>NC_057408.1:27634304-27939150 GCF_019320065.1 Cervus canadensis | reverse complement strand
TAAATAGAAGCTGGAGCAGAGGTAAAGAAGGAACCAGATTTGGGACAGTCTTACAGAACACAAAGCAAGGTGTAAATAAGTGAGACAGTCAATTCCTAGGCATGCTGATAAGAAGTCCAGGGGTCCCTGAGGAGAGCGGGGTCTGGAATTCTCAAGGAGGAGGAAAGGACAAACTTTTTTTTCCTCTCTACATTCCTTAGGATTATGTAATAATAATGTATCCTTCTTGAGGACAGTTTCTGGAAAAAACCTTCTGGCTAACCCTGTAATATTAAAATGCAAATTATGGGAGTGGGTTTAGTAAGGTCTTTACAACCTCCAGACATTCTTTTGATTCACTGTAATAACTAATTGAAAGTATATAACTCCATTGCTAACACTAGTGAGGGGGCACTCTTTCTGCCCCCTTCTGATGCCTATGTCAGAAGCTTTCTCTATCTCTTTTATACTTTAATAAAACTTTATTACACAAAAGCTCTGAGAGGTCAAGCCTTGTCTCTGGCCCCAGACTGAATTCTTCTCCTCCAGAAGCCAAGAACCCTGGTGTCTTTTGTGGTTCAGCAACAACCTTTCATAATGGTGAGAAAAGCTGTTTCTCTGGCAAAAATTCAGATGAGTTAAGTTGCCCGCCACAGTCACGCCTCAGCCCTCAGATGGTAGCCTGCGGGTGCAAGCGCAGGGGACAGCACCTATTCCACAAGAGATGGGCCATTCGCACCTTTTTTTCCTCCAGACAGCACATGGGCTAGCCTGCTTTCACAGTTTTAGAATGTAAGTCATTACATGAGTAATTTCTTTGTGCGTAACATTCATTTTGACATTTTGTTTTGAAATAATTGAGGCTTACTGGAGAGGTGCAATCTTCGTGGATAACTCGTTCAGCTTCCCCTAACGCTAACACCTTACGTGCCTACTCTGCAATTACTGAAACCAGGAAATTTAATAATAATGCAGTCCTATTAAGTAATCTACAGGGCTGACTTGAATTTTGCACAAGTTTTCCTATGATCAGGATAGCAAAGTGCAAAAAATTTACCATATTTTTCTTTATTTGGGCGGCAGAGAGAGGGAGAGTGAGTCCCTCTGATTTTGTGGTTCCTTTTTTTGTGTGTGTGTGGCCCTTTTGGGGTCCTGTCTTTTCTTTACCCAATCTTAGTAAAAGAGGCTTCTTCCTGCCTGCCTGCTTTTTTTTCTCCCCCAGAACTAAGTGTTTTGAAGATACCCTTTCAAACCATGAGTCCTTCTTTGTTGGCCACATAGCTTGTGCAGTCCAGTTCCCCAACCAGGGATTGAACTTGAGGCCCCTACAATAGAAGTCTGGAGTCCTAACCACTGGACCGCTAGGGAATTCCCTAACCACATGTACTTTTTTAACACCTTCCCTTGACTGTATTTTATTTCACTCGGTCACTTGGTTTTGCACAGTCAGACTCGGGGCAGGTTCAGCATTTTTGGCAGTGGTTTTAGTTCACTTCTTGCCCTGTCAACACCTCCCCTCTTCTCTCTTCCATGCTTCTCTGCATTTGCCTTTCTTCATAGCAAAGCCTGGCAATGAGGTGGGGGTGGGAGTGAGCAAGAGAGGACAAACGCTAGGATTAAAGGATTAAAGGGCAAATGCTAGCATTGAAGAGAGATAATGATTTAAATACATGAATTTTTAAAAAAATTCTTCATGACCTACTAGCTAAAGGAATTTTCATTTGAATGCTTAACATAGAGGGTACTTACTGTTATGCAATGAACATCTGTCTCTCTTCAAAATACATATATTGTAATCCTACCCACAAGGTGATGGTACTGGGAGGTGGAGACTTTGGGAGTTGATTAGGTCACCAGGGAGAAGTCCTCATGAATGGGATTAGTGCCCTTATAAAAAAAACTCCAGACTGGGGGAAGAACAAGTATTATGGGAGCACAGAAAATAACCATTGTATAAATTCCCTTTTTGTTGCAAATGATAATAAACCATGGGAGGGTATAAGGACAAGTGGGCAGTCTGCAACCCAGATGATGGCCATATCAGAAACAAAACATGCTGGCACTCTGATTTCAGATTTCAAGCCTCCAGCACTGTGAGAAATTTTCTGTTGTTTATAAGCCACCCAGTCTGTTATAATTGCTTATAGCAGCCTGATCTAAGACACCTAGTTTGTTGCAAATGGCATTTGAAGCTAAAAGTCAAAGTTCCAAGGTCTTTGTTCATATACACCACATCCTACAATTTTTCAGTCTTATTATTTTTAGTGTTATCCATAGTGACCAACAAGAGTTATGGACTCATCCTTTTTTTTTTGCTGACAGTTCAGTGTCAGGAAAACTCTCTCCTGAGTGGACTGCATACATCCCTCAACTGTGGATGAGTCTGATCATCAGCTCAAGTGGTGGTATGGCTGACCTGTCCTTTGGCACCATTAATTTTCAGATCATCTCTACTGTACCATGAAGATGATGAAAGCCTAAAAGCTTGAAGCCAGACTGTACATGGCTTCAGGGCCATAAGCAAGTCATGTTAATGACTGTACAGTCTGTCAAGCATTCTGATGCTAGCAAAGATCTTCATGTTCTCATCGCCAGCTATTTAACATGAAATAGGATGAAAAGGGTCACAAGATCTTTCACAAAGTCCATTATGAAAATCTTGATCTTAACCATTTTGGAGATTTTTTTTTTGTTCCTAGTATTACTTTTTTTTTTTCCCCCAAATAAAAGCTTCTCCCATTTATGTTCTCTGTAGGACTTTTATTCCAACTCTCTCCTTTTAAACCACTGGAAAGAGGTTCTCAATACATCTCTACTCCTCTTTCAACTTATATCAATAATTAAAGAAGTGAATTTCTTTTAGCTCTATAAATTGAAAGTGAAATTATATCAGTTGTTGGCCCATGAAACACGCCCTTGTGTACTTAAGAGAGTTTTAATGTAAGAATGAATTGAAGTTTCAGAATTTCAAAAGTTCTCCTTGTGAGTTAGCATTGGTCTTCCAGATCCTTTATTTTCAGTGTTTCATACACTAACTTTTTTGGTAGTTTGTTTAAGATTACTCATCACTGTGGCCCTCTAGTCTCAAAGTCAGGTTTTCTGTCTTATTTTTCTGATCTTCTGCTCCAATGCCTCTTTAAGCTGTTTCTTGTCATTGGTTACTCCAGAATCTATATTCTTGTCTTGAGATTAAGTTTTAGCTAAGAGTTCCATATGGTTTAGAAAATGATATCAACTCTGCCATTTGTTGATTCACTCATTAATGCAAATTTATTAATCAAAATGGTGTAGCATTGACTGGTAGCAACTGAGGATGCAGTCATAATAGCTACTCTAAAGAAAATCAATCTAGTAGAGTAGAGAAAAAATATTAGAATACTACAGAGAGCGCTATCATTGAGGTGTGGACAAGGTAGTGTGCAATGGCAGAGAAAGTACAGCAAAAAAGATAACCTAAGTTATCCAGAGGGGGTCAAGTGAGCAACCAGAAAGCTTACAAGGGAGGTGTCTTTTGAACTGAGTCATGAAAAATCAGTATGAGTTCAATAATAAAGTCCTTTATTCATCTACTAACGCTTTACTTTCAGCAAAGATCTCTCATCTTAAAAACATCATTTTTTTTTTTTTTATCCTTTGTGTCTTTCTCCTGTGACCATCCTATTTCACTTTGTCTCATCAGGACTCACCTTCTTGGGAAAACGGTTTATATCTGCAGTTTCTATTTTCTTAACAACCAATCAGTCATCCATCACAGCTATCCAGTCTGTGCTCCGGCCACTGCACAAAAAACTACCTGTCAGCTCTCATAGATGACATCCTAATTGCCAAATTCAATAGCAACATTTCTCTCCTCTTTCATTTGACCTTTCTGTATCATCTGGCATAGGTTATCATTTCCTTTCGTGAAACTGTCATCTGTTAACTTTCTTGCTATCACTTTCTCTAATTTTCCCCATTTCTGGAGGGTCATATGAAAAGTTTTCTTTAGGCAATTTCCCTTCCTCCTCACACTACCAACGCTAGCAAAACCATAGCTTTTAGAAGACAGAGCTAGCGTTCCCTTGATTAATTGATACTTTAATAACAGCTAAGTATATGATATAAATCTGTAGAAATGAGGACTGAACCTGTGTTTCTCTGGTCTGGAGAGTCAGTCTGTAGAGGTATCATAATTCTGATATCAGTTGATCCACATGTAGTGTCTATAAGGGATCTACTCTATGTTAAGATTCTAAGAATAAAGAGAATGTGTACATTACTAGTTAACAGATTATATGCCAATATCATTAGGGTTTATATTTGCTTTTCTTCTTCCTCTATTAATATTCATGGTTGCCTTATTGGTTGGGCAGAGATAATTTTATTTTGGCTTATATATCTATATTCACATTGGCTCTTTGGTTCTTTTCTCTTTGCAATATTTCCAGCAGTAACTGTAAACTCAATTCCTGTACAATCTTCAGTCATGTAATATTTCCTTCTTCTGTGTCACTAAGAATGGTGTTGAATTAGAACAGAATGATGATCCTAATAGAGCCTCATTAGACACTCCTCCCAAATTTGGGTGAGCCTGTTATTCAGTCCCCAGAGACCCAGCATCCTCTTACCCACATTTCATCAATAACTACTTTAACCAGATGGTCATTTCCCAATTTCCCACATTTCTTTTCTTCATTTTTCTCTTTAAGAAACAGCCATCTATAACCCATTATCAAAGGCTCGTTGATTGTTATGTCCCTCCCTATTTGTTAGCAGGCCTTTATTTTCTCTGCCTTCCTTTTTCTTTCAATATTTAAAAACTCAGTAGCTCAGTCAGTGTGTTTTCCTCTGCCAGTCTTCCTCTCTGGAAGTTTCCTTTCTATGATTCTATTTTTCATTTTTTAACAGCCTTTTGCTTGTTCATGTATTTAGTAAGTTCCATGGCACATACTAAACTGTTGGAAGGTAAGAAAAGTATGTTTCCCATGCTTTTAAAGTGAGTGCTTTATAAATTATGCCTTTTTTTGAGGTGATGATGGGTGATAATCACAAACATCTTCCATGAAATTATTCCCCTACGTTCTTCAGCCTTTGGTATCTCTTATTTTCAGCAGTATTAGCCAACTACTGTGATAGGGGAAGGGTTGGAAGAGCTGAGAATATTTAGCTGTAAGAGGCCCATTTTAGAACTTTGCTTTTTCTTTTCATCTTGCTATTGCAACAAAGATTGTAGCTACTGGTAATCACGTACCTAGGGAAAACGAAAGTGCAAGTCGCTCAGTCGTGCCTGATTCTTTGCTACCCCGTGGACTATACAGCCCATGGAATTCTCCAGGCCAGAATTCTCCACTCCCCACTTCCTGGAATGGGGAGCCTTACCCTTCTCCAGGGGATCTTCCCAACCCAGGGATCGAACCCAGGTCTCCCTCATCACAGGTGGATTCTTTACTAGCTGAACCACAAGGAAAGCCCAAGAATACTGGAGTGGATAGCCTATCCCTTCTCCAGGGGATCTTCCTGATCCAGGAATCAAACCAGGGTCTCCTGCATTGCAGGCAGATTCTTTACCAACTGAGCTATCAGGGAAGCCCAATCACGTACCTAAGTGGTACAGAAAATGTTCTCCACATAACCAGCTCCATCTGCTGAGTTTCAAACTTATACAATTTTCATTTTGTCTCTTGAAAT
Organism: Cervus canadensis; assembly: GCF_019320065.1. Lineage (NCBI taxonomy): Eukaryota > Metazoa > Chordata > Mammalia > Artiodactyla > Cervidae > Cervus > Cervus canadensis. Next base: position 27,933,504 of record NC_057408.1, on the reverse strand, counting down.
ATTTTAAATGCTAATATCTTTTATTTCTCATGTGCTTAGGAATTTTTTTTAAGTGAAAGGCACTACTGCACACATTAAATAAAATAATACTTATAGGAATACACCAAAAGGATGTTGTGGGAAAATATGGATTCTTCCATGAATTATTGCTTGCCTCTAACTGGTTCAGATGGTAAAGAATCCACCTGCACTGTGGGAGACCTGGGTTTGATCCCTGGGTTGGGAAGATCCCCTGGAGAAGGGAAAGGCTACTCACTCCAGTACTCTGGCCTAGAGAATTCCATGGGCTGTATAGTCCAGGGGATCACAAAGAGTTGGACACAACTGAGCGACTTTCACTTTCATTGACTTTTATTTGAACTCAATATGAGAAAAAGTTAAATAGAAGCCTTTCTTAGAATATTGGGCTTCCTAGGTGGCTCAGTGGTAAAGAATCTGTCTGCCAATGCAGGAGACCCAGGTTCGGTCTCTGAATCAGGAAGATACCCTGGAGAAGGGAATGGCTACATACTCTGGTATTCCTGCTTGGAGAATTCCATGGACAGAGGAGTCCATGGGGTCTCAAAGAGTTGGGCATGACCAAGGGACTGACACGTTCACTTTTTTTTTCTTATAATATTAAGATGTGAAGGGAAGAACCAAATCATACAACTCTATAAAGATTATACTCAGAAATCCGACTTAAAATTAAATGACAGTATAAATATATTTTATTTGTATCTACTAAATCAGAGACACTTTTAAGTTTATTTTTCCCCATACTCCGAAACATTACCTAGGCCTTATTATAAATATTCTACTTCCTGTTTCTATATTTAAAAATGTGAAATTAACTGTGAGCTAGTAGTATTATATTGACTGTCCTCTTTTGTTCCCCTCTTTGAGCATTCTCTTTATGGTTCTCAGTATTTGCTGATTACATTTATTCTGTTACTTTTCAGGGGTATTGGAGAACTTCTCATCTCACAGTCCCATTAAGGAAAATTTTCCTAAGAAGGGAATGTGAATGTATACGAGGAAGTTTGAAAAATTAAGTCAAGCCCAGCCTTAAAAAAATTAGTCCCACACACTTTATCTCTATTTTTGAATTTTCATATACTTTTTTTTTTTCATTTTGGGAATAGATTTTTTCTGGAATTATCTATCCATTCTTTTGGTTCTTGTTACCTTCAAAATATAAAGATGGAGAAACTGATACCAGAATTTCTATATCACAGTAAGGGTTGAAAATTCAAGGGAATATATTAAATAATTGTTTTCATATACTGAACACTAATAGGTAGAACGGAACTGTGGATCTGAGAGGAGGGACCAGACAGAGTGAGTCCTCTGATGACTGTGGCTTTTGGTCTGAATCTGGACTCTAGCATAGGGAGTGGTACTCAAGGATATCACAGGAAGGATGCTGCTTTGAGTACACAGAGATCAGACATCGGGGAAACTGAAAACTGTGGTACACAAGGACAGAGGGAATGGAACTCAACCAATACACACTGCGGTTCTCTCTAGTCTCTGCTGAATCCAAGCTGGGCAAACACTGGTTCCAGGAGAACCTGTGCAACTTGGCTGTATTAGAAACATGCTAGTTCTAGGAAAACTGGCATGGAACAATCATCAGGAAACTAAATTTAAATAATACCCAGAACTCAAAAGGGCTTAAAGATTTCCGAGTGCCAATAAATCTATAATGGAGAGACCTTGTTAAACACTGGCATTAAGTAGGGAAACAAGGGTCACACTTCAGTGGTAGTGATCAACCAGCCCTGGAATAAAAACTATTGCAGACAAGCTCTGGTAAAGTCTAAAATAAATAAGCCTATCAATAAGCAAACTCAACTGGCTGATAAAAGACAATTCCATTCTAGATGGAATTAGCAGACTAAACTTTAGAACAGCATCAAAGATCAATGAACAGGAAGCCACTGAGATAGAAATTATCACACTGAATTATCTAGTTGAGGGGGGAAAAAAAAGCCTGAAACATGTAAACAGAAGCTTTGAGACATGTGGGATCCTATCAAGGTGGATGGAACTGGAGTTCCAGAAAATAGAGGGTGCAGAAACAAAGTTGAGTAAATAAGGGTCATTTTTTTTTGAAGATCAGTTGAAAAACTTTAACTTAGATACCTAAGATATTGAGTCACATGCAGATTGTCAATGTGATGGAATATATACTTCTTTAGCATTCTTGGAAAATATCTGTAAACACAAGATCAATGTATAAAAATCCACTGTATTTTAATTAGGTTCCATTTGTTTATTTTTGCTTTTATTTCCAATATTCTGGGAGGTGGGTCATAGAGGATCCTGCTGTGATTTATGTCAGAGAGTGTTTTGCCTATGTTCTCCTCTAGGAGTTTTATAGTTTCTGATCTTACATTTAGATCTTTAATCCATTTTGAGTTTATTTTTGTGTATGGTGTTAGAAAGTGTTCTAGTTTCATTTTTTTTACAAGTGGTTGACCAGTTTTCCCAGCACCACTTCTTAAAGAGGTTGTCTTTTTTCCATTGTATATTCTTCCCTCTTTTGTCGAAGATAAGGTGTCCATAGGTTCGTGGATTTATCTCTGGGCTTTCTATTCTGTTCCATTGATCTATGTTTATAATAGCCGGGACATGGAAGCCACTCAGCAGATGAATAGATAAGGAAGCTGTGGTACATATACACCATGGAATATTACTCAGCCATTAAAAAGAATTCATTTGAATCAGTTCTAATGAGATGGATGAAACTGGAGCCCATTATACAGAGTGAAGTAAGCCAGAAAGATAAACACCAATACAGTATACTAATGCATGTATATGGAATTTAGAAAGATGGTAATGATAACCCTACATGCAAAACAGAAAAAGAGACACAGATGTACAGAAGGGACTTTTGGACTCTGTGGGAGAAGGCAAGGGTGGGATGTTTAGAGAGAACAGCATCGAAATATGTATATTATCAAGGGTGAAACAGATCACCAGCCCAGGTTGGATGCATGAGACAAGTGCTCGGGGCTGGTGCACTGGGAAGACCCAGAGGGATCGGATGGGGAGGGGGGATCGGGATGGGGAATACATGTAAATCCATGGCTGATTCATGTCTATGTATGGCAAAAACCACTACAATATTGTAAAGTAATTAGCCTCCAACTAATAAAAATAAATGGGAAAAAAAAAAACAACTTTGCAGTCTAAACCAAAAAAAAAAATCCACTGTATTTTTATATACTGGCAATGAAACTTTGTAAACTGAATGATTAAGACATACCATTTACAGTAGCTTAAAATAACATGAAAAGGTGAGATACAAGTTAAAACTACAGGTGCCAGACCTGTACAGTAAAACAACACAATGTTGTTGAAATAAATGAAATAAGACCCAAGTAAATGTGAAGATACACCATGGTTTCTAGTTAAGATGTTTGCTTCCTCCAAAAAGATGGGCTGACTCATAGAAATTCTATTTAAAATGCCAGTAGGCTTTTAAAATTCTAATTAATTAATTAGTTATTATATTTTGTAGACTAAGAGAGTAGGACTTCCCAGTTGACTCAGTGATAAATGATCCACCTACCAATGCAGGAGACATGCGTTTGATCCTTGGGTGGAGAAGATCCTCTGGAGGAGGAAATGGCAACTCACTCCAGTATTCTTGCCTGAGAAATCCCATGGACAGAGGAGCCTGGTGGACTTCAGTTCATGGCATTGCAAAATCAGGATACGACTCAGTGACTAAACAACAACAACAACAACAGAGGAAAGGAGCAGAAAATTAGCAGCTGATTCTAAAAGGTGTATATTCAAAAGTAGGTCACAGGAACAAAAGTTGTCCACTGTAAGAACTGATGAGGAAAAGGTCAGGTCAGCATAGGTATCTTAATATATTTAATTTATGTTTCTAGAAGCTTGCAGAAATAATGGTAATAAAACTTTCTAAATATCTGTAGATAATTTTTAAATTTTCATTTACTACTGGAGATCATTTTCTACACTCATAATTCTTTGTATAGTTTTAAGCATAAGCCTCTATAACAAGTATTGTATATGGAGAAATATGATTCATAAATGGGAATATAAACCCTGAATATTTCCAATTTGCCCATTTAAAATAGTCTATATAGTGCTATATGTAAAACTAGTTACTTTATTCCCAATGAATGTGAAATTAATATTTCTATTTTAATAAAAATCATTTGTATCTAGGCAAATCATTTTTTTTAGTTCCTATAAAGACTATAGTCTCAAGACCAAATATTATTTACAAGCAACACTAAGCTAATATGAGCTTCCCAGGTGGTGCTAGTGGTACAGAACCTACCTGACAATGCAGGAGACAGAAGAGACACAGGTTTGATCCCTGGGTGGGGAAGATCCCCTGGAGGAGGGCACAGCAACCCACCACAGTATTCTTGAGAATCCCATGGACAGAGGTGCCTGGTGTGCTGTAGGCCACAGGGCTGCAAAGAGTCAGATACGCCTGAAGCAGCTGAGCACAGACGTACTAAGCTAACATACCACCAACTCACATTTGGATGCTATTCTAGAAATGTCTTTTGTTGGCTTACTTTTGATTCACATGAGAGACTTGAATTTGCAGTGTTACATGTTGGAAGGAGACGTTCATCTACAGAAGTAACAAGATAACAACCAGAAAATTTTCTAAAATATTTCCAGTAAACTATGGCTACATGATGAAAACAATACATAGATTTTACTTTACAGCTTTAAAAGCAGTAGACTAGAAATATGAGTTCCTAGATACTACCTGCCCACCTACCTTTGATCAAGTAAAATTGTTTTATTTATACTTGAATTTACAAAAGCATTCTTAGTTTCTGTGATTCACTCCTTTATTTGACCTGTATGATTTAATATTTTTCCCAGTAGCAGTTATTTCCTTTGACTGGAAACAAAATGAATTAATTATTTTGGATGTCCTGCTATAAAAATCTATATTTATTTCTGACTATTAGGAATAGAGAAAATACCATAGCTTCAAGTCTGTATTTTTTTGAATTGGTAATTAATAATTAGGCAGAATCTCTGAATTAGCTCAGAAATATTTTTCACTGTTATAATGTAATTAGACATATTGAGGAGTGTATCAACCTTTAAAATTATGTATATTATTTTATTGCATGTACAAAACTGGCCTTGTTTCTCAGATATTAGCTTTTGAATTATCAGATTTCTGGATCTAATTGTAAAGTCCAATTATTCATAATTATACAAATTTCTGCTTAATTCATTACATTTTATTAAATGTTTATAACTGAAGAAACAAAACTGAAAATTGTCTTCTTTTAAGGTAGTGTTTTCAAAAACCATTAATCAGCATATTATATTGTAAATGACACTAGCAAATAGAGACTGCAAGTAAGAACAATAATTTGTTTTCCCTTGGATATTTTACGTTTTGATGAAACAGAATGAGAGCTCTACCAAATTACATTATAAGAATCAAGCAGTGTCTATTAGATGTTAGTCTACATTTTGCGAAATTATTTGGCTAACATTGTTAAGTTTACTATTGTCATGTTTTAAGAATTAAGAAAAAGCGTAACAGCTGAGAAGGAAATGTTACAGGCTGATTTTCAGAAAAGATGATGTGCAGATATGGGTGTCCTTCTGAACATTCATTTGTTTCTTTTCAGTTGCTCAGCTGTGTCTTTAAAGCTTTATGATTCTTTAAGATCCCATAAGCTGTAGCCTGCCAGGTTCCTCTGTCCATGGGATTTCCCAGGCAACAGTACTGGAGTGGTTGCCATTTCCTTCTCCAGGGGATCTTCCCGACCCAGAGACCGAACGTGCGTCTCTTGTGTTTCCTGCATTGGCAGGCGGATTCTTTACCACTGAGCCACGTGGGAAGCCCAATTCATTCATTGATGGGTATTAAGCATGTCCAAAGCATCACTGGTTCATTAAAGACGTTATGCAGGTAAGCATCCTTCCCACAAAAACCTTATAGAATGTATGTTTTTTTTTTTTTAACAGAAGAAATAATTTAAAATAAAAATTATTTACACAGAATTGCATAAAGAGTAAATGTCAGGAACAGGATTTGACACTGGACGTGTGTGCCATGTCAAACTGAGTTTAAAATATTAAATTGTACTCTTTGGATAATTCTTTTATCCCAACTTTTCCTCCCCTCATAGGGCTGAATAAAACAATAAAATTTTGCCAGATTCAATTTGAGCTAATAACTCAAAGAAGAGGCAGGTCAGACTATCACCAAATATTAGTCATAATATATAGACAGTATAAATATTATGTACACTTGGATTTTAAAATTCATTTAGTAAATATTTGCTGAATACCTGCTATGTATGAGGCATATATGAAATATAATAAATATTTTAAAGTATTTATAGTTAATATATGGATCATATTTTAGTTAGCTAAAATTTTCCAAAACATTGAGATGATGTAAAATAGTTTAGAAACCTTTCTCTTTCCTTGTCTCTTAAAGCCATTTCCACACCAGAGGAAAACAGACATAAAATTTTGGTGTGTACTATTCCAACCGCTGTCTGTGGTTTTACCATCACATAAACAATACTTGCATTCATTTAACATTTACACTGAATTTATACACATACATACATATGCATACATAAATGAAATCATTAAATAAAAGCATGTTTTATTTTGTTTGGTTTTCTGAGACTTGCTTTTTCTACTTAAAATACACTCTTGCTGTCTTTCCACCTCAGTACATAGAGTCTATCATTATTTTAAACTTAGTATTTTTAACAGCTTCATTGTAACCTTCTATGTGAGTATGTCAGAATGTTTCCAATTTTTCACTATTCAGTATGGGGCTGAAATGTATGTGCTCATTACCTGGTGACTACAATTCTTACTTCATAGATTCCTGGGGTTTGACCAATGTGACTGGCAGGACATACAACCCGCCCCTGGAATAAGGCTCTCAGAAAACAAGAGAAATTTCCCACAAATGAACTCCGAGCACTGCAAGTTCACACAAGAACCGAGCTAGTTCTAAAATCATCATTCACAAAAATGCAGCTAAGCATAAGTACTGTTTTCTCTCTTTTTAATTTACCCAGGAAACCTGACCCGAACCATTATCTAAAGTAAGTCAGTTTCTGCATCGTGGCTCCTCTATATTTTGTACGTGGCTGTAAAGTACTGGCCACATAACTTGCTCCTGTTTTCCTCTTTCAGACAATTCTTCTCCTAAACTACTGCATTAATAAGGGTCAGCGTCGTCTTGTTTATCTTAGATTCCCAAACACTAAGAACAGTGCCTTTGCATAGTGGTTCTCACAAAAGGTTGTTGAATGAATGTGTGTTATATACATCAATTCCTAAAATTATTTTTATGAAAAGGAATACAGTACTTTAACATTATGCAAAACCATAATAATTTGGTTCATCATCAACATTTGAGCTATCCTATCACAAATTTAGAAAGTTGGTAACAACCTGAATCAAACTCATTGCTTTCCTTTTCCCAGGAATAAACACATCACTTATTTTTGTGAAATAAACTATGTGTTATGAATAGAAAGAAGACACTTTGTAGTTTGCCAATGCTAGCGCATTGATATTTAGATACCATCGATCTATTGAATTCTGGCATACTACATTCCAGTTTCAACTCCTTTTTCTAAGTTGCCACCTCAGTTTCCTCAAGGCTCGATTTTCTCTTCTTGAAAATGAATAAAACTGTACCTATCTAGTATGAGTAATGCATGTTTTACTTGAAATATAGCTGAGTTGTATGTCATGTGTCACAGTTTCTGACAGTTAAAGGTTGTAATTTTAATATAAAAACTGCTATTAATTAAAAATAGCACAGCATTATGGATAATAGTAATAGATTAGTAAAATTAAGAATAATAATACTTGTTAAGCATTTAGTATACATCAGGAGCTGTTCTAAGTTCTTTGCACATGTTAACTCATTCTGTCTTTATTATAACACTTTAAGGTAGGCACTATCATACCCTTATTGTATAGATGAAATAACTAGGTCTCAAAGAAGTAAATAAGTTGACCAAGGTTATACAGTTAAGTGGAGAAACATTATACAGTAAGTGCGGGCTTCAAATTTAGGAATCAGGTACTGAAGAGGCTATGGAAATAATGACTGTCATTGGTATGTGAACATTTCCAACTATTGCCCTTTAAGCTTAAAGGTAATTCAGTTAGAACCAACAAGGACCTATTATATAGCACAGGGAACTCTGCTGAATGGTATGTGGCAGCCTGGATGGGAGGGCAGTTTGGGGGAGAATGGATACATGTATATCTATGGCTGGGTCCCTTCACTGATCACCAGAAACTATCACAACATTGTTAATTGGCTATAACCTGCTACACAATAAAAAGTTCAAAAGAAAGAAACAGAAAGTTATTCAGTTAGAATGATTCTGTTACCTACTATTTTGGGGGGAAAAAAAAGTATCAAAAACCTTAAAGCGATCCTCCAAACTTTACTTCAACATACATACAAACTTTAGTAAACGCATGATGATTTCCATATTCTCATTCTAGGAAGGGCTTGATTCTAACATGCCAGACAATTTCCAGCTGAAAATCCCTCCAGAGGCAGCCTCAGCTGCAGAGAGTGTACCCACCCAGGCCCCTCTTCCTCTTTGCCCAAGCAGCACAAACATAGGGGCTGATCCTTGTAGAATCGTTGTTCAGCTCCAGAGCTTCCTATGGGATCAGCCAAGGTTGTCATTAAGCCTGCAATGATGGCATCACCAGCTTGATGGACATGAGTTTGAGTAAACTCTGGGAATCGGTGATGAACAGGGAAGCCTCGCGTGCTGCAGTCCATGGGGTCACAAAGAGTCAGACACGACTGAGCAACTGAACTGAACTGAACAGATAGCTCTCCTTCTCTTCCCACCCAAGTGTTCCTCACTTTGCCAAAGTTGGGAGACCTTACAAGCACTCCTTAATAAACATCCTGCACAGTGAGCATTAAACATGTGAGCCGTGTGTCTTGAAATAGGCTGTCCCCTTGTCTTCAAGGTCAATACAATCTCCTGATTTTCTTCACAGTCTCATCTTCCTCCACTGAAGTCTTAAATGTTCTGTATCAGGATTTATCCAAGACCCTCGCTACACATCATCTTCCTAGGCCTGAATGAGTGAATCTCATTCATGTTCATGGTTTCAATTACCATGCACACACTGCTGAGTTGCAAAACTACATCTTCAAGCCACCGTTTTCCTTCTGTTATCAATATCCACAAGTGGAACTCTACTGGCTTTACTGGCAAACATTTTCTGTAAAGGGCCGAACAGTAAATATGTTAGGTTTTGTGAGTCATACAGTCATCATTGCAATTACCCAAGTCTGCCATCAGAGCAGCCACAGACAGAAGGAAAATGAACAGTCATGAATATATCTAAAAAAAAAAAAAAAAACTTATAAAACAAAAAACAGAGTGTAGGCTAGATTCTGTTTGTCAACACCTGAGCTAAATTATTAGTCTTCCCAAATCTTTCCCCTAACGTGTACTTCCTTCATATCTCAGCTTAGATATTACTCCTCTCTGGGGATCTCTGTCTCTGCTTCCCCTCTGTACGTTTCCCCTATACTTCTTCTATCATACTTTAGTTATGTATTTACCTGTCGGCCACCCCATCAGCTTGTAAACTCCAACAAAGTATCAAGCAAGCCTATCTTGCTCATGTTTGTATCCCTAGGATTTGTAATCTTTGGGCCAAGTTAAGCACTAACAAGTATATCTGGATGAATGAAAGCGTATTAAAAAATATGGATTTTGGAATATGCTAGATATACTTAGGAGGAGGAATTGATGGGTATAGGTAGCTATTTGGTGTGAGATATGGTTATATTTTCCTAGAACACACATAGAATCTGTAAATTATTTTGAAAACATTTGAGTCTCCCAAAACTTAAGGCTTCTAAGGTTTGAAACAACCTTAGGAATTATATACTTCAATGATGAACTCGACTCACATTTTATTTTAGTTCCGCATGATCCAAATGAGTAATGCACTTCTGTCAGTATAGCATGTCTAATGAGTTTTCAGTGTAGGTTGTAAGGGGTTTGGTGAACGTAAAGGAAATTGGTCCCAAGACCTGCCTACCTGCCCAATTTGGACTCAGTCTAATTATCCCTCCTCATGCAATCCTTCTCACAGCCAAAGGCCTCACTGCAATTACTCTCACAGGCAATTTTTTTTTTTCCTGCCTCCCAATCTTTTCATCTGTTATTATCACTCCCTGAATTGACCCCTCCCTCTGTTCATTTGGCTGCTTCCTTCTCAGCCTTCATGTTTCGGAGTGGCTTCCTCTGGTTAACTAATTACATGGATACTGAAGTTCTCACCTCTCTAACCCCCTTTCACTGCAAACGGATTCATTTCCTGTTAAGAATTAATTTTAAGCTGTTAACTGTTGTATTATGTGTTTACTCACTGACAGGTAATCTGTGTTATGCTGGGTTTAAATTCCAGTTCACCAGCTACTGGAAATTGGCAATACGACTGGAAACTCACGTGCCCCAGATTTTTCTGTGACGTGATGTGCTTAACCACATGGGTTTAGGTGAGAATTGCAAGGATTAAAGTCTTTTGAAATTCTTCTGGAAAATAACACAGATTAGCTATGTAAAGCACTAATAATGATTACTACTATTAATCACACTATTGTCAATAGTTATTATCGATATATTATTTATTAATGATCAACAAACATTAACAAAATATTATTATTAATACTATAACAAATAGCTAGTATTTATCATTTATCTCCCTCACTGGACTAAAAGGATCTGTTAGGCAAGGACCATATGTGATTTTGTTCAAAGCTATATACCGAGTGACTGGCAGTACAGTGACTGTTGAATGAGTGAGGCAGTCCTAGGAGGCTTCCCGCCGCTGCCAGTGGTGAAAATTCTTGGGACAGCCAGTGTCCAAGGCTCGACCAGAAAGCAGAAGCCTACAGAGGATTATGTTTTGCTCAAGTCAGCAAGGATGGAGTAGGGAATTGAGCTTGAGAAATGTATCCTGCCCAGGCTGGCCCTCTGCTAGTTTTATTTTACCAATGACTAAATATTCAGGAGATTTTTGACTGCCATGCAAAACTTACCATTTCTTTACCATTGTTCATTGGCAAAGCAACTGTGCCTAAACAGTCTTCATTTCACACACTGGTTCCACTCCAAGTTTGTTCCCATGTCTGTGTTTATGACTGCAGCTTTCAGAACCTGCCCCCATAGATACCAAAACACTCTGATGCTCAAGGGCCTTATATAAAATGTATGTAATACAGTCATCCCTCCGTATTTGAGGGTTTCACACCCAGTGATCCAACAACCCACTGATCCACTTAGGATGACTGTAAAGGAGGAAATGAAACTGTCAGATACGGAGCACCAACTGTATGAAGCGACTCTGATGAGCCGCTGCGAATGGCCACTATCAGAGGGAGGCCTCCACTAGCTTCTTATGGGGTGCACATCTGTAGATCTATAGAATTCCACAAATAGTACTTAAAATTAAAAGTGAGGAAGAAAGCAGTCATGGAGAGCAGAAACTGTGTAGTTCATATAAAACCAGTAAAAACATTTCTAGTACTATGGGGTGGATAGTCCAAACTACATAGCTTACATATGAATGATAAACATAAATGTGAAATATTCTACTGATGATAAAACAGGCACTTAATTTCTAAGAAAATTATTGTGAAAATACTGCATAGATACCAGGGGAAAAACAGCTTATCTGTTTTGGAAAACAAGGCTGTTACACTTACTTTCAAGTATCCTGGTAAACAAACATTCAAGGTTACAACTTACAATGTATTTTTACGGTAACAATATTTCCCATTATGCACAACACAATAAATCTTTTTAAGGCTTTTTTGGATGTATTTTCCTCTGAGCTGTATTTAGCCTTGAACAAGGCATCCTGATGAAAAAAAAACTTAGAAATTGATGTTGAAAAACAAGAGCTTATGAAATCCCATTTTATCTACAAAGAGACAGCAATGAAAAAGGAGAAAAAACTTATTACAACCAATGAAAAATTGTAACTCCTTTGCTACTAAAAATTCCTTTTATTGTATTAACACACTGTCAGAACATATAAACCTATTTCGTATAGCAATCAATTCTAAAACAATTACAAAGCTTGCAACACAGCTCTGGAAAAGATCTTAAGAGTTCTCCTGGATGAAAAATTCTCTAAAAATAACAGAACAACATTTTGAAGGGAAGAACCTAAGAATTCCTTTTCCTATGGAAAATTATTAAAAATATGTATTCAGGGCTTTTAAATCACGAGTTAGAAAACTCTGATACACATAAAAATAGAATTCATCTTTAACATTTAATATCCAGAGGTAATTTCTGTGTGCATGTGGGCACACAATTATTTGTTCTTTCTTTATGCATGTGGCCATTAGGAGTTGCTTTAACTGAGTTCTGTTTCCTTTTCACATGCTCCTAACTTTTCTTTTCCTTTCCTTCCTTTTCCATTTCCTTTCTGGCACTATGAGAGAGAGAGAGCTCCCTAATCTTCTTGTATTTTTCCAGCCTCAGGCTAGAAATCAGTCATTTTTCCTAAATGACCTTGCCTACACTTACTGGAGAATCATGTCTGGAAACTAAGAACTGAGTGTTGGTTGTGCTCATTGCTACTGAGATGCCGTTATCTTTAGCCTCTCTCAGTGGACAAAACTAAAAAATATGAGTGTACACACAGCCATACACATGCACAGATCTAAAGTGCCCAATGCTAGTCCAGGGTTCATTGTAGACCTCCTCTCTCACTTATTTTTAATGTTTGTTTGTTGTTTGTTTTTCATCTGACAGTTAGAAACCTGGCTACTATAATCTGTAATCTACTGGCTTATTTGATTATCCCTAGGTAGGCTGCCATCTATGGGGTCACACACAGTCGGATGTGACTGACGCGACTGAGCAGCTGCAGAATACATGTAAGGCTTCCCGGGTGGCTCAGTGCTAAAGAACCCACTTGCAATGCAGGAGATGCAGGAGATGTGGGTTCAATCCCTGGGTCAGGAAAATCCCCTGGAGAAGGGAGGGGCAACCCACTCCAGTATTCTTGCCTGGGAAAAGCACATGGACAGAGGAACACGGCAGGTTACAGTCCATAGGGTAGTAAAGAGTTGGAAGGGACTGAGCTTGTATGCAGGAGAATACACGTAGTTTCAGAACTGCTAACCCACACTCTTGTGGGAATCAATTTAATAATTAATTTACACTATTTATATATGGTTCTCTTGTCAGTAGCCTTACAATATTCAGTGAAAACACTGCTTCCAAAGTTACTTAAGTTAGTCCCTTTCCCTCCCCATTTCCTTGAAGTCATATCATACAGTTATAATATGTTTAGATTTATATTTCACCACTATATGTAGTCCATGCTAGGATCCCTTGACATACTGGTTGATGTTTTTAATTCTGCATACATTAGAGTCCTCTGGAAGGGTTTTGACAAATGCAAGGAGTAATATACCCAGTAATCCAATTTCATACAGTATGGTTCCATAACCCTAAAAATTCTCCTTTGTAATCAATCTATTCCTTCTCCACCAACTCCTCTGATGGTTTAGAAAGTTATTAATTTTAGTTTTTTCCTATTAAGAGTGGGGACAATATTCTGTATTCTGACTTCTTCAAACTGATTCCGGAAGTCGGGCCAACTGATTGCTGTTAAAAGGTTTCATGGCAGTTCAATGAAAAATTATATTATTTTCAACAAATTATACTGGAACAACTGGAAATCATATAATCTTTAAAACAGACCATTATTTCATACTATTCTCAAATGTTAACTCAAAATGGAATATAGATCTAAATGTTTAATCAGAAACTATAAAATTCTTAGAATAAAATCATTAAAAGTTTGACGTAGACAATGTTTTCTCAGAACACAAATAATAAAAACCATAATATGCATCTATAGATATGTACAGATAGATAATTACATATCTATATCTGTAAACTTGATTTCATGAATCTTAAATCTGTTGCTTTCTTAAACACATTACCATAAAAATGAAAAAGCAATCCACAGATTAGGAGAAACATTTATAAGACGGCTCAGATCAAGAATGTCATGCATGCATAATATGTAAGTAGATACATAAGTGGCCAATAAACACATGAAAAAAATGCACAGTATTATTACTTATGAGAGAAATCACAGATTAAAATCTCAATGAAATACCACTACAAACAGATTAGAGTTATTAAAATTAACTGTAAAAACTCCTACCATGCTGTGGACCAACTTGAACTCTCATATACTGCTAGTAAAAATATAAGTGGTACAACCACGTTGGAAAATAACTTGGTAGCTATTAATACTTAAAAAGTTAGACATGCACATACTATCATTCCTTGGTATTTACCCAAAACAAATGGAATTTATGTGTAGAAAGATGTGTACATCAAAGCTCATAAAACTTTCACTTCAGTAGTCCAAAACTATATCTATATTATTATTTTTTTTTTTTAAGGAGAGGAGGGCACCACAAATCACTGATAACAATGGAAGCATCTCAAAATGTTTATTCTGATTGAAAGAAATCAGAAAAAAATGTATGTACGTGTATATATATATATATATATATATATACACACACACACATGCCACACGATTCTATTTACAAACAATTCCTCAAAATGCAAACTAACCTGTAGTGACAGAAATGTATCAGTGGTTGCCTGAGGAATTTCACACTGCGTACAAAGAAGCTTTTGAGGGTTGATAGAAATGTTTGCTATCTTGATTGTGGTGGCTTTACATATTATACACCTACATACCAATAAAACTGTACAGTCTTCTGTACTTCTAATACGCTTTACTAAAACCATTTACATTAAACACTTTATTATAAACTTACCAAGTAGGCGATAGGTACTGGAAGGCGGAAGCCGGACCTCCAAAATCCCAGCATGCCCTTGGGCCATCACCAAGATGGTGGCGCCCAGGTTTCGGTCTTTACCCATAGCAGGCGGTTCGGTGCCCCGAGCCCTACAGGAGTCTTGCCCCGGGAGCTGCGAGAGGCCCACTCTGGTGCTCAGGGGCTGCCAGCTGTGCAGAAGGCTCCGGTTCTAAGATTTCTCCCCGAAAGGGGGACAAAGATGGCGCTCCCGGGGCTCTTCCACGGTGGCAGGGCCGGCCGCGTTCTCCAGTCTCCATCGCAGTCTAGACCCCCGGCCTGCTGACTTGGTGCATCTTGCGGGGCCCCTACTGGCGCTGCTGGAGCAGCTTCACTTCCAGCGAAGAGGCTGCTCAGTGACTGTGCTGAGGCCCAGAGCAGCCCGAACTTGGGGTGCTGGCTGCAGAGCGCGCGGGAAGCTGAGCGCCGCGCCCAGGGCTCCAGGACCCGGCGGCTCCTCAGCAGAAGCTCTGCCCTGATGGGCAGACCTGGGCAGCTTCCCAGAGCTGGTCAGCTCGGCCTGCTATCCAGTCTGCCTGGTACCACGGCCCTTCCTGAGCCGGGAGGGGCAGACGCGTGCGCAGAAGCGTCAAGACGGGCTCCAGAGCTGGGAGTTTGCAGGAGTTCTTACACCTGGATGTTCCAGGTGGATGACTTCTGACGCAGCTTCGAGCATTCTGGGTGCATCTGGTCAGCTGGGCCACATTGTATGCCGTGCGAATTCATCCATAAGTTGACTGGAAAAGCCGCGTTTGGAATCACTGTTCCCCTAATTATAAGTACAGGTGGATGCAAACCTGCAGAATTGGCTCTCAGTGCTGTTTGCCCAAACAGTTAATACACCTCCCTTGGAATTGTATCAGTTCTTTGTCAGGCAGCGAGATGATTGGGTAAAAAGTATCCGAAACTCCTCACTTTAAAAAAAAAAAAATATACTGGAGGTCACGTCTGATCAAAAGTTAAGAGTTGTTAAAGAGGTTTTCATTTTCCGAGTTAGTTCTTAACCTTCTGACAAGTTTCCTAGATACATGCTGCAAAGCAAATGCCGTTCTAGATGGCCGCCCGATGGTAGGTGGAGTCGGTATTAATTGCAGACAAGTTACAAATCCTGAGAGTGTTTGAGTTATTGGAACACATATTCTTAAGAATGGACTTTAATTCTTAATGTTGGAAAAGGGATCTTTACACCATAATATAACCAGCTCTGATGAAAAATCCTGGTGCTTCAAACAAGCATCCATCATTCATTCTCTGGATGTAAGAAGGAACTTATACCTCTGCTTATGCAAATCAGAACAACAGAGAATGGCATGGACTCTAGGCTTCACACTGTAAGTAATTTCATTATTTCTGTAGGTTAATTAATATAAGGTGTTTATGTGATGATGGAGTAATTTATTTCCTGATCTGCAAACATCAGCTATCATAGAAAACCATAATTTCCTGGGTTAATCTTTTTTTTTAAATTATACTTCACAAAAAAATTAAATGTATTTCCTCTCCCACCCTTCTTGCTCTAACTTTTGGAGTTGGGGAAACACTGGGAAACGGGTAGTATGGGGATTGTGGTTACTGTATATCAGGTATGCATCTCCCTGGTCTCACGAGTGTTTTATTGCTTTTCTATAATTAATAGCTCCTCTAATGTCCACATTAGGAGTGCAAAATTTAATATTTGAAACATGAATTTCTGATTTTTTCATTATTTAGGAAGTAAATATAGTTTTTCTTAAGAAGAGGAAACCATGGTTGTCATTGAAAATTGCAATAGAAGTAATTTTTCAAAGAAAACAACAGAAATCAGGACTTGACTTTTCATAAGTTTCTAATTCAGTTTTCCAGTCCCTCACCTGTTTCAGTATAGTTAAATTTATTCATCACCTTAAAGAAGAGGAAAGTATCCAGTGAAAATTACTGAACTATAAAATTCATGTGATTAAATTAATACCAACTTGGATACAACTAGTTAAAGTTTCCAAAAACCTGAAGGCGGATTGAAATGTTATTCAAACTGAATAGTATAAAGAAAACTAACAAAGAGACAGTAGTCTAGCTGTGGGACAGTATCAAGCTAGCTAATGCACATGTAGGGCTTCCCCTGATGGCTCAGTGGTAAAGAAGGCCCCTGCCAACGTCGGAGACAGGGGTCTGGTCCCTGGGTCAGGAGGATCCCCTGGAGAAGGAAACGGCAACCCCCTCCAGTAATCTTTCTTGGGAAATCCCATGGACAGGGGAACCTGGCAGACTACAGTCCATGGGGTCACAGAAGAGTTGGATGGGACTTAGTGACTAAACAACAACCACAAGTGCACTTGTAATTAGAGTTTCAAAAGGAGAGTGGGAAAAAGAAAAAAAAAAGAGGGGTGGGATCGGAGGAAAAAACTAAAATTACTTGTTTCAGTTAAGTGTTACAAAGAGAGAACTTTTGTATTAAAGTTGCTATGCTATACTCAGTCACACAGTCATATCCAATACTTTGCGACCCCAGGACTCCAGCCCTCCAGGCTCTTCTGCCCATGGGATTCTCCAAGCACAAATACTGGAATGGGCTGCCGTTTCCTCTTCAAGGGCATCTTCTGGACCCAAGGACTGAACCCTGGTCATTGTGCCTCCTGTGTTGGCAGGCAGATTCTTTACCACAGCGCCTCCTGGGAAGTTCAGTATTAAAGTTAGTGAGTCTAATTAGTAAGTGTAACAAGTATTAGAACTAATGTATTACCTGCCTAAGGTGCTTTACTACTATGCCTAATTCATCTACAGAGGCATCTCCAATATAACTGCCTCCACTCCTGCAATAGACATCAATGCCTGGGCATTCCTTTGCATTCGCTAATTTTACAGTATTACACTGGTATCATTGCCCACTTAACAAGTTAGTGCAAGTTTTATTTACGTGTCTGTTTCTGCCACTATAAAACTAACTGGGATAGGGACACTGTCTTGTTTAAGTTTATTTATCTGGTATCTAGCACTGTGAGCACTCACGGTTACTCTTAAATGCTTATTTGTCAAGTAGAAGAAAGAATATAAGATTCAAACTGATAAAACACAAAGAAGGAAAATGCGGAGGACTTAATGCTATAAACCCCCAATAGATATGAGAAGCTACTCTATAAAGGAGAAAGAGGGCATATTATTATGTGCATTTTATACATTATTCCTGTGGTCCCTTGAAATTGATTTAGGGTATCATGGAAAACAGTCCACATTTTGAGCTGTTGGAGAGCATGGCTTCTGAATCAGAACATATGGGTTGTTTAGTGTTTGTGTCTAAACATGTGTTTCATTGGAGTTCATCTCTTTTTTCCTATCTGATAAGAAGTTAAATTGGTTAGCATGGGTCTCTCATCTATTCTGTGAACTTTAATCTACTTTGGGGTTATACTGTTTCATCTTCTCATTTTAAAATAATTTAAAAGCAATTGTCTCTACCATGCAATAGGACAGCTACCTCACATGGGAGGCTGGCTGACCTACAGAGAATGTAGTAGGTATCCTCGGAGGCTTCTCTACTGGGACAGGGATAACTCATGAATATGGAGTCATTGTCTGAGATTTTCCTTTTGGGAGAGAGGGACATGGCTTAAATGCCTCTGTTTGTCTTTTAGGGAATTCTCATATTACATATAAAAGTCTCACTACAAAATGTGAGACTGGGATTTTTGCGGTGCCATACCATCTCTTGCTTCCTGTTTTAGGTAACTCACTACATCACACTTGGGCCATACATGAGTACCTTGCATGACCTGTACAGTTAAAAAAAGAAGGTGCCTAAAATGGCCTGTTGGTGAGGATGTTAAGTATCAGGTGGAGTGGACTGCTTGCCATTTAATATTCTTCCAGCTCTAGGACTGTGTGGTGCTCAGGGATCAGGAATCTCAAAGAAATAATGGACATGCATGTATGCTTAGTTGCTCAGTCATGTCCAGCTCTTTGCAACCCCGTGGACTGTAGCCCACCAGGCTGCTCTGTCTGTGGGATTTCACAGGCAAGAACATTGGAGTGCATTGCCATTCTCTTCTCCAGGGGATTTTCCTGACCCAGGGATTGAACCCACATCTTCTGCATTGGCAGGTGAATTCATTACCCCTGCTCCACAGTGTCCTCAAATAACAATGCTGACTGAACAATAATTTTTAGAGAGTACTAGTATCTAACACTAGTGGGCCTTAGGAAGCATCACTACGAACAAAGCAAGTGGAGGTGATGGAGTTCCAGGTGAGCTACTTCTAATCCTAAAAAATGATTCTGTGAAAGTGCTGCAGTCAATATGCCAGCAAATTTGGAAAACTCAGCAGTGGCCACAGGACTGGAAAAGGTCAGTTTTCATTCCAATCCCAAAGAAAGATAATGCCAAAGAATGCTCCAACTAATGCACAATTGCATTCATCTCGCACACTGGCAAAGTAATGCTCAAATTTCTCCAAGCCAGGCTTCAACAGTACGTGAACCATGAACTTGAAGATGTTCAAGCTGGATTTATAAAAGGCAGAGGAACCAGAGATCAAATTGCCAACATCTGCTGGATCATCGAAAAAGCAAGAGAGTTCCAGAAAAACGTCTACTTCTGCTTTACTGACTATGCCAAAGACTTGGGCTGTGTAAATCACAACAAACTGTGGAAAATTCTTCAAGAGATGGGAATACCAGACCATCTGACCTGCCTCTTGAGAAATCAGTATGCAGGTCAAGAAGCAACACTTAGAACTGGGCATGGAACAATAGAATGGTTCCAAATCGGGAAAGGAGTACGTCACGGCTGTATATCGTCACCCTGCTTATTTAACTTATATGCCGAGTACATCATGAGAAATGCTGTACTGGAAGAGGCACAAGCTGAAATCAAGATTGTAGGGAGAAGTATCAATAACCTCAGATATGCAAGTGACACTACCCTTATGCCAGAAAGCAAAGAACTAAAGAGTCTCTTGATGAAAGTGAAAGAGGAGAGTGAAAAAGTTGGCTTAAAACTCAACATTCAGAAAACTAAGATCATGGCATCTGGTCCCATCACTTCATGGGAAATAGATGGGGAAACAGTGGAAACAGTGACAGACTATTTTTGGGGGGCTCCAAAATCACTTGAAGGTGGTGACTGTAGCCATGAAGTTAAAAGACACTTATTCCTTGGAAGAAAAGTTTTGATCAACTTAGACAGCATATTAAAAAGCAGAGATATTACTTTGTCAACAAAGTCCATCTAGTCAAAGTTATGTTTTTTCCAGTAGTCATGTATGGATGTGAGAGTTGGACTGTGAAGAAAGCTGAGCACCAAAGAATTGATGCTTTTGAACTGTGGTGTCGGAGAAGACTGTTGAGAGCCCCTTGGACTGCAAGGAGATCCAACTAGTCTATCCTAAAGGAGATCAGTCCTGCATGTTCACTGGAAGGACTGATGTTGAAGCTGAAACTCCAATACTTTGGCCCCCCGATGGGAAGAGCTGACTCATTGGAAAAGACCCTGATGCTGGGAAAGATTGAAGGCGGGAGGAGAAGGGGACGACAGAGGGTGAGATGGTTGGATGGCATCACCGACTCGATGGACATGAGTTTGGGTAAACTCTGGGAGTTGGTGATGGACAGGGAGGCCTGGCGCGATGCAGTCTGTGAGGTCACAAAGAGTTGGACACGACTGAGCAACTGAACTGAGTATCTAACACTTAGTGGCTAGAATTTTAAAAATGCTTTTAAATTCTAACAAAACATGTGCTTATAATACATTTTTTTCCCTCAACATAATGCTTGTGGCATATATGTTTACTCTCCAGAGTTTCCATGGAGACTTGACATTACGGTTTATTTTCGCTTTATTCCAATACTTACATTTTTTCTTTTAGTAATTTTAGTTCTCCCAGGCAACACATTTATCACTTTATTCAAAAGTATAACCCTTGTGTTTAGAGCAGTTGGTTCCTTTCTTGCCATTATCTATGTGTCCAAGTACACCTGATACATCAGTCACCTTTCTTATGCCTACATTGCATGGGAGAATTTAATTACTAAATATTAAAGATCTTCAGGTATTTCTTCACATTGTATTGCCTAGAAACATAAATTCTAAAAGCTGGAGTAATTTATCTACTGGTCTCATTATTTTGTTAGTTGCTCAGTTGTGTCCGACTCATTGCAACCCCATGGACTACCAGGCTCCTCTGTCCATGGAATTCTCCAGGCAAGAATACTGAGTGGGTAGCCATTCTTTCTCCAGGGGATCTTCCTGCCCCAGGGATTGAACCAGGATCTTCCATATGGCAGGTAGAATTCTTTCCCATCTGAGCCACCAGGGTATTAGGGAAGCAAGAAGAAGAGAAGTGAAATGACTTGTGCTGGATCGCACGCCAGTTTGCAGCAGTCCTAGGTGTAGCTTGTTCCTTCTTTATATCTTTTTCGCCATCCCAGGTAAGTTTGGTTTTCCCTATAGCCTTGTGGACCAAAGAACACACTGTCTCTGTTCCCCCACTCACAGAATTGTTTGGATGAATAGGAAGCTTTCTTGGCAGTGGGTGAACTCAGGCTTCTGTCTTTATCGCAGAGAAATCTGCTTTTGCAAACTGTGAATCACTGGGAGGCAGCTGCTTGTGCAGAGAACACCTGGCTTGGTGTCTGTGCTTTGGCACCTTCTCCCCACCTCCAGTTGTAATTCTAGGTAGAGCAACAGTTTTTGACTTTTAAAAGGCACCGTGGTTCTATCCAGTAGCATCCTCCTCTTGGAGAGAAGTCCCTTTTTTGCACTCCCTGTGTTGTAACAACGTGTAAGAGCCTGTCTTTATGTTCTCTTTTGTCAACTTGTAGCTAGCGTCTAAAATAGTACTTGCTCTTTCCTATAGTAAGCCCATCACTGTGGGAAAGACACACACAATTCATTTTTATCTCCCATTGGAAGTATATGCCCTAGCCAACTGGCAACTATTACAGTCTCACAACTTTCAAGCAGTTTTCAAGCAGCCTCACTATGACATGCCCTGTTTTGCTCTTGGACACTGTACATTGCCATCAAAGTAATTCATACTGCAAAAGAAATCAGCATTAAGCATAATATGGCCCAAATAGAATACAGAGTTTCCGCCTTCTGGGAACTTGTGTTTTTATGAACGCTACTGTTTAGCAGAAAACATATTATGCTACAAGGTATTCCAACTTTGCTGTGAGAAGTTGATGAAACCAACTAGGTTGATGAAAATGTTATTTTTCATAACCAATTGAGAAAAATAGAATACACAGAGGGACTAAGCAAGTTTCATTGAAAAATACAGTGTATCTCATTCAGAGTACAGAGTGTTGGTTGCTTTCATGTTTCCTTAAGACAGAGGTTAATAAAATGTTATCATTTCTCTAAATGAGATTAACAAATGTAACAATTTGGCTCTTTGCAACACTATGGACTGTAGCCTGCCAGGCTCCTCTATTCATGGACTTTCTCCAGGCAAGAATAGTGAAGTGGGTAGCCATTCCCTTCTCTAAGGGATCTGCCCAACCCAGGGATCGAACCTGGGTCTCCCACATTGCAGGCAGCTTCTTTTCCATTTGAGCCACCAGAGGAGCCCAAAATCTATTCATACACATTTTCACTAGCATGATGGTGGATACTCAGTAAAGCAATTCAGATGTGCATTTTGATGTTTTAAAGCAAGTTTGGGGTTTGAATATATGACCATATATTTGATGATACTGTGTTGCTTAAAGACTGAATGATTTCTCAAGTCCTATCCTGCCAGTTGCCTTTCTTCTAGTGAAATCTTCAAGGAAATTTTATAAAAGGAACAAGAGTGAGTGAGAATCCATGTGTGTTTTATTGTCAGCTAGGTAGGTACCAAATTCTAGGGAGCAGCTTGAGACACATGCTTTTAGGTTGGAGGCCAACATGGGCCACTAGTTCTGTTAAGGTTTAAAATCTCAATTTTGAAAAAGTATAGCCCTCTGGTTATATGCACCACCTTGGAACTTGAAAGACTCACCAGTGTGCTTAAGTGTTCAAATGGAGAAAAACAGTCAGAAATATCTTTCTTAGGATGGTAGACTTGGGTCAGCTTATCTCTAATTTTTTTTTTTTTTTTAATGGGAGTGGAGAGGAAAGAAAACATCGTTTTCTGTATTAAGGTCTTCTTGGGTCTTCTCATCACATAAAGGGAGGCAGTAGGTGGGTCAGTAGGCAGTAGGAGGCTAGTAAATTCAGATGGTTTCTACACTTGGATATACATGAGCTCAAATATTCTTCATTCTGAAAAATTAGGTGAATGTTTAATCTATTTTAAGCAAATGCAGTAAAGGAATGCTAAGTGGCAGAAGCTGATGGAGAGATGTTTTTCCTGGAGTAGAACACCTCCCTGTTTCTCCTACAGAACCACTCTGACTACTATACTTAAACTGATATTCAGAAGAAACATTTTGTTATTCCTTACTTAGAATCATGGTAGTATAATCATCTTACATTTTGTGTAGTGTACTTTGCTCATGAATGAGAGTAGCTTCTGAGAATTTCTAAAATTGCATAAATGCTTGGATATTTCCAATAGCTTCCTTCCAAGTCTTTGCTCTGAAGTTTATGTTCACTGCTTTCAATTCTCTATTACGTCTCTACATTACTAATAACTGGAAGAAGTCAGAAAAGAAGTCTTGAAGTCAGTAATGCTAAATAACTCTCATGCAAAGCACAACTCTCTTCTATTTTACTAATAGAAGAACCTCTCAGATCTTTACATGTATATTGTTTTATCTCAGTTTACACAGCAGTCTAACAATCAAGATTATACAAGATCTCAGACTGTAGGCAATTAGGATGAACAAATAAGAAAGGGGAGATATACAGACTATTCTTTGGGAATAGCAATGAGTAGCTTAATAGCTGGAAGATAAACCCATAAAGAGCGCATGTAAGAATCCTAGAAATCATGGAGTTCAAGTCGGTTCTTATTAGAAATAAACCAACATGAGGGCCAGATGACTCCAGATTATCAGAGAATTTGATACACCCAATATTGTCTTTAAAAAATCTGTAAAATATGAAATACAAATAAGTAATCATTTAATTTCACCTCTGTCTTAGAAATCACCTGCATGTAGAATCATATACTAATATTAAAAATAAAAATTATTAGTATATTGCAAGTGTTTATCTCATGGTATAAGGTTTAGTTATTAGTAACAAGTGTGGCTAACTTTTTAATTCATCATCCTAGATAGACAAGAAATTGTGTTTGAGAGTATAAAAGGGGGCTTCAGAAGAATAATGAACATAGGGTCCTAACTAATAAGCCTGTGTTCTAATCCTGGCTTTGATGCTAAACTCTCATGCATTTCAGCCTCTTTACCTAATATCATCTTTGCAAGCATTTAATGCTTATTCCCATCATTTAGAGTTATTTTGATCATTAAGTGATAATTACTAGAGGCACTTTGGGCTGCCCACTGAGTAATCTAGAGTAGAGGAATAATAGCTCATGGATATAGCTTTTCCAATTTATCTCTAACTCAGTAATATAGGCCTTCAGAAGTAAGCCCTTAGAACCAATCTTGTAAAAATAAACTTGCTTATTAGAGTATCAGGAACAAACACAAGGCAGTGAGAAGCTGGCTTTTCCTCTGGCACCCTCTACTCTCGAGCCTGCAGCAGGCAGCAGCATCTCACGGCCCCGGCACTGTCCAAGATGGAGGTCGCGGAGGCCACATGCGAACTGGGAGACTCCTCTTTGGTAAGTGACTTGGGAAATCCTTATTTCCCAAATTCAGTCACTTACCTCGGGAAGGAGGCAGATTGAACCACAGGCCATCATCCACGCAGACGGCTGTGTGCACCAGCACAGCCCTGCATCGTGACCAAGGTCCAGTTCTTTCAGCTCTTTTCCTCTAGGTGTTTAGGCCTCACTTCTGAACAGGCCAAGGTTGTTCCATCACAAACGATGTCTCTGAGAGAGGGTCACTGAAAACCAAAGCATCTTCTCCATTCAGCTCCTTTACTTTGCTTAATGCAACAATATTAGAAAGAGCAGGAATTAAAACATTATTGCTATCAGTGATTCTTAGCAGTGCAAGGTTGTCAGTGTTCATTTAGTTTGTTCTTGTCTTCCATAAACACTTGGCACTTGTTCTTGCTTCTTTTGACATGTATTAAGGTGATAAAATAACAGAGAGTGTTTCAAATTTACCCAAGTTCCATGATAAATGTTAGATCATTTCTGTTTGACTATTAATTGTTTAAAATTGTCCTGTTTTCTTGCTGCATCGTCAAAACGGGGTAGAGATTTACAATGGGTACAGTTGAACCTGTTACGTAATTTTGCTTTTCATCTTAAAGGCTCAGTTTTTTAAATAGAATCAGACAATTTCAGTCACATATTAACATATTGCTTTATATCATGGACATGCTTACAGAGCAGTTAACACTCCCAAATAACTATGTGTGTCTAACTTTCGGTCAAACACTGTTGTCAAAGTGACAGTTTTGCAAAGTTAAGATGCCCCATTTGTAAACAAACACCTTTATCTCAATAACGGGACAATGAGAACTGTTAGATTCAATCATACAGTATCCTGGTTGCTGAATATCAAAGTCAAAAGGCTAATTATGTCACCTAAGGACATGGGTGTGAAAGCAAGGAGCAAACAGACTCAAAGATAAGCACATCGCAAATTCCAGAAAACCTCCAGCTTCTCAGAAGTGCCAAAATGCACATGAAGATAAGCGCTGTTAAAATATTGGGCTTCCCTGATAGCTCAGTTGGTAAAGAATCCGCCTGCATTGCAGAAGACCTCCACTGGATTTCCGGGTTGGGAAGATCTGCTGGAAAAGGGTTAAAATACTAAGTATAAATTTATACCAACCTTGCATTTCTTAAATCTATAGAGACACCATAGTAAAGGAAGGCCATGTATAAACCTCAGGAACAAAGGATTCTCAGTATTATTCTTTTCACTATCAATTTCTATAATGCGTATCATTGTAGATAAGTTGGAATTAAAGGAAGAAAACACTGTCTCTGTACTTATACAGTCCAGGAGGAGATATTCTTTGTTAATGTTTTGGCAAACATTGCTCTTTGTGATCTTATTTTTCATGTATCATTTGTAATTAAAAATTTGACATCATTAGGAATATGTACATACATCATAATATTTTGCTATATATTACTTTGTCTTTTGCAAACATCATTAAATTTTTGAAAATTTCTTGAAACTATAATTTTAGGTATTTGGATAGTTATTTGTTCCACTGCTTTGCTAACATAAACCTGAGAATCCCTGTGCACACATTGATATGCACAATATTTCTAGAACTAGAATAAGGTGTCAAGGAATATTAATATTTCAGGTTTTTTTGCACATATTGGACTATTTCTCTGGAGAGCTTATATGCATTTGCATTTCCACTGGACAGAAGTATTTTACCACTTATTTACCTTCATTAGGTCCTATTAACATTTCCTTAGACATTATTTTTTTAAATCTTGGAGTTGCATTTTATGATTCTTATTTTTAAAAACTTGTTAAGATGTTTTTTACAACCCAGTACTTGGTCCATGTTAGTGAATGTTCCAAAATATGTATCAGTTCAGTTAAGGTCAGTCTCTCAGTTGGGTCCAACTCTTTGCAACCCCATGGACTGCAACACACCAGGCTTCGCTGTCCATCACCAACTCCCAGAGCTTACTCAAACTCATGTCTATCAAGTAGGTGATGCCTTCCAACCTTCTCAGACTCTGTCATCCACTTCTCCTCCTGTCTTCAATCTTTCCCAGCATCAGGGTCTCTGCATATGAGTCAGTTCTTCGCATCAGGTGGCCAAAGTATTGGAGTTTCAGCTTCAGCATCAGTCCTTCCAATGAAAAATCAGGACTGATTTCCTTTAGGATTGACTGGTTGGATCTCCTTGCATTGCAAGGGACTGTCAAGAGTCTTCTCCAACACCACAGTTCAAAAGTATCAATTCTTCTGTGCTCAGTTTGCTTTATAGTCCAACTCTCATATCCATGCATGACTACTGGAAAAAATCATAGCTCTAACTATGTGGACCTTTGTTGCAAAGTAATGTCTCTGCTTTTTAATATGCTGTCTAGGTTGGTCATAGCTTTGCTTCCAAGGAGCAAGTGTCTTTTAATTTCATGGCTGCAGTCACCATCTGCAGTGATTTTGGAGCCCCCCCCCAAAAAAAAAGTCTGTCTCTGTTTCCACTGATTCCCCATTTTTTTGCCATTAAATGATGGGACCATTGCCATGTTATTAATTTTCTGGATGTTGAGTTTTAAGCCAGCATTTTCACTCTCACTTTCATCAAGAGACTCTTATTTCTTCTTCGCTCTCTGCCATAAGGGTAGTGTCATCTGCATATCTGAGGTTGTTGATATTTCTCCCAACAATCCTGATTCCAGCTTGTGATTCATCCAGCCCAGCATTTCATATGGTGTACTCTGCATATAAGTTAAATAAGCAGGGTGACAATATACAGCCTTGACGTACTCCTTTCCTGATTTGGAACCAGTCTGTTGTTCCATGTCCAGTTCTAACTGTTGCTTCTTGACCTGCATACAGGTTTCTCAGGAGGCAGGTCAGGTGGTCTGGTGTTCCCATCTCTTGAAAAATTTTCCACAGTTTGTTGTGATTTACGCAGTCAAAGGCTTTGGCAGAGTCAATAAAGCAGAAGTAGATGTTTTCTGGAACTCTCTTGCTTTTTTGATGCTCTAACAGATGTTGCCTATTTGATCTCTGGTTCTTCTGCCTTGTCTAAATCCCACTTGAACATCTGGAAATTTATGGTTCACATACTGTTGAAGCCTGGCTTGGAGAATTTTCAGCATTACTTTGCTAGCGTGTAAGATGAGTGCAACCATGCAATAGTTTGAGCATTCTTTGGCATTGCCTTTCTTTGGGATTGGAATGAAAATATGTATACTAATTGCATTCCCTGATGGGAATTGTACAAGACTGTTGTTTCATATCCTCACCAGGGTTTAGTTTAACTGATTGTGGTATATGCATAAAGGAATATCACTGTGGCCTTAATTTGTTTGCCCGTCTTAGGTTACAGTTCTTTGAAAGCAGAGCCTAAGAAAATAACTTATATGCAGGATGCCATCCAAGAAAGTAAGGATGAAGGACATTTGGGAGTGATTGAAAAATGAAAACCCAATGTCAGTGTGTGTTACAAGATCACCTCTGTGGGAAACCGGGGCTTGTCCAGGACCTTCTGAAGAGTGTAAAGAATGCCACTCAGTATTGTCCACTCAAGGATCCATGAGAAGAACATTTATTCATTGACTCTAGTCTTCCTTTGGCAGAGGGTTACTCCAGCCTCCTTGTACTTCCACACCTGCTCATCAGGCTTTTACTAGCATTCCTGACATTGGAGAAACCCTCTGGTAGATGGAAACACATGACACCATCTTAAGGCATGATGTTGTCTAAGCAGGGTGGAAACACATGGATGAACTTAGTGATACAGTAGTTAGGGAGGAACACAATGCAATTTCATTGATAAGTAATGAATAAATCAAGTTTTGTGTTTATTGACCATCTTCTATAAAATGAAGCTTCTTGCATGTTGTTTATGATATCATTTCTCTGTCACTTACTTTTAATTTGTAGAAACATTTTATAAATTGCAGTTGTAAGCACTTTATCAGTTACCTGTATTGCAAATATTATCTCCTTCTTTCACCTTGCCTTTCTATTTCTTTTTTTTTTCCATTTATTTTTATTAGTTGAAGGCTAATTACTTTACAGTATTGTAGTGGTTTTTGCCATACATTGACATGAATCAGCCATGGATTTACATGTGTTCCCCATCCTGAACCCCCGTCCCATCTCCCTCCCCATCCCATCCATCTGGGTCATCCCAGTGCACCAGCCCTGAGCACTTGTCTCATGCATCCAACCTGGACTGGCGATCTGTTTCACGCTTGATAATATACATTTTTCAATGCTGTTCTCTCAGGTCATCCCACCCTTGCCTTCTCCCGTAGAGTTCAAAAGTCTGTTCTATAGTGAAGTAAGCCAGAAAGATAAACACCAATACAGTATACTAATGCATATATATGGAATTGAGAAAGATGGTAACGATAACCCTATATGCAAGACAGAAAAAGAGACACAGATGTACAGAACAGACTTTCTATTTCTTAACAAGAGTTTTCAGAACAGAAGATCCTGTTTTGTCTAGTCTGATTTATCAAGCTTTGTATTTGTAGTTACTTATTTTCATGACCCACTTAAGGATTATTTTCCTATCAAATATTTATGGAGATATACTATTAATAGAAGGCTTTTGCTTGTCTTTTTTTTTTTCTTTTTTTCTTTTTGCTTGTCTTTTATGATCCAATCCCCTTTTATTGATTTTTATGTATATTACACCATTGATTAATATTTGCAATACATATATTACATAGTAACATGTAATAATAGTTGATATTGCACGCTACATGTTAATAAGTAATATTAATTAATTTAACATTAATGTTGCATGTGTTAATAATTGGTACATACAATACACATATCACATATATACGCATGGTGTGCTGCCATCTATGGGGTCGCACAGAGTCGGACACAACTGAGGCAACTTAGCAGCAGCATCTTCTGTTCAGACTTCTCCTTCTTTAGAGATCCCCTCTATATTTTCACCCCTGTATAAGTGGTAACCTTGAAATTAGTTATTTTCTGACAAGACCCATATTTCCTTGTCACAATTATTTTGACTAAATTACTGCAGGTTTGTTCTAGATTACTGATTTTTTTTCTGGTGGTGGATGCTGTAAAGCAAAAAGATTGGGTTCTACGTGTCTGTATTCTCCTTTGTGTTTGAGAGATAATGAGGAGAGAGCTGAAGGTGCAGGGGAGGAAGGGAGAGGGAGAGAGAACCGACAACATTCTATTCCTAGTTTTTCATATTTCCAAGGCAACCGTCCTGCCTTTCCTCATATTTCATTCCTAAATTTGGTTAACCAGTGAATCCCCTTTCCACATAATCTGGAGTTAGATTTCTATCAATTACAAGAGCAAAATATCTGTGTGTGTGTGTGTGTGTGTGTGTGTGTGTGTGTGTATGTTTTAAACAGAGTAGATTACTAGAAGTAAACACATAGCTTATAATACATTCACATTTTAAATTTATATTTTATAGCTAATGTCCTTCCAGAAGGTCTTTCATAATTTAATTTCAATCAATTGTATATGAGTAACTTTTTTCCTCTTACAGTTTCAACCACATACATTATTAGCTTTTTTTCTCTTTTATTTTTTCTAAAACTATTAGTCCTTCTGATCTCTGTTTTTATTGCAACATTACCCATTGGTTCAATAAAGGTAGGAAGAAGCAGATGAGTCTTGGAAAAGACAAACCAATGGCTAGAATTAAAGAACTGTCAGATTAGGGGAGGTCTTTTTGTTCCACAATTATTTTAATTTTGTTCCCTGACTTAAACAGTGGACTTTGAAAGTCTTTGGTCTAAAAATGAAGGGAGGAGTGTGATTAGAACTGGTTAGGATTGACGGGTGTGACTGTGTTGGTGTTCAATGCCCCTGGTAGCATAACTGGAGAAGCGTAGGGGCCATTATGCTCCCTTACGGTTACCAAAGCACAGTCAGTTATTGAACATTTAGGTAATACTTCAGAGATTTTGAAACTTTACAATGCTTATTTCATATAGAGATTTGAAAATAACTCCTGTCTCTCATCTGATATATTTCCTCTCTGCTCAAGACTATGGCTTCCCTGGTGGCTCAGTCAGTAAAGAATCTGCCTGCAATGCGGGAGACAACCTGCAGCACAGGGAACCTGGGTTCGTTCCCTGGGTTGGGAAGATCCCCTGGAGAAGGAAATGGCAACCCACTCCAGGATTCTTGCCTGGAAAACCCCATGGACAGAGGAGCCTGGTGGTCTCTAGCCCATGGGGTTGCCAGAGTCAGACACAATTTAGTGACTAAACCACCACCAAGATATGTTTTACATGCATAATTTTAATAAATGAATAGAATGCAGAGGATTGGGTTGGTCTCATGGTAGGCCCTGCTAATAAAGCATCTAAACAATTGCAAACATTAACTGAATGCCCGCCTGTTTAAATGGGCCACAGAATTTAAAATTGATAATTGTAATGCTTTCACAATAGCACTAGGAAGTAAGTACTATTAATTTATTCCCCTTTTACAATATTCTTTTTTTTCAGCATTCTGGACTAACTCCATAGAGGTAGATATTAACTTTTCAACAACAGATAGAGAATCAGAAGTAACTGTGCTCTTGTCTGAGAAGGGAAGAATGAGGATATTAATTTCTGTAAGAGACAGAAGAATGTCAAGTCTCTTATGACCATGGAAATGTCAGGTAGGGACACTAAGAATGAAGTATAGCACAGATCAGGTCTGGGCAAGTGTCTTACTGCAGAAGAAAGACATTTGATAAATGAGGTAGAAGAGGAAGATTATTTCTCAGGAATATGATATTCAACAGGTAGATAATCCTGAGTTGAGAACCATAGGTCTTCTAGTTAGTTGAGAATTTTTGCACACGTTGGTTGGTTTTCTTTGCCTGCTCTTAAATTGATATATCAATGAACATGAATTTGAGCAAACTCAGGAAGGTAGTGAAGGACAGGGAAGCCTGGAGTGCTGTAGTTCATGGGGTCACAAAGAGTCTGACACAACTTAGCGACTAAACAACAACAAATTGATACATCTTTAAAAGGAAGAGGCTAATGCATATTGTTTTAACTTAATGGGGGGAAACAAAAGTATACACATATAATTTAATCATTTATAAATGCAAAGCAATGTGGAACTAACAAGATGATGTTCAGTAGTTAATTAGAAGATGTTTCCTGATTTGGTAGTCTGGAACTGCAGATAATTAACAATTTCTGACAAGATAAACAATATGATTCAATGACTGTTAATTGAATTATGTCTATGTGTTTGTTACTGCCTTTTGTTTGTCTACATCAATTTAAGTTCACAATAATAGATACATTAAAACTCCTTACCACTCTGTGTCTGCTGGTTAAAGGTTTAATTAAGTCAGATTGAATGCAGTTCAATTAATGCTTTTTATCTGGCTGCTGTTTGCTTGCTTGCAGACATTTTTTCTAATGTTTGTAATGAAACTGGATACTGCCTGTAGGTTTTAGGTATGGTGATAGCAGTCAGAACACTTGGACCCCTAGGTTCATTTCTGTCAATTAATGATATCTCACTGAGGCATACACTTCGGGGTATGGAAAAAAAAAAAAAAAACTAGAGCGAAAGGAAAACAAAAACTAAAAAATAGGAAAAGAATGCAGCTTCCAGCTTCCAATAAACAGTATTTCATACATAACCTGCCTTTGTTATGGAAATCTGAGAGGGAGCCCAGAAGTTTGACTTTGAAATCTGAAGACTCAGGATGGTTTATGGAATGGGAGGTACTCAATATAGGTCCTAAGACTCTCCAAAATTCTGGAATCAGATGGGGAAGCAGTGTATCAGCTTTTTATCATTTATCACATATGAATTCAAACATATCATTTTTTTATTCTACTTGAAATATTGAGTCAGTGTCAGTAGAGGAAAGAAAACCCAGTAATGACTTGGTCTTGTTTTATTTCTTTAGAATGAATCTTTGGGTAGGCACAGTAGATCGTTTTATGGCATATTTCATTGAGGGCACTTGAGTTTCAGTTTGTTTTATATATTCTAGCTTTTTGTGGCAGCCGTAGGCTATGAGTCTTAGTCTTGACATGATGAGTCTACAGGGAGAAGGATGTAGTTTGTGTTATAGATGCGCTTAAGAGAGTTCCCAGCTGTGTACTCTGCCTTTAAAATGGATGCAAAATTAAACTTACCATAATGACTTCTGATGGAGTCAGGAAGAATCAGTCTTAAGCTATAGAGGTACTACGGAAAAAATGACTTATTTAACACTCATAGGAGGTTTCTGCAAAGATGGAGAATTGTGAAAATGAACATGAAAAGTTTGTCTACTCCATCTTTTTCATCCTTAAAGCAAACATTAATATATAAGCTTCTGAGAAAGAAAAAGAAATCCTCACCCAAAGCCAGAATGAACGAGGGGAGTGAATGCTTTTCCAAAATTTTTAAATTCAAACAGGAAGTTTTAGAATCATTCAAAGATATTAGATGCTACTAAGAGAAATCTAACTTAAGAGACTCTTTATACCCAAAAATCATTTTTATTTTTAGGTTTAGAGAGAGAGAACTCCATTGTTCCACCCAAGAGTGGGATTGGTAGGTGTTGCAACATGGATGAATCAACAGATACTGCTCAGAAGTCTCCTGTGTTGGAGGGCATGCAGCTGCATCAGGGTTGAAAATGGAATTGCTCCTGTAAAATCATGGTCTTATCATAGTAGGGACTGTTTTATCTTAGGCACTCTAGCAGTTATAGAAACAACCCTAGGGAGATCTTCTGAAGACTTTCAGTGGAATAAGGAATAGAGAAGCAAAAGCACTGTTCAGCATTGTCTTGATCTTTGCTTCAGAGTTCTGGAAATTATCCCGGTAATGGTGGAAATATTGGCTTGTGGAGGGTGAAGAGTGCAGTATTGAAGAACTGTACTCAGTTCAGTTCAGTTCCATCACTCAGTCATGTCTGACTCTTCGAGATCCCGTGGACTGCAGCATGTCAGGCTTCCCTGTCCATCATCAACTCCCGGAGTCTGCTCAAACTCATGTCCATCGAGTCGGTGATGCCATCCAACCATCTCATCCTCTAATATCCCCTTCTCCTCCTGCCTTCAACCTTTCCCAGCATCAGGGTCTTTTCCAAGACCATACTCAATGCAAATATTTTTACAAGTTTAAACTTAGGGTGGCACATTGTTCTCAATGCAGCTGAGCTTATGAAAATGTTCAAACACCCTTCCTTCTAACCAGGCTAATTAACGGCTCCTCTGTAAGCCCACGCTGCTCTCCTCTGAGCTGCAGAGGTTGTTTGGCTCCGTTACCGATACCAAATCCAGAAGCAACCTGTGTGTCCGGAGGCAGGACGTGGAGCAGCCTTCCTAAAAGCTGATTCTCCAAGGTTCTGCAAAACACGGTCAGAAACCAGAGCAGTATGCTCTCTGCTTAAATATAAACAAATGGGTTCCTGATCTCGTCTTAGAAAGGGTTCTGTCCAGAATTTCTAGCTTGACTATAAGTTGTGTCATGGTCTTGTGTGCTCACGTCTGGCTTTTTGCAGCCCCATGGACTGTAGCCCATCAGGCTCCTCTGTCCATAGGAGTTTTTTCAGGCAAGAGCATGGGAATAAGTTGCTATTTCATACTTCAGAGGATCTTCCCAACTAAGGGATCGAGCCCACATCTCTTGCATCTCCTGCATTGGTAGGTGGATTCTTTAGCACTGCATTACCTGGGAGGCCTGTTTTTGTACTTAAGCAGATGATTTAAAATGCTTTGTTTGATGACTGTTTTGGTAGAAAATTTTTTCATAGTTCAAAAAACCTAGTATCTCATATTTGCATGCTCACTAATTTTTTCAATTAAATTAACCTAGTGAATTAGGACCTGTTTATTATTTGATTTTCATATATGTTACTATCAAATCTCAGAGAATTCAATGAGTAAAACTAGCATGAGGCATTGGAGAGTAAAAACTCTCACATTATATCCATCTTCTGTGCCATCTTGCCTTCTGTGATGTTAATTCTAGGTCTTTTAAGGCTTAAATGCGTTTAAGTGAAAGAGGATAGGTTACTAGGGAAGTAAATTAAGATACACTCTACCTGCAACATTAAAAGTGGATAAAGTGACTGAAGTACATAAAACAGATGTGAAACTGAAAAATAAATAAATATGGGAAAATCACTATATTTAATGGCTTCCTTAACCTGAATTGTTCTTTAAATACCCACTGCCCCAAATGGGCCTTTATCAATTATCTTCTTAATGATAGCCTATTTTAAATCTCTGAGAAAAACTTTGGAAACTAATTCATTTATAAAAACATTTATGTACAGTGAAAACATCATCCTTAAACATACAAACATACACACCAACTCCATATATTACAGTAAAATACTGCAACGTGTAGCAGATAATTGAAGTCTGAAGTAATTCAATTGCTTAAAATACAGCATGGTATTATCGTTACTTTAGATTCAGACATGGCTACACAGCTAGCTTGCCTGTAGTTCTCTGGATGTGGGAGCCAAATGCCAATTATTTTAAGTCTGAAGTCATAGGATTTATTATAATAGCGTTATTACAGAATTTTACTTCATTTGTATACAATTTTGTCTTTAACATGATTTTAATAGTGAATATAGTATAATACTCATCTTTTTTAAATTAAATAATGTATATTTAGATAAAGAGTTGAGTTGAGTATCTATCTTCCCAATATATAGGAAATATTTTTAATTTTGTTCAGCCTTGTAGAAATGGTACAAACATATTTATAAAAGATGTTAGTTATATATTCAGATTGAAAGCATTCATATACAATTTATTAAGGAACATACATAGCTGACAATAGTTGTAATTGATGTCTTGTTAAATATTAAAGACTTAATATAGGATAAGATACTTGGGTAATAGAGTAAATAAATTGTCAAACATAAAACTTTTATTGCAACAAAATGCTATTTCTTTCTTATAATTGAACATTTATAAGAACACATTGACCTCAAGTATTTTTCTTTATTATGTAAGAAAAATTATAAATTCCATGCTTTCTGAAAAATAATAACTATTATGAAACTATAAATTTCTATTTGCTACCCTTACACCAATATATATAAAATGGAATTTTGTAGATTGGGATGAAGACAATAATATCAATTTTATTTTTAATTGTATAGATGGACTCTTCAGAAAAAATAGAATCTGCATTTCATTTTAATCTCATTTATTCTGTTTTTACTCTTCCATTTAAAAATATTTAGGTTTATATCTAAGGAGCATTAATATCAATTCACATCTATGTTATTTGTTATTGATTCTATGCCAATATTTGTACTTGGAAGGATAAATCATGAAATAAATCTCAATATATAAACTAAAAGTAAAATGCATTTGGCACTCAAAATTGTCAAAACTGTAGCTTTCCTGTTTTCCTAAATCAATTTAATTACAAAACAATTACTTGAAGGGGTTGAAACTGTATCCTCTAATTATAAAATATATATAATAAAAATTTAAAAAAATAATTTCTTAAAGATTGCTGTCTTTGATACTAAAGGTAGAGTTTCAAACTGATAAAACTAAAGCATTTACACTAGAATCAGAATTCTTAAATTTTAAAAATTCTGACCCACATTATTAGTCTTATAACTCTAATTTTCAAACTTCTCTCAGGTGGTGATTTTGAAATTTATGGAAATAACTTTCAAATTTAGGTTTCTTTATAAGGAGCTATCTAATTTATAAGAAGAAATCTGAATTCTTATTAAAAAAGCACAGACTCTGAGCATTTCTGAATGTGTTTTGTGGAAAATGGAGGAAAAAATGTTCAAATGTCTAAAGGAGGAAAATTCAGGCTTTGAGAATTTTGAAAAAAATGTTATTTGATCAAAATAACAATATTTTCAGTGACTAATTCTTAGGTGAAAACTCAGAAGAATTTTGCATTTCCAGGTTTATTCTGATTCCTGTAGTCCAGAATATATTGAATGTCAAGATGAAAAATATTTATATGCACATGTCAGAAGTATGAAGAGATCCTAAATTTAACTTATCTGCTTATAATTTGTTATGATGTCAATATATTGACACCATAAATATAGCATCATTTAACTCCCACAAGTTAATAATACAGAAATTATTGAGAACTCCAGAATCATTAAAGAATGAAATCACATGAAGAAATCACATGAAGAAATGTGTAGCTAAATCATTTTGTTTTTATGGTCTTGTTGTTGTTCAAATAGACAATAATATATTATAACATATAAAATTTAATTTTTTAATGATTGATTTTCATCATTAATAAACTTAATAACAGATGATTCTGTTTTTGGACACAGCTAATAGCTGTGTGTTAGTTGCTCAGTTGTGTCCAACTCTTTGCGACCCCATGACTGTAGCCCACCAGGCTCCTCTGTCCATGGAATTTTCTAGGTAAGAATACTGGAGTAGGTTGCCACTGCCTTCTCCAGGGGATCTTCCTGAACCAAGGGTCAAACCTAGGTCTCCTGCATTGCAGGCAGCTTCTTTACCGTCTGAGTCACAGAACATAATATAATATTTAGACACAGCTAGCAGCCATACTTAATAACTTAAAAACAATCAATAAAACATTAAGAATCCATGTTCTTTTTATCATTGTTTGAGTTGTGAACATTTGCTTCTAAATGAAAAATACATCTAACTCAAAAATTAACATTAATATCCATGACTTGACACATATCTAAGATAATGGCTTAGATAACCAGTCCATACTAAAGGAGGTCAGTCCTGGGTGTTCATTGGAGGGACTGATGTTGAAGCTGAAACTCCCATACTCTGGCCACCTGATGAGAAGAGCTGACTCATTTGAAAAGACCCTGATGTTGGGAAAAATTGAGGGCAGCAGGAGAAGGGGACGACAGAGGATGAGATGGTTGGATGGCATCACCGACTCGATCGGCGTGTGTTTGGGTGGACTCTGGGAGTTGGTGATGGACAGGGAGGCCTGATGTGCGGCAGTTCATGGGGTTGCAAAGAGTCAGACACGACTGAGCAAGTGAACCTGAACTGAGCTGAAGATAATGGCTATTTCATGGAAATTTGAGTCTACTTAATGATAAACGCACAGTTGGATGCTTTAGGTGTGCTCTTCATTTTTTTAACTAAAATTTTAATGAATCAATTAAAGAGTATTGTTGTTTAGTTGCTTAGTTGTGTCTAACTCTTTTGCAACCCCATGGATTGTAGCCTCCCAAGCTCCTCTGTCCATGGGATTCTCCAGGTGAGAATACTGGTATAGGTTGCCACATCCTCCTCCAGGAGACCTTCCCAACCCAGGGTTCATACTCACGTCCCTTATGTCTCCTGCATTGGCAGGTGAGTTCTTTATCATGGTGCCACTGCTATTAGTGTCCATGATCTCAACAAATTAAAAGAATAACCCTGGGCTTATTAAGGGTAAAGTGTTGATAAACAATTGATTTATAGTAGCTAAAGATCACACTAGAGAGAAGATGTGAACTAAAATTTTTATTGAATATTTGAAATGAAATAGTGACACTAGATCCGTAAAGCTGCAGATAGCAGCATCTGGCCAAACTCAGATAACCACTTGCCATTTTGTGTTCCCAGACCAGTGGATGTATGAGAAAACGTAAAGAGTTGGGCAACTTAGTAAATTTTGATGTGAGGAGTATTTAGTTGAGCATCTGATGACTGATTTGTCCTACACTCTCTCTCTCTAATCATTTCAGTTTTGAATTATTAAACTGTTTTCCAGGTATAGTTTATTGAATTGCTGCTTCTGATTTTTTTGAACGTGTGAGTTTTTGTTTTTGTTTTTGTTTTGTGACAGGACAGGGGCCCTAATAATCAGATTTGTATAATCATGTTCCTTCAGTGATTTGAGCCAAGAGGAAAAACACACCTAATGTGTTGTTTTATTTTCCAACTGAGATTCAGGCACTGTTGTCTCCCTGTCAGGACTAGAGTTTTTCTACTCTGTGACCATCCCTTTCTCCCCTCCCCACTTTTTTTTATTTTCATCATTTGAAGCCTGGAGCTCTCGGGAACATTTTGCTGAATGTCTGTTCTCAAAGTACCATGAGACTACTCAATTCTAAGCTGTACCTAAATTTTTAAGGTTTAGAAAGATCCTACTTTAATTAGGAAGTAACTTAAAGAAAACAAGCTTTTTAACAGGAAAGCTTTTAAATGAAATCATTTTGTTATTTTTTCCCTAGGAAGCTTAGCACTTTTCCAGAGGCCCTCATCCCCCTGGAGAGCTCCATATTATTCAATATTGGGGATTAAGGTAGTTTAGCTGCTTATGGAAATGCAAAGATTAATTGGAGGAGGTGTCTATAAACTCCATAAAAAGCTTAAGTCAAATTTTGTCAATTAATTCATGGCCTTATGGAATGAAACATGGTGTGTGAGTCGGCAAAACTTAGAAAGGCCTTGCTAATAGAGAAAGAGCCCGTGAATAGAGTCCTCATGGTCTGCAGAATTCATTTCTCAAAGGGGCCTGAAGCAAGGTCAGCATGACTGGGCTGGGCAAATGATGGGTTCAAGGAGGAACATGCAGCGAAGAAAGGTACAGGAGTAATTAATAGGGCATAGAGAGAGGCTGAAATCTAAACTTTAAAGAATTCACGTCCTCGCCCATCAAGGATACAGGGCACGTGCGGCTGTGTGGGTGGCTGGGTTCCTCTGACTGCCAGCGGGGGGCGGGGGGGTCTGGGGGCCACTGGGGACGCAGAGATTCCAGGCGGTCAGTCTGGTAAATAGAATGTCTCGCTTTCTGCGTGAGTAACACGTGGCAGAAACCAGGGCCTCTCTGCTGTGTACCCTCGGAGAGGACAGCACCGATGATTCAGATCTCTCTCTCTCTTCTGCCTAAAAGAAAATAGAATGAACAGGTAAACAAACGCATAGGTGTTAAACTCGAGGTACTTCTGGTTTCAGTCTTAATGAGTTCTTTCTGTGTGTTGTCGTTCCTGTCCCCTCTCCCAAAACAACTCTGTGCTTCAGTTAGATTTTCCTTGATGAGCTGTCTCCTTTCTCAAATCTTCTGAGTAGCAATGCAGAGTCTGTGTTCCTGGGTGCACAGCCGTCAGCCTTCGGCCATTTACGGGGGCTTGTTTGTCAAAGTTCACAGCTTAGCAACATTTACTGCTACTCTAACTTTCTCTGCAATGTTATGGTTGTAATTATTTGGTGTTATTCTGGGAGTTAATTGCCAGGAAACAAAATTAAGGGAGCATGTCTTATCCTTTCCCTCCTCTGAGACTACTGAAAAAAGAATTGAAAAGAGGTGAGCCTTAATATCAATCCAGCATGGGCCATTTCTCTTGTCATTGGTCTCGTTGAAGGAGCTCACTTCAGGAAAGTCACAAAGAGGTCAGAGATTTTAAACTGCCAACTTAGAGCTGCATTAGAACTTCCAAGGACTTTCAGTAATTTGCTATGGATATACTGGGAATCTCGCTCATTTCTCTATCATGAGATTGCAGAATAAAGCCCTGGCTTGCATCGTGCTAAGAAAGCAGCTCTTAGAGAAAGATCTAATTGAGGCATTTTAGTAGTGATTATATTTTAAAACCGTTACATGCTAAATTACCAGAAAAAGATTTTAATCATTTGAGATCATTAAATGACATCATTGATAAAGTTTAACCGAATGGTGATTCAGACCGAAGAGTGTGTGAAATACATTTTTGGATTGTTAAGCCTGAAAGAGGATTACATCAAACAGGACATTAAATTCAGAAGGGTATGTGTCGTCACTCGTGTATCCATCATCCTGGGGTTACTCAGGGTTTACTGAGAAATGGGAAAAGTGTTACATCAGCTCATCCTCCCTTGTGAAGAGATGATTTTTCCTTGTGGTCTAGAGCAGCCATGCCCTGGTACCACCTCGATCTGTTTGGCCTCGACCCTCCGTGTCAGTGACAGAGGGGCCTTCTGAGCAGCTTATAGCTGCAGTGGGTTCTTGCTCACGCTCAGCTGCTTCTTCCTCCTTCAGCTTCGTATCTGTCATGGCTTGAGCTCCTCTTAATAACCCAATGTTCACTTCACATCCCGACAATTAGAGAGGAAACTATTTGTCTTAATTGCCGAACCTCCAGCAGATGTTTCTGTTAATAGTGTTAAGACATCCTCATCTAAACTATTGCTTTAAGATGGGAGAACACTGCCTGGTGCTAACATTTGAATTGTTATAACTTTAAAAATGTTCCCTTTATACTCTGAAGGGCAAATACACTTAAAATTAAGGTGCCATTGCTTATTATAGCAATATCCTAAGAACTCACAATTGATTTTTTTAAGTGTTTTGCACAACGATAGAATTTGTCACATGTCAAACTAGCATTAATACTACTGGGAAAATTCTCCTAAGACATGATTTTAAAATATTGACACTTCAGAGAGGAATAGAATCATTTCTCATAAATAAAACTTTAGGACAGTCTTAAACTTCTTTGGCTAGTAAAGAGTTTTATTCAGGCTATAATGTAAATTTTACAGTACAGTATTTTCATGGAACTCACTAACTCAATGGACATGAGTTTGAGCAAACTCAGGGAGATAGTGAAGGATAGGGAAGCCTGGCGTGCTGCAGTCCATGGGGTCGCAAACAGTCGGACATGACTTAGTGACTAAAGGACCACAGCAGTAACTTTTACCAAGTGCGTATCCAAGAGCACACTGAGTTTTGTCTTGTTTTAAAGCTAAACTGCCACGTACGGTTCTCCTCTCAAAAAACATTTTATTTTACTTTGTAAACCACGTTATAGTTAAGAGTATCAAAAGAAAGTCAGAGGTTCATCACATTCCCGATCAAGAGGGTAATTTTTCATTTCCAGATACTTGAAATTGTCCCTCCTCTGCCTGGCCAAGGACGTCAACCTATCAACATAAGACTTTATGATCAGGCTGAAACATTTTAAATCTTTTTTTTTTTTCTTAATTTTTTTTTTATCTACCACCTTTGAATTGAAGCTAAGATATGTAAAATTGGTTACCTCTAAGATAGGTCCATCTAGTCAAGGCTATGGTTTTTCCAGTGGTCATGTATGGATGTGAGAGTTGGACTATAAAGAAAGCTGAGTGCCAAAGAATTGATGCTTTAGAACTGTGGTGTTGGAGAAGACTCTTGAGAGTCCCTTGGGCTGCAAGGAGATCCAACCAGTCCATCCTAAAGGAGATCAGTCCTGGGTGTTCATTGGAAGGACTGATGCTGAAGCTGAAACTCCAATACTTTGGCCACCTCATGCAAAGAGCTGACTCATTTGAAAAGACCCTGATGCTGGGAAAGATTGAGGGCAGGAGGAGAAGGGGACGACAGAGGATGAGACGGTTGGATGGCATCACCGACTCAATGGACAAGGGTTTGGGTAAACTCTGGGAGTTGGTGATGGACAGAGAGGCCTGGCGTGCTGCGATTCATGGGGTCGCAAAGAGTCAGACACGACTGAGCAACTGAACTGAACTGAAATGAAAAATTTATTAACCACATCACCTTTTATCTTGATCTTTGCTTATGTCATAATAATAATGTGCCAAATTATATTTGCTCACCCAGTTTTAGGGAGGACTTTTATGAATCTGGTGGAACAGTTGATCACCCTCATGAAGCAGTAAACTCGGCAAAGGAAGAAGAAAGAGGCCGGAGACAGGAACTTCTCTCTTCTCTCTCACTTATCAATATAGATTTGGCATTCAATAGATCTGCAGTTCAGTTGGGGCTTGGGTCATGATCTGATGTGACTTAACAGACCATTCAGTTTCTCTGAAGTTGATTTCCCTGATCTTTAAAGTGTCATTAATTAAAAAAAAATATTGGAAAGGCTTAAAAAAGTTAATTTATAAAAAAGATATCCAATCTCTAAATTGTAATATAAATATTAATTTATATAATACTAACACATTACTATTATATATAAATAATTATATAGACATTAGTTATTATTCTTTCTCTTCTATCACATATTACCCATCACTGGTATTTAGAATGAGTCCTAACTATAGCCTATGTGTCTTCTGTGTTAATAGTTCCATTATTAAGAGTAGACTGGTCTTTTTTGGTGTGATCCTGTGCTTTCAAGTAAGACATCTAATATCCCGGTATGATAACCTTTCTTTATCAACATACAGTTGCCTAGGAGAAGATATTTTCTAAGACTAAGATAGATTAACCAAATCATGTGGTAGCATCTGGTAACAAGGCAGTGATGCAGTTGAGAAACTAGATTATTTTTGAATCACTTGAGATTTATATTAATACGTACACACACTTATGCCTTTAATTTTTCTGAAGTCTTACCAAGCAATTGGTAAACATTATTATATAAAGAAGATTGTATAGGAAAATACAAATTCATGTATTTGTATACACATGGCCAGGATATCAGAGAAGGCAATGGCAACCCACTCCAGTGTTCTTGCCTGGAGAACCCCAGGGACGGCGGATCCTGGTGGGCTGCCGTCTGTGGGGTCGCACAGAGTTGGACACGACTGAAGTGACTTAGCAGCAGCAGACCGGGATATAATTTACTTTGGATAAAGGTATAGTGATATGCAATTGAAGGATATCCAGGAGAGAGAGCAGCAGCCATAAGGTAAATTTAAAGGGAACGACAATCAAATTATGCTGCTGCTTAGTCACTCAGTTATGTCCAACTCTTTGCGACCCCATGGACTGTAGCCTGCCAGATTCCTCTGTCCATGGGATTTTTCAGGCAAGCATATTGGAGTGGGCTGTCGTTTCCTCCTCCAGGGGATCTCCCCGACCCAGGGATTGAGCTCACATCACTTTACTTCTCCTGCACTGCAGATAGATTCTTTACCTGCTGAGCCAACGGGGAGGATTAATCAAATTATGGTCAATGGCTAAAATATTAGAATAGCTAAAGTAAGTAGTAACAATGCTAAATGCACAAAACCCAGAGGTATCTGTGGATGGTTGAGAGCCAGGAAAGTTCATTGCCCCGTGGATTTTGTGATAAAATTCTCACTATCATCACATTGCAAGTGGTTTGTTATGCCAGACACATGGCGCTTGTCAGTTTCATGGACCACAGTGGTGTGGTCAGGGTTGGTTTTTGGACCAGCAGCAGCATAACCTGCAAAGGTGTCAACTATGTTGAGACGCTGCTGATAATCCTGAGAGGGGTTCTAAAGTGTGGTGTAGTCAATCGACTATGGTCAGACAGGCGCAGTACCTCACGGAGGTGGCCTCCGTGACTGTAAGGTGAAGGGGTCAGCCCTTTCCAGAAGTCAGGGCTCTGGCACGGAGCAGTATCTCTGCATCAGAAGCAGTCTGTGATAGAGAATGTGTTGCTGTGCTCAGGCGGAAAGGTCGTTTTTGTGTGTGTGACGCAGGCTCAAGCAGCAGCTTAATTTCCGTTGGTCTCATCAGAAAAAGGGCACTTAGCTTGGGCATTTGCATGAAGAATCCAGATGGTTCGATCAGTAGCTGTGATTAGTTCCTGCAGTTCATGGCCCTAAAGAGGAGGGTATTATCTGCCAGTCTGTAGCTTTCCAAGTGGCCACCACCCAGGCTTCAGTGAAATTGTAACACATTTTATCAAGGTGAGCATTGGCCAGATATATGAAAGATGGCCATGTTCACTGTGAAGAGCGATCGCACCATTTTCTGTTCTTCACTGCTAGCACTGAGGTTGAACAGATGCACAGAGCCCAGTCAGTGCCGTCAGCTTTCAGCTCAGCCAAACCATCAGTGAGCCAGGCCCAGACATTTAGGGGAACCTCTGTGAATCAATGGACTCAACAGCTTTCCCATGAGGCACTGGTGTGGGGAATGAAATTGCTCCCAAGGTGGTGGTTGTTGCCACTTTTCCAGTAAAGCAGAGAGATGGGGGCCCAGGCCAGAATAGCTGCATTGTTAAGTGTAACATTTCCAATTGTCCAGTGAGGCTTGTTGGATTCTTCCCACTTTGTGAGTTATTTAGTTCAAGTTAACCCACACCAAGCAGGAGGTTGAGGTGGCTCGGCAGTAAGAGAATCTGTGCGGGTTAGATTCCTGGGTCGAAGATTGCCCTGGAAAAGAAACTGGCAACCCAGTCCGGTTATCTTGCCTGGGAAATCCCATGGACAGAGGAGCCTGATGAGCTATATAGTCCATGTGGTCACAAAGAGCTGGACATGAGTGAGCACACATGCATGCAACTCATACCAAAGGCAGGCTTCAGCGTGAACCCAGTGGAGAGCTAATAACCGCTTTTCAAAAGGAGTAATCCT
Organism: Cervus canadensis; assembly: GCF_019320065.1. Taxonomy (NCBI): domain Eukaryota; kingdom Metazoa; phylum Chordata; class Mammalia; order Artiodactyla; family Cervidae; genus Cervus; species Cervus canadensis. The sequence continues at coordinate 27,888,738 of NC_057408.1, read as the reverse complement.
GGCAGTTGACTCATGAGTCCAGTGAGGCCAAAATCCAAGGGTTGCGCCTGCATTGAGGATGCAGTCTTTTGACTAAGGCCCAGTTGGCAGTCATCGGTCATAGAGACTCAAAGCTCAAAGGAGCCATTAGCACTGTGGAGGCACAGAGGCAGAGACTGTGCCATAGTTTCATGGATCACTTCTGATGCAGGCGCCTGGTTTGGGTCCACACAAAGGGTGCTGACGTGTACATTGTTCAGTATGAAAGATCGAGGAGAATGTCAGTGTTAAGCACATTTTGTCTCTAGTACCCAGAGACTGAGAAGATGCTGGGTCTCCAGTGTGGTGGTAGGGGGCTGATGAGCAGCAATTTGTCCTTAAAAGATTGTTGCTGTTTAGGCTCTAAGTTGTGTCTGACTCTCTGCAACCCCATGGACTGCAGCACACCAGGCTTTTTTCCCTGTCCTTCACTATCTCCTGGAATTGCTCAAATTCATGGCCTTTGAGTTGATGATGCTATCTAACCATCTTATCCTCTGCTACCCTCTTCTCCTTTTGCTTTCAATCTTTCCCAGCATCAGGGTCTTTTCCAATGAGCTGTCTCTTCACATCAGGTGGTCAAGGTATTGGAGCTTCAGTTTCAACATCAGTCCTCCCAATGAATATTCAGAGTTGATTTCCTTTAGGATTGACTGGTTTGATCTGCTTGCAGTCCAAGGGACTCTCAAGAGTCTTCTCCAGCACCACAGTTCAAAAGCATCAGGGCTTTTAATTCATTCACATCATCCCAAGACATTTAAGTTGTCAGGCAGGTACCTGCAATATGTCAGGGTCTATTAGCTGCTTTTGCAGGTGGTAGTGTAATAGCACAGTCAAAGCTTTTGAGACCAAATTCTGCCTTGCCAACCAACAAGATGCCATGTGCATGATGAAAGCTTCAAACATCGAGGGAACCGGCCCTTGTGCTAAAGACTGAACAACCACTGATTGCAAATGAAAGGGGGGCGTTTAGGGAAGTGATTTAGATGTTGCATTTTTCCTGTACTTTTTCTGACCCAGAAAACCTCCCCCGCCATTTATGTGCTGGGGTGGTACACACAGAACCCCAGTCCCTACTCTGCTTCTAGTGAGAAACAGCAGACCACCACATCCCACCAAGAGGTCATGGAGGCTTTTCTTCACTGCTGTGCTCAAACCATTTAGTCGAGTCTGGATGCCTTTTCCATCTGTGGTCTGGACAGCGCTGTGGTTGGGGTGCACATATCCATTAAAGCCGTGACAGATTGTCTCCTCCCTCAAAGCCCCCAGATACTTAGAAGGGTTCGTATGGTCTTTGATCTCTCTAGGGATAATGCAGACACCAGCCTCTCTTCTAGTCATCTTTGTTCTCCTTAGAACCAGTTGAGGTCAGGGGAGGAATGGGAGAGCTTGGTGACACATAGGAAGAAAGTGCTACCTTGCCATTGCAATTTGTATTTACTTTTTGTTTTTAGCCACAGCTGTGCTGACAGCTCGTGAGTCAACCCGTCTTCCAGTATTTGAGCCTGCTTAATGTTCTGCTTTGTGCAGTAAGATCTCCCTGGCTGTTTCAGCCTTCAAAGTCTCTGGCTCAACATTTACATCCACATTCTACTTTTGAATGAGGTTATGGAGCTTCTGGCTGACAGGCTTGGTTCATAAGAGGTGAGTTTCTCTGAGGAGTTTGCCTACATCTGAAGCATCTCCTGTCCCATTGTGATGGTAACAGCGTCTGAGTTCTCTCCCCAGGCTAGAGAGGTTTTTCAGGATGCTGAGACTGACTTTAAGAATTTTTCTAGATTTCTTTGAGTCACTTTCTCATTCCATAGGCGGCACCTTCATCGGTCCTGAAAACTCAGTCCCAGGCTGTCAGGGCCCCAGAATATTAGTCACTGCCTCATCTGTGGTTTCCTGCAGGAGTTTGTTTCAGGTAAATCTCCCAAATAGAAGCACAGCTTCCTTGTAACAAGTCCCACTGCACAGAACTCTGAGACTGTTTATCACTTTCTCTGAATGTATCTGAGATTGCCGTAACAGACATGATAGATGCGGGAGCTGCAAGACAGCTCAGCTGTTTCCAGTCTTCTTTAACAGGATTATGTGCCCAGCTTCCTCATCTCACCAGCCACAGACAAAATTCTGATGATTCTCTTGGTTTTCATTCATAGTTGTCACACGTTTCCCCCATTTTATGCTCAGTGTGGAAGCACATTTCTGTAACTCTGGTCCTAAAGCAAGAAGGAACCTGCTGTTCATCTGGGACACATTTTAGGGAAAGTTGTTGCAGCTGATGATAAGAAGGCAGTTTTTCCTTGACTGCCAGAGGGGTTAAGTACTTCGCACCCACTCCCATAATCTCAGGAAATTTCAGTTGGAGAGTGTGTCCTTGGATTTTATCTGGCTATATTAGTTGATGGAACAGATTGGCAAAGAAGCTCCCCACCCAAAGGGTAGTTAGGGCAGCTGCCACTGGGGCACAGTTCAGGTAGCTCTCGGGTTCCCTGCCTGTAACCACCTCCCCAACCTCCCCCTTCTTTAACTGGCAATAAAGTACAGAACCCTTTACTTGCCACTGGACCGCACAATTTTGTTAAAATGTTTGCTACTGTTTCCCAAGGACTTCCCTCAGATCTCATTAACTGACCCACCAGATTCTAATACTTCCTTTTTAAAAAAATCATATCACTCTCATAATTCCATCTTCATCATTAAATCCATCAAGAAAGTGGAAAAGTTTATGATTTTATTCCACTTTCAAACACACAGCTTGTTTACTCTGCTTTCAGTGATGGCAGTAGTAGCCACAAACCCCAGGTCAGGGAAGAAAAATGGGTTACTACTCAGCCGAAATAGCAGCGTGAGCGTGGGCCTGTCTGTGCCAGTTCTTCAGCCTCAGTTACTTCAGGTGCTATTGAGAGAGTCATTTCCTAGGCAGGTTGATAAGAAGTCTAGGGGTCCCCAAGGAGAGAAAGGTCTGGGATATTCAAGGAGGAAGAAAGGACAAACTTTTTTACTTTTTTCCCTCTACATTCCTTAGGATTAATGTATCCTGCCTGAGGACAGTCTTTGGATTAAACCCTCTGGCTAATTCTGTTATCTTAAAACATAAATTATGGGAGTAGGTCTGGTCTTTACAAGGATGTATCCTGCCTGAGGACAATCTTTGGATTAAACCTTCTGGCCAACTCTGTTATCTTAAAATGTAAATTATGGGAGTGGGTCTGGTGAGGTCTTTGCAGCCTCCAGACATTCTTTGGATTCATTGGAGAGTATATAACTCCATTGCTAATACTAGCAAGGGGGTACTCTTTTGCCCCCTTCTGATGCCTATGTCAGAAGCTTTCTCTATCTCCTTTATACTTTAATAAAAGTTTATTACACAAAAGCTCTGAGCGATCCAGTCTTGTCTCTGGCCCCGGATTGAATTCGTCTCCTCTGGAGGCCAAGAATCCCGCGTCTCATCGTTCAGCAACAACCTTTCACTATGATAAGGACCAGGAGAGGAACCTGAGGTTTGAGATTTCAGATCTTTTCTAAATATTAATAGCATCAGCATGACTGGCCTTTGCTCTGGAGGAAGAGGTTATCTCTATTATACTACAGAGTAAGAATATGTATCCTTTGCCAACCAAAGAGTGCACATCTCTATTTCTGAAGGCTGTTGCTCTACCAGCAACCTTGTAAAGACAGTCTGGAACAAAGAACAGTTGGCGGTTGGCTTCTTAGACTTGTAGAATGTGAGAGACCCATGGAGAACCACCTTCCAACATTGAGTAATTCAATTAAAAACCAACTCAAGTGAATTTGTTACAATTAAATAATGCTTCTGTTAGAAGTAGAGTGAGTAATCACCAGAATTTTCAGCTCTCACTTTAACAAAATATATTAGTTCGATCGCCTTACATTGTCTCTTTCCAGCATCTAGGCCTCAGCAGTAGCTCAAAACCTGTTGGTTTCACAGATGCATTTTGTCTCAGGTTGAGGGTTCTCAGGCTCTCCCGGGAGAGTGTTTGGGAGCCTAGAGTGTTCATAATTTCAGTTTGAATGGCCCCAATATTAGGGGAACTTTTTAAAAGTCAAATGCCAGTTTTAGAATGGTACATAGCAGGGGCATGTTAATAACAAACAACTCAAAAGTCAGGGAACCAGAATACTTGCTTTGTGTGCAAACAGTACCAAAAGAACCTTTTTAGAGACTCAGTCTAGCCCATGTTGTGGCATGTACATAAACTCTGTCTTTCCAGGCTAATCAGATTGTATTTCCTATGAAAATCCGTTTCACAAAAATGACGATGGGTGACAGGCAATGTCTCTTTAAGTTGCTTATGTTTAACATGACTCAGAGCCTTCAGTGCTCATTTTGAGGGATAGCAGTGTAGTCAGGCCTCATGCCCCATTTCCTCCTTCATTAATTTTTGCTAAGGGGGGTTTCTGACATGACGGGGAGAAGTCCTAGGGCTGCGCACAATGCTTTGCCCATATTGTAATACAAAGCTGCCAGATGCTTCCTCCAAAGGAGCGATGAAGGTCAATGGGTAAGCGTGCTTGTTGTGAAGCATTTTACTGACTGCATCATACCTGCCGCGTCAGCAGTACCCAGGCTCACCTCTGAGGTTCTGCAGAGGGAGGATAAAGGAAAGGTGAATTTCAGGTGGTAATTTAGTATGAGAGAATAGCACTCAGGGAATAACGCTGCTGCTGAGAACTCTTTATGCCCTTATACAAAGGTCACTGCGTAAGGGGTATCTGTCTCTCTTTTTCTGATATCCCTTCAGAAGGAACAAAACATGTGTTTTAGATGCAAAATAAATTTTTCTCCTGTTTATTATTCTCCTTGACACCTTCTGAATATCCTATTTTTCTCCCCAGCTAATCCAGGAAGCTTGTTTCCTTGATGTGAAAGAAATACTCTATAAATGATCGTATGTATGTGTGCTTGTCTGCATATGTGTGTGCACACGTGTTTGTGTGGATGTACTTATGTGTGAGGTTGTGATCAGAAAGCTTGGGGGCACTTGGGGAGTTTGGCTTCTCAGGTTTGTTTGCAGTGACTGGAATTCTGACAGTTGTCCTCTGTTCCTTCTTTAGTCTCTTCAGCTCTGGGATCTTCTCTTACCTTCACTGCCCTGCTGTCTGTGGTTTATGGCCTGGGTTTAGCTGAGATCAAGAGACTGGATATTAGTTATGAAACAGAGGATGTGCTTGGAGCTACAGAACCAATTAAAGTGAGTTCAGTAAGATTAAATAATGTTCAAGGTGCAGGAACATTTACTTAATGTAAATGCAGATAGTATGGTAATTGACTAAGTTCTTTCAAATCTGTCTTTCTGCTTATCAGTGTGACTGACTGCAAATGGCATAATGAGACTGTAATTTTTATTAATATATATGCTCACTGTCATTTCCTGGGCATGATTTAAGTGCCAAATTATGAAAGTCCACTGGGTGAGGCACACATCAGGGGTCTGAATGAGGATTGACCCCAGGAACTGAGCCAAGGGATTAAGGAGAAAAGGGTGAAGCAAAATCCTGAGATGGAAGTTAGGCAAGAGAAGTTTCAAAACTAGAGATGGCATTGTCAAACAGAGAAAATGGAGTCTGAGCATCAGCCTTGGGCAAGGTTCAAGCTTGGCCGTTGTCAACAAGTAAAGCAAAGAATAATGCAGGTTTGCTTTTGCTTTTGTTTTGGCTTTTGTTATAGCTAAGGCCTAAATGTATTTTCTTGTGTGAGTAGTGAACCCATGACAGTGAAAGATTGCTCTAAGTAGCACTGAAAAAGAGAAAAAATGAAAATCAGGGTTTTCAAAATGTTACAAAGAAGCTATGCCAGTGTTTATGCCATTTAAGTTTTAAAAACTAGAACTTTTAATAATGCACAGTTCATAGCTGGTTAAACTTTCTATTATTTATGGGTAAAGAGCATATTTCCAGTTAAGGTTGGGAAAACCAAGGTTATGCAGTGTTCTTGGTGGTTTGTGATTTTCGACTGTTGGAACCAATTGTGAAGAAGCGCGGCATTTAGTTTTATTTGTCACTCATGCTGTTTGTCACTTACTTCTTTCATGTCACTTTTGTCGCTTAGTGTTATCATGTCACTCATAAATGAAATTCTTTAAAGAATCACAAAGAATGAAATGAAACAGGAGAAGCATTTAGGCCATGTTATAGGTTGAGTTTTCTAGAAGCTGATGCTAAAATGGCTGTTGGAATGCTAATCAAGGATCAGTTCCTTTGAAAGGAAGAGAGGAAAATAATACTTGGAAGGGAGAAGTCAAATTGCAGTCGAGATCTAACCAAACTTTAGCCAACCTAGGTGGGTTCTCAGATGTATGTCGCTACTGAAGTGTTCCACATCAGACTAGCATGGGCACACCCATCCTCTGTGGCTTGTTTGTACGTTGCATTACAGAAACGCGGGGCCTACAGAGAGCTGGCTCTCTGAATCTAGGGCAGACCCTCAAGTTGCTGGTATTTGGACTCTGTCTGCTAAGCAAATAACCCATAACTGGGTAGCAAGTCCTAACCTACTAAATGTGAGATATAACCCAATAAAACATGCTAAAAGATATTTTACAGATGAAAAGACAGAATATCCAGAAATTATAATTGCATACATTATTATGGGGGAGTATATTTGCATATGTCATCACTCACTGGGAACTGTAGATTAAAACCACACACACACACACACACACACACACATACACACATACAAATCAGATCACTACACAGCTATATGACAACTATTAACAATCATGACTGCTCCCAAGAGTTAGAGAAGATATGGATCAAAGAAATGCTGGTAATGGCTGATGAGATTTGTAATGGTACAACTATGGAAAATAGTTTGACGGTTTCATCAAAAGCTAAAACAACAGCAACAAAAAAAGCAAGCTACCATCAATTTCACTTTTCGTATTTAGCCGAGAGTAATGAAAATAGCCACCACATAAGTGTGTATGGATGCTTATGGTAGCTTTGTTCATAGTAGGCAAATACTGGAAATCTGAAAACATCCACAAAATTCACCAAGAGATGAATGGGATATGAATCATCAGTGCAAAGAAGCAAAAACTTGATAAATGCAATCTCAGAAAATATGATATGCTGAGCCAAAAAAAAAAAGTGCATACTGTATGATTCTATCTATATGGAAACTCTAGAAAATTATCTAATCTATAAAAAGACCCTGATGCTGGGAAAGATTGAAGGCAGGAGAAGGGGATGTCCGAGGATGAGATGGTTGGATGGCATTACCTACTCAGTGGACATGAGTTTGGGTGGACTCTGGGAGTTGGTGATGGACAGGGAGGCCTGGTGTGCTGCAGTGCGTGGGGCGGCAAAGAGTCGGACACAACCAAGCAACTGAACTGAACTGAGCTGAACTGAACTGATAGTGGCAAATCTGGTCAATATTTTCCCCAGGCTGAGAGTTAAGAAGGGATTAATTAGAAAGGAATACATATTAAATGAAGACACTATTTTGAGCTAAGGGAAATCTTTATCCTGATTTCATTAGTATAAACATTTGTTATAATTTGTCAAACTTTATACCTAAATTAGATATTTTAGTCAAATTATACCTAAATAACATTATTTAAAAGGATATCTAGCATTTTAATTATATTTATTGTGATACTGCTTTATATACTATAATATCCAATTATTTAAGGCATACAATTCAATGTTTTTTAAGTATGTCACAGATTACACAACCATTGTCACAATCTAAGTATAGAATATTTTCATCATCTTAAACTAAACTCCATACCCATTAGTAGTTTTTTCTCTCTTGCCTCGTTTTTATTTTCTTTTTCTCAATATATAGAATAAAAGTATGCATTAATACAGTGTAATTCATATTTATATTGTTTCTTTAAGAATTTACTTGTGCCATTAAAATTATTGGTAAATCTCAAGGTTATGTAATATTGAATGTTTTGAATGTATCATAATTTATTTAAACATTTCCCCATGATGGGATATATATATATATATGTATATTATTTTTTGAAGGCTTTTGAGAGAAGCAAGCAATGAGATATATAACATATTAACAGCTTTTTATTTGTTTAAATGAAGGTTGTTATATTAATTTTTTTGCCTTCTTGTTAATCTAGAATATGACCCCAAAGAATGATAATAAATGATAAAGAAGAGTAGACATGAGTACAGACTGTTGAGAACTATTCACTTTTTTTTTTTAATAAATACTTCTTTTAGTACTAAATTTGTGATCATGGATTGGGTCTTGGGCAGGGCTTTTTAAATTAAGAAGTAAGAGAAAACTACGAATTTTTTACTCATTTGTTCATAGATAAATTTTGAAGTGGAAAAAAAATAGCAAAACAGTGTAAAGTTTTCTCTTTGCCTTCTATGGAATCACTGCATACCCCTGACATATTTTATGATTTGAAGAGGTGAGAGTAACAAACAATCAAAATGCAAAATGAGATCTCTTCTCTTCTTTACTTGTCTGGTGTGTAGTGTCTCAAGAGGGATCCTAGGTGAACTTGGGTGGGGGGCATGTATCATCTATACGACCTTCCCCGAGTCACAAAGAAGGGAGGTTCTAAGATGCTGTCCTTTTGTCTCTGCCTGCCTGTCTTTAGTAGCATGGTGGTTTTCTGCTTGAGTGATCTCAGTTTACTAGATTTTTTCACGTGAATCTTTTTTTTTTGACTGTTAAGGAACTCTATACCTGCTGCTACTGGCACAATACTATTTTGACAGTGTGAACCATAATGAGCATTTGATATTTTTCCAGGATATGTGGCTAAAGAATGAGTTCTGTAATCAAGTGGTTAAAGGCCTGGGAAAATCTTGTCACTTGGAGAGGTAGTGAGTCACTCTTGGAAAAAAAAACAAATCAATTATTTTTAAATAAATGCAAGATAAACTTGAAATTGCTATCTTTTTGTAGCCATAGGTCAGAGTTGTTTGTGTGTTAGTGTATATAGGTCAGCCATCTCTTTTAGAATTGTCCCACTGGAGGAATAAACATTCTCTGATTTATAGTATTATTTGAGATGTCAGTTAGATCAACATTTTAATTCATGTGTTACATGTGGTTGCAATTTTAATATGCTTTTCTTGTTGTTGTTTGAGGCATGGCAGTAGGTAATTTAATCTATGTAAATAACTCATGTTTGTTGACTAGTACTCATCTCCTTGAAAAATTAACACTTTCATCTAAAGGACCAGTCAAATTTGTTCAGTTCTGTGTGACTAACTATGAATATTAAAAATAAACATATGTCCAGGAATGTATTTGTAATCTTAGCCCTCAGAGAATACTGTTTGTAGATTAGTTGATTCAAGACACCTTTCACTGTGCAAGTTTTCTCCTGGTCTAGGTTCCAGAGACATTTGTAAATATTGAAAATAAATAAGGATTCCTTGGATACCTTAAAATATTTCCCTATGCCACAAATCCATTCTAAAACTAAACTATAAAATTTAACAATTTGTTCTTTTTGCAAAATACAAGGGCCCTGTGGGGAAAAAATGATGGTATTCTGAGACTAGGAATGCCTTTCTGAAAAAAAAAAAAAAAAAAAAAAAAATTAGTAAAACCCATGGTATGGGTTAACAAAAGATAAGACCAATCTGGAGATCTGATAGATATATAGTCAGAAAAAATGTCTTCCGACTCCTTGAAAGGAGATCTCTGGAATGCCCAGATTTCATAGACAGTAGGATGATTTTCTGGGGCTTCCCAAGCAGTGCAGTGGTAAAGAATCCATCTGCCAATGAAGGAGATGCAAGAAACACAATTTTTATACCTGGGTTGGGAAGATCCCTGGAATGGGAAATGGCAACTGATTCCAATATTCTTGCCTGGAAAATCCCATGGACAAAGGAGCCTGAGAGGCTCCAGTCCATGGAGTCACCAAGGCCAGGACACAACTGAGCACCCACGCACAGGAAGATTTTCATTAATGAGAATTAACAAGCTTTTGCTTTCTTTAGGAAAACTGAATGTTGAGTGGGTGAAATCAATATCCTTTTAGTAGTATCTAGTGATAATATCTTGCCTCAGGATTTTCCTTAATCAAAATTGCTGTCATTGAAGCTAATTGTCATGGTACTGTCAGGGGACTCCTTGATATAACTCCTGCATATCATTCTCCTTTGCTGGGGTCATTTGTCCTGTTTGATCTCAGAGGCATTTTCCCTTCCCTCCCTCAGATTACTTTCTATGTTCTTTCTGAGGACTTCTCAGATTTTCAAGTACATCAGCTGTGACAACTGGGGAAATAGGTAAGGTACATATTTGCAGTGGGACTTGGAGAGGAGTTCAGATTAGATGTCTGTAGATACGGGGTAGGCACTCGAGACATGATCTGCGTTTTACATAAGCAACCCCCTTGATTCTGATGTAGGTGGTTCACAGACCACTCTGGAGAAGCAGTGTTTTACCTTATGTCAGGTCTGTATTTTATCTTTCCAATTAGGACTATCAGGTTTTTGAGAGTGCTATGTGAAGAACTCAAGGCACTGTCCGTGGTTGGCATTGAGAATACATTTCTTAAATGAATTCCTTCTTGATCCATCTTCACCAAGAACCACACTTGCTGCCTATTTCTGCCCTGTGGGTCCATCTTATTTAAATGTCTTCCTTCCTTCCTTTCTTCTACCCTCCCTGCAGCCCTCCCTCCTTCCTATCTGCCTGCGTGCTTTTGTGGAGATAACAGTAGTAGTTTTTGCAAGCCATGAAATATAGAATTCCTTCCATAGTCACTTTGTAGATGGTTATTGGGAAATTTACCATTCAGAAGCCATCTATCTTCTCTGTCATATTCCATTCAGAGAGATTATCATAGGAAGATGATTTCTGTCTCGATAAAGAAGATGCAAATACCATGACATCTATTAAAAATTAGGCGGGAGGACAGAGGTAAATTGAATAATTTAAAGGCGCGATTAGTCTGTTTGATTAGAAGTTCACAGCTTAACTATATGCAGTCTTGTGTGTTGAATGCAGGTTTTAAGGAATACGAATGAGTTGCAATACACTTGATGCAAGTTAAATGTAAGTGATGGCATGTCATGATAAGCTTAAAAAGCCTTGTGTATGAACCACATTCTAAAAATATGTCAGTACAATTAATTTAATAGATTGAATTTCTCTCATGTCCTAAAAAAGGCAACATCCAATAGGATATGATGTTTAACTTACAAAGAAAAAGAGCAGTGAAATTTAATTCAAGTTTAACTGAACTCAGCTCATGTGAAATATATAGTTATAAAAAGGAACTTGAGACCTTCTCCAAATCCTTTTTAAAAATAAAGATTGATGCTTATTTGCAGTATAAATTGTAGCTGTTAATATTGAATTCACATAAAACTTTATACAAAATATTCTTTTTGCATTCTGTAAATGTTATTTGTAGTTAAATAACCAATGTTATTTGTAGTTAAGATTAGATACATTGATAATTACTGAATGTTCAATAATTTAGGACTCTGAAAGCTACAAAATTTTGTGAGGAATATTCGAAACTATCCAAATAATATAAGTAAGTCAGTAAGATTTAAACCAGTCCTTATACAGGTCCGGGTGAACATGTAACATGTGAAAAAGTTAACCCCTTTCGGCTGAAAACTTTTTGATGACTGCTCATTGTTTTTAAGATAATGTACCAAACTTTCAGCAAGGCTTTCAAGAAATCGTGTCTGTTGGACATAGCCTCACTGCTCACATCCCACTCCTTTCCCTCCTGACGTCTCCCTTGTACCCCCAGCCACTCTCAGTTTCCCTCATCAGAAGAGCTGTTCTCTGCCTCAGAACCTTTGCCCATCAATTTCTTCTGCTTGGAATAACAGTTTATAACTCTTGCAGTTCATAACGCCTCCTTGGCTCAGGATTCCCTTTCCTCCACCCTTCCCTGCTCAGCTCTGGTGTCTGCCCTCCTTCCTGCCTGCCCCCCTTCCCTGACCCCTCTGTTGTGACCTCCTAGCTACTTCGACTAAAGAGCTTGATCACAACCCTTCTAATTATCTGCTCAATTGCCTGTCTCCTTGGCCATGAAAGAGCTTATTCCTACCACTCTTCTTCATTGTTGTAGATGTAACAGAGGGTTTCACATGGAGCAAGTGCTCAAAACGGTGAATAAAAAAAAACTAGATGCCCGAGTCCCCCGAAACCATATATCTGAAAAGGTATATACAGCCTGCCTTAACTCGGTGGTCCCCCATCCCTGGCAGATGGCCAGGCTGCCTCTTTTCAGATCATTCCTGCAATAGTTAATTATTTTCAACCGGTGGATTCCTTTTGCTCTCACAGAGTTCCTTCTTTTATACCCTCTGAGCTATAGGATGCAATCCTTTGCATTATTGAAATCAATAAAAATAAATGTTATAGAACAGATACATAGTTATTTATGAATTATCTTTGCCTTTATTATTCATCCAAACATAGCCAGTCCATCAACAGAACCAAGATACATGCAAAGTGGATGTACTCAGCTTGGATATTTTTCCAAATTTTAGTCAAATAGAAAGCATAGCATTATACATTTTGTCCAAATGAATGCGTGTTTGACAAGGTAGGAAGATATAACATATTTTATTCAACAGTATGTTGCTTGTTTTATAATTTTTAAAGCTAACATACTGTTGAATAAAATATGTTCTGAATGTGTTTTCTCTCCTAAAGTGCTATCTACTCTGTTCCCTGTCTGTCCTGCCCTAGTGATTCTCTTTCTGGAATTTCCTTCTTGGTTAACCCTGGCCTTTGTGTCAGCCTGTAGAATTCTTTGTCCTTCTGTAGCTTATCTGACAAATTCCTCAGGAATGTGTTCCAGAGGCAGAACTCTTTATTTCCTTGGTAACAGTCTCTTGTGAAGGGTGGAGAATGAGTGATGGGCAGGGGTGGGGTTCGTCCTCCAAAGCTTCCAGGTAATGAAAGGAGCATGCGTGTTCACCTCCATATATGACACGTGACAGTGAAAGTGAAAGTCGCTCAGTCGTGTGTGACTCTTTGTGACCCCATGGACTATACAGTCCGTGGAATTCTCCAGGCCAGAATACTGGAGTGGATAGTCTATCCCTTCTCCAGTGGATCTTCCTGACCCAGGAATTGAACCGGTGTCTCCTGCATGGCAGTCGGATTCTTTACTAACTGAGCTATGAGGGAAGCCCATATATATATACATACCCAGTGCATACACACACACACACACACACACACACACACATCCAGTCCAGTGTGTGCTCATTTGTATCTAACTCTTTGTGACTCCATGGACTGCAGACTGCCAGGCTCCCCTGTCTATGAGATTCTCCAGGCAAGAATACTGGAGTGAGTTGCCATTTCCTTCTCCAGGGGATCTTCCTGACCCAGGGATCGAACTCGCATCTCTTTTGTTTCCTGCACTGCAGGCAGATTCTTTACCTGCTCAGCCATCAGGGAAGCAGCGTCCCCCACCCGCCCCATGTATATATATGAAAAGTCCTCCAGTGGCTCAGAGGGTAAAGAATCTGTCTGCCAATGTAGGGGACCCAAGTTCCATCCCTGGGTCAGGAAGATCTCCTGGAGAAGGGCATGGCAACCCACTCCAGTATTCTTGCCTGGAGAATCCCATGGATAGAGAAGCCTGGCAGTTTACAGCCCATAGGTCACAAAGAGTTGGACATGACTGAGTGACTATGACTTTCACATATATATATGACATATATAAGTATGTATATCTATGTATATGTATATATATACACACACAAATATCTTCTTTAAACACTAAAATCTTTTCCTTCACTCACACAAGGCTTACTGCTGGTCAGCAAGGCTGGATCTACTCCATGAAGATTCTCATGGATCCAGGCCCAAAGAGGAGTGAACATGACAGTCACAGTTCCAAAGAGACATATCTCCAGGTTCTTTCTCTGGCAGTTGAATGTGTTGGCCTTAAAAGGCACTTTACATGGCTAACACCCACTGGAAAGAAGGAACCACATAGCCCACCTGTCTCCACGATGGAGATGGAGAGACAGGGGTACTTGCAAAACAGCAGTAGTCAGATACTGCAGATAGAAACAAATCTTTGTGTGTTAATTTTTTTCTTTTTAGGATGCCTTAGTCCCCAGGGAACCTTGTTGCTTGACTAGGTATAAGCACAACATGTCTTTATTGTTTTTGTTCCCCAAAGCCCTACATTGTTCCCCTAAATCCTTTGTTGTCTCCATGGTTAGGGTACCTCAGAGGATAATTGGGATGTGAATTAACCAGGACTGTGAAATTTGAAAAGTGTAAGCTATTTGAGGCATGTTGTTTTGTTCGTTTCATCTCCTTTTTTGGGAGGAGGGGATGAAAGGCATTGCCCATTAACATGGTTTTTAAAATTATGCTTGTCTTTAGTTTGATTATTTCTTATAAATATTTCAATTTTTATGTTACATAATTGAAAATTGTAGCAAAATGTATTTCTAGCTCTACTGAGGGCAGTGAAATTCCATCTGAGTATTTGCAGTATATCTTCTGATGTCTTAATTTAAACATTATGATTTAAAAAGATTTCTAGTTTACATCTCACTCCAGCTAATATGGTACAGTTTTAAAGGATGCAGTTTGGGACTGATAATGCTTAACATAATTCACTTTCTATTTATTTACATTTAAGTATTAATTTATGCTGCTAGTGAGACCTAGATATGAACAAAATAGAGCTATTTTTTTTTCAAATGGGTGTTGAGTTCTTTGAGAACATTTGATAGCATTTTTATACAGCTAAGCATAGTAAATCAAAGGCGTTTTTAATAAAATAAAAAGTAAACAAACAAATATGCTCATCACTTTAATTTTTTATAGGAAGATGAGGAGTATAAAGGTCATAGTAAACCAATAGGGGATGCTGATAAAAGATGTTAACATCTATTACCAACATTAACCAGCTTCCGTTATAGATGAGGCACCCTATGTTCATTCCTTAGCTCATTTAGCGGTCTTAGCTGTCAGTGGAGTAGGCATCTATTATTTCTGCTTCACAAGTGAGGAGATGGAGGCCAGTGAAATAAGCAGTCATCTGCAGCAGCAGATTACAAGAGCAGACGCAAATCAGGATGGAATGGGCCCCTGAGCTTTGCGTTTTTCATATCACATGATTCCCAGTTTCAGTATTTCCAGTGACATTTAACTGGAAAATCTATTCTCTCCTTACCTGAAACCACAGAGTGACGTAACTAGCTCTGGAAAGTACTATAGGAGTAGATTCTAGCAGGATAGTTATGAGACCAGCCTCATCAAGGGATGCAGGGCCTCGAGTCTAAATGACTCAAGCAGGAGACTCACAGACAGCAAGTGCAGTCACAGTGGTAGGTCCCCTCAGAGGAAGGATGCAGCCGCTGGGATACTGATGAGTTCTCAAAACAGGGCCTTCAGAGTGCCCAGGATGCTGTCTCCTCTCAGCGATTCCCATTACCGCTGAGTGCAACTGAGGAATCTCAGAGACCTTTGTGTTGTTGTGGTTCAGTCACTAGGCCGTGTTCGCTTCTTTGTGACACGTGGTCTGTAGCCTGCCAGTACAGGACTCCTTTGTGGTAAAGAATCCCGCTTGTGATTGAACCCACATCTCCTGAATTGCAGGCGGATACTTGACCACTGAGCCCCTGGACAGGAAGAAGTCAGTGACCACCAAGAGCGGCAGAAGGGGTCTCAGAGCGCTTCCGCAGTTCAGAAGAGCCACACGTTCCAGGCAGCCCCCAGGGAATCCTGCCACCTGCCTGGAGGGGCTGACTCAGGTGTCGGAGGACCAGCAACAGCGCTCGCTGAGGTCTTGACGTTGGTGACAGTGGCTTCCAAACCACTAATCCAGAGAGATGAGAGGCGTGATGCAACAAGGCCACACCACCAAACGATGACGAGCATGTGGTTTTACGGAAACCTGGGTCTCCTGCTTAATGAACAAGTGAAAAAAGATTTGCTGCTCAGCCATGTTAAAGCCACGGTGAGCAGCACGTGTGGGCGCATAGTTGTGGCGTCACCAGCTCATACTGCGCGGTATCTCGGAGCATCAGTGCTCACAGTGGTGGTGGAGGCAGGGCTTCCCTTCTTAGCAGATGCAGGAGACGTGCATCTAACTTGAGATGTGTGGTCGAAACAGTGATTGGAAAAAATAAAAACTCTTCATAGTTCCTGATGAGAAGCTGTTTCTTCTGAAAATGGAATGGGAGGAGGGGTAGACCGGAAATGAAGGACAGAGACAGATTCACTATAAAACGGTGCTTATTTTACTGAGGACAACAGTTTTTTTTGTGTTTTTTTTTTCTCACAAAACAGGTTAAGAGCTTAACTTTTCCTAGTGATCATCTTATATAATGCCTAAGCCACATTTTCCCCCTATCCAAAGCATATTTATTTTCTGTGCAGAAATAGCCACGGAAAATTACTGAGGTGCTCAAAGGGGAAAGGTGGAGAAAATCAAGTTGGGTTATTCAAGGATGAAGATTCAGTCTGTTCCCTTTTCTTAAACCTTTTCTTGCCTTGTGTCCAGTTCAATATTCATTAACACCTACATTAAAGGATAAGAAGGCAAAAGGAGATAAAAGGAAATTCTTCCTTTTCAGCTACTATTAATCTTTTAGGTTATTAATCTTTCATTAATGATACCTCTGATCAAAACCATGTTTAACCTTCCCCTTTGCTGGCAAGCTGATGGTTTTTCTGTGTGTCAGGTATATTTCTGTTCTACAATATCTTGCAGTTGGTTACTGTATCGCAAAATTAAAGTTACTTTACAGGTTCCTATATCTAATGTTGTTTATTTATGAATATGCATGCCACCCTGATTATTTGTGATCTGCTATTATTTACGCTGGGGCTTTCCTAGTAGCTCAGTTGGTAAAGCATCTGCCTGCAACGCAGGAGACCCAGGTGCGATCCCTGGGTTGGGAAGATCCCCTGGAGAAGGAAATGGCAACCCACTCCAGTTTTCTTGCCTGGAGAATCCCATGGACAGAGGAGCCTGGTGGGCTACAGTCCTTGGGGTTGCCAAGAGTCGGACATGACTGAGCAACTAACATGCATTATTTATGCTAATGACTTACCATCATATTGTTTTTATATATGTTTCAGCTGGTGGCTGTATGAGATATCTCTATTTTTTAAAAAGTGTTCTTTGGATTACATACTTTGAAATCCTTTTAATAGTTGCTAGAAAGATAAAAGATAACACTGTCAGTTGCTGAAGTGCTCAGTTGTGGCTGACTCTTTGCGACCCCATGGACTGTAAGCCCTCCAGGTTCCTCTGTCCATGGAATTTTCCAGGCAAGAATACTAGAGTGGGTTGCCATTTCCTTCTCCAAACACTATCAGTTATCTGGCACTGAAACAAAAGACAAGCCATAACATTTAATATAAAGATATAGTAAACCACAAAATGGGTATGTTTAATCTTAGTCAAGAAATTTCCAGACCTGTAAGGGAATTCTTTTGCCTGGGTTTTCTGTTTCTATGGTTTAAGGGCTGCCTCTCAGGGACTCTGTGCCTCCCACCCATGGTCCTTCCTACAGTGTGCAAGTCGCACACTTCTAATTAAGTAACATGTGGTAGGAGCGGAATGAAACATGTTGCTGATGATGATTTGGCAAAATAATTAATTATTATAATGAATATTTTACTGCCAGTGCCAAACGTTGTGTTATTTGCAATGAATGCATTATTTAGTCCTCACAAGTGATATATGAGATTCGTATCATTATTGTTTGCATCTTATAGATGAGACAACCGGAGGTTAAGAGAATTTAATTAATCAAGCTGCTGAGGGGTAGGACCAGAATTTAAACCTAGGCAATCAGGTTTCTGAGCACATGTTCTTAGCCACCATGCCAAAGAGCCTGAAACGCGTGTTAAGATCAGCAAGGCGCCCTGTGTGGAAGTGATGACCCGGTGAGAACAGAATGAGGCTAACGTACCTGACTTTAATGAGATCGTCTGGCCACTTTCGCTACAAACACTGCAGCAGTCAGCACAGAGTCTAGGAAGACAAAAGACCAAGAGCAAGAATTTATCAGTATTCAAGCAGCACTTTAAAGATGATTGTCTGATTCTACCCGTGACTGGCGTAGGCAAAGCCTTCTTCGTACTAAATGTCTCTAGAGAAGACAGTGACCTTTCTTCAGGTTACAGATGGTCCTGGCCCCCCTCCAGAGAGCATCTTTCCCACTGCCTGCTTGTCAAGCCTCATCTCATATGCAAGTTGGTCTCCAAATTGGCTATGACTCAAGAACCAGTAACCTATGCAGATGAGTACTTTTGGATGGAAATAAATGGACACACTGGCTTACAGATGATGCTATTGCATTTTTGATCGTGCTGTTCACCCCAGTGAAAAGTGTGAACTCAAGTTTCTGGGTCTGAGTAGAGGAGTTTGGGTGCTGTTGCCTGCTAACTCAGTTGCAATCCTTCCTACTTGTAAAAGCTTTATCATGTACATGGGGACACGTTTCCTGGCTTTTGATGTTTCTGTAGGCTATGGGTCCAATCAAATGTGTTTCTGATCTTACAAAAACAAACAAACAAAGAAACCCAGAATTTAGGAAATGCAAAATTGGTTCAGGTACTTGTTCCACTCTTGAGTGGGGCTCCAGGCATCATCCGGTTTATGCCCAAGTCTGCTTGTCTAGCCACACATTTCAATTTAAACCTCTTATTGAAATGCCCTTGGTCAGTCTTTCTGAACAGGCTTAATCATTGTCATCCTTTTTATGGGGGAGTTAGTTCTAAAAGGTCTTGTAGGTCTTCATAGAACTGTTCAACGTCAACTTCTCCAGCGTTACTGGTTGGGGCATAGGCTTGGATTACCGTGATATTGAATGGTTTGCCTTGGAAACGAACAGAGATCATTCTGTCATTTTTGAGATTGCATCCAAGTATTGCATTTTGGAATCTTTTGTTGACCATGATGGCTACTCCATTTCTTCTAAGGGATTCCTGCCCACAGTAGTAGATATAATGGCCATCTGAGTTAAATTCACCCATTCCAGTCCATTTTACTTCGCTGATTCCCAGAATGTCGATGTTCACTCTTGCCATCTCCTGTTTGACCACTTCCAATTTGCCTTGATTCATGGACCGAGCATTCCAGATTCCTATGCAATATTGCTCTTTACAGCATCGGACCTTGCTTCTATCACCAGTCACATCCACAGCTGGGTGTTGTTTTTGCTTTGTCTCCATCCCTTCATTCTTTCTGGAGTTATTTCTCCACTGATCTCCAGTAGCATATTGGGCACCTACTGACCTGGGGAGTTCCACTTTCAGTGTCCTATCTTTATGCCTTTCCATACTGTTCATGGGGTTCTCAAGGCAAGAATTGAAGTGCTTTGCCATTCCTTTCTCCAGTGGACCACATGCTGTCAGACCTCTCCACCATGACCCGTCCATCTTGGGTGACCCGACACGGCATGGCTTAGTTACATTGAGTTAGACAAGGCTGTGGTCCTGTGATCAGATTGGCTAGTTTTCTGTGATTATGGTTTCAGTATGCCTGCCCTTTGATGCCCTCTTGCAACACCTACTGTCTTGCTTGGGTTTCTCTTACCTTGGAGGTGGGGCATCTCTTCACGACTGCTCCAGCAAAGTGCATCTGCTGCTCCTTACCTTGGACAAGGACACCTCCTCACGGCCGCCCCTCCTGACCTTGAACGTGGAGTAGTCCTCTCGGCCCTCCTGCACCTGCGCAGCTGTGCTTAAATTCTGGGCAGGAAGAAGCACAAGCTGGAATCAAGATTGCTGGGAGAAATATCAATAACCTCAGATATGCAGATGACACCACCCTTCTGGCAGAAAGTGAAGAGGAACTGAAAAGCCTCTTGATGAAAGTGAAAGAGGAGAGTGAAAAAGTTGGCTTAAAGCTCATTCAGAAAACTAAGATCATGGCATCTGGTCCCATTACTTCATGTCAAATAGATGGGGAAACAGTGGGAACAGTGTCAGACTTTATTTTTTTGGGCTCCAAAATCACTGCAGATGGTGACTGCAGCCATGAAATTAAAAGACACTTACTCCTTGGAAGGAAAGTTATGATAGCATATGATAGCATATCACAACCTAGATAGCATATTAAAAAGCAGAGACATTACTTTGCCAACAAAGCTCCATCTCGTTAGGGCTATGGTTTTTCCAGTGGTCACATATGGATGTGAGAGTTGGACTATAAAGAAAACTGAGCACAGAAGAATTGATGCTTTTGAACTGTGGTGTTGGAGAAGACTTTTGAGAGTCCCTTGGACTGCAAGGAGGTCCAACCAGTCCATCCTAAAGGAGATCAGCCCTGGGTGTTCATTGGAAGGACTGATGCTGAAGCTGAAAATTCAATACTTTGGCCACCTCATGCGAAGAGTTGACTCATTGGAAAATACCCTGATGCTGGGAGGGATTGGAGGCAGGAGGAGAAGGGGATGACAGAGGATGAGGTGGTTGGATGGCATCACTGACTCAATGGGCATGAGTTTGAGTAAACTCTAGGCGTTGGTGATGGACAGGGAGGGTTGGTGTGCTGTGATTCATAGGGTCACAAAGAGTCGAACACGACTGAGCGACTGAACTGAACTGAACTGAACTGAACTGAATCATTTTCATAAAAGAAGCTATCTATCCAGATGATATTTTGGCCTGAAACATTGGTTCTTCAACATGGCTACAAATTAAAATAACTCCAAGGAGTTTTCCATAATATTGATGCCCAGGCCACATCTCATAGCAAATCATTCAATATCCCTGGGAGATAAGCTCGACTTTCTAAAACTTCCAGATAA
Source organism: Cervus canadensis (assembly GCF_019320065.1). Taxonomy (NCBI): domain Eukaryota; kingdom Metazoa; phylum Chordata; class Mammalia; order Artiodactyla; family Cervidae; genus Cervus; species Cervus canadensis. The sequence continues at coordinate 27,867,987 of NC_057408.1, read as the reverse complement.
CTCCAGTATACAGGCAAGTGTGAGAAATATAGATCATATTGAACAGATAGGAATATTGTTGTTGTTGTAATTTAGTCACCAAACCATGTTGGACTCTGAGCCTGCCAGGCTTCTCTGTCCATGGAATTCTCCCGGGAAGAATACTGGAGTGGGTTGCCATTCCCTTTTCCAGGGGATCTTCCCAACCAAGGGATCAAACCCACATCTCCTGCACTAGTAGGCAGATTCTTTACCACTGAGCCACCAGGAAAGCAGATAGGAATTTATCTTAAATTGTTATTAGTAACAGCTTTCTCCTTTTATAACATAAAAACTGAAACTGACTAATCTTCATTATTTTTTATTTACTCTTTAAGTAAGTTAAAATGTGAAATAAACATTATCAAACTAGAGCTTTAGTTAGATTTTCCAATTCTAATATTTTTGTTTATTTGTTTAACTGTTCATTTATTGTATTCATTTGCAAATTAAGTTTTGGGAAACAATTTTGAATGAATTTATAGTAAACTAAGGGACATATTTCTGTTGTAGCTGGCACAGCCTTTCTTTATAATTCTGATAGAACCCTAACAGTAACACCTACATCCCTAATGCTAGGTTATGACTACATTTTCATAAAAATTTAATGAAATTATAAATGGTTTACACATGCATATTCATACATATGCATTGCTGTTTTTTAAATTAATTATTGTGATACATTTTCTACATTTTGTAATATTTTTATGGAAATAAAAGGCAGCTGCTTTTCAGAATTCCAGGTGATGTTTGTTTACATCCTTGGCTATTCAAATAGTGCCTTTTAGAATTATGTGAAGGGAAGTGACGATAAGGAATTATTTTGGTTTTGTTTGTTTTGTTAGTGTTCAAGATCTTTCTTGAAAAAAAATTTCCATGTGCCCTTTTGTAGATTTCCTCTTTTCCATTTAAAAATCACACATGCACAAACACACAATACACACACACACAAATGCATACACACACACACACACACACTCTCTAGGTCTCAGTTATGAAGTCTAAGAATAATTGATAGTCCATGATTCCTTTCAGTTGGGTGAACCACAAGGTATATTTCCTTGAGTTCTGAGACCTCAGCTTTATAAGCTACCTCCTCTTAGGGTCCAAGTGAACTCATCATCAGGTGAGACATTGACTTTCACATTCTCATATTTCATAGCTTCTTTTCAAGACTTGCCAGTGTTGGCCATCTCTTTCCTCAGTGTCCACAGCACTGTCCTTTCCTCCTTCTCCTCTGAAAATACTCTTTTCAACTTACTCCTCTTTCTTCTTCTTTTCTTGCTGTACATGTATAATGATCCTTAGTTTACCTTTCTTTCATGCAGGTTTTATTCATCTAATTCGGTGCAGAAAATTGCCATGTAGAAGACCTAAAATCTCTTTTTCTATTTATAACTCCCGTACTCCTCTAGAAATTCATACCTATGTTTACCGCTGCTTTCTGAAAGCCAATAACTACACAGCTCTCTGCTCTCTCTGCATGTTAATTTATCTGAGAATCATTTACTAAGTTGAGCATAAAGTACATCATATGCATTGACTAATGCTCTCTGTTCTGATGCATGGATGTTGCATTTACCAATGTTCGTCTGTATTAAGATCCAGTGGATGAGTAAACCCAGACTAGAAGTACCCAGTCCCATCTTAGTCACCTGCACCGTATAACTTTACACATATCTAACTGTTTTATTTTTTACTATATGAAAACTGTGGTTGATTGGCAAAAGGAACTCTGAATTGATAAGTCTCACCTTGAATCTATTAGTGTTATTTTAGAGAATCAATGTCTATTTCCTCCCTTTGAGTTTATCTTGTATTATCTTTCTGTCATTTGTGTCAAAAAAAAAAAATAGTGGGTTCTTGACAATCCCCAAGTTGTTTTAGCTTCTCTTCAAACTTCTTTTCTCAGGTAGAATTGATTGGACCATGTACAAAAAGACACACACTCCAAAAGTTCTTGGAAGTATTTTGTTCATTTCCTTTACTTGAAAAGTGCTCATGGAATTGCCTTCTTTACTGGCTTCTGCAGGAAATGCCCCTCATCTTGACTGGGCTGAGTGGGACCTGTGAAGTTTTAGTTAGTGGGCATTTCCAGGACCATTACTTTTCTACCTGACTGTCCACTGCCCTCTCACGCCTCTTTAATTTGCTAAAGTGTTAGCAATTAGCATTGATTTGCTTAACAAGGTGCCAAGCCAGACACAGCAGCCTTTATAAAAAGAAAAACTCAGACACTGGGAGATCTTTATTTTCAACTCTTTTTGCCTTCTTTTGCCAAAATATGCCACAAGGATTTCTGGCCTGCCTCTTCAGTTGTATGTGAAATTATGTAAGACATCAGATAACCAGATAACAGATAGGTATTACATGTGCATCGGCAAGGAATAATTAATCTGAAAAACTTTAAAAGTTATACAATATCAGTGTTCCCTAAAAGAATGAAATAAATTATGCTACTCTGAAAGGAATGCATTGCAACATGCTTTTTATCCTCAAATAGTTAAATGATCTCTGTTAATCCCCTTAAGCAGATTGTTACTGACTTCCTAATTGTAAATATATTTCTCCCTGGCCAATAGCCAACCTACAACCACATGATATTCTTTATTTAATATCTATTTAGTGAGCTGCAGTTATGTACAAAGCATTATATTTCAAGGAAATTCTCAGGGGTTGTCCATTTCCTTAGCCAATTCCTTTTGCTTCTTTTGTCAGTTCAATTCAGTTACTCAGTCATGTCTGACTCTTTGTAACCCCATGGACTGTAGCATGCCAGGCCTCCCTGTCCATCACCAACTCCTGGGGTTTACTTAAGTTCATGTCCATTGAGTCAGTGATGCCATCCAACCATCTCATCCTCTGTCGTCCCCTTCTCCTCCTGCCCTCAATATTTCCTAGTATCAGGGTCTTTTCAAAGGAGTCAGCTCTTCACATCAGGCGGCCAAAGTATTCGAGTTTCAGCTTCAACATCAGTCTTTCCAATGAACATTCAGGACTGATCTCCTTTAGGATGGACAGGTTAGATCTCCTTGCAGTCCAAGGGACTCTCAAGAGTCTTCTCCAACACCACAGTTCAAAAGCATCAATTCTTCGGTGCTCAGCTTTCTTTATAGTCCAACTCTCAAATCCATACATGACTACTGGAAAAAAACCATAGCCCTAACGAGATGGAGCTTTGTTGGCAAAGTAATGTCTCTGCTTTTTAATATGCTGTCTAGATTGGTCATAACTTTTCCTCCAAGGAGTAAGCATCTTTTTATTTCATGGCTGCAATCACCATCTGCAGTGATATTGGAGCCCCAGAAAATAAAGTCAGCCACTGTTTCCACTGTTTCTCCATTTATTTGCAATCAAGTGATGGGACCCGATGCTGTGAGCTCTGTTTTCTGAATGTTGAGTTTTAAACCAACTTTTTCACTCTCTTCTTTCACTTTGATCAACAGGCTCTTTAGTTCTTCTTCACTTTCTGCCATAAGGGTGGTATCATCTGCATATCTGTGGTTCTTGATATTTCTCCCAGCTATCTTGATTCCAGATTGTGTTTCCTCTAGCCCAGCATTTCTCATGATGTACTCTGCATATAAGTGAAATAAGCAGGGTGTCAATGTACAGCCTTGACGTACTCCTTTCCCAATTGGGAACCAGTCTGTTGTTCCATGTCCAGTCTAACTGTTGCTTCCTGACCTGCATACAGATTTCTCAAGAGGCAGGTCAGGTGGTCTGGTATTCCCATCTCTTGAAGAATTTTCCACAGTTTGTTGTGATCCATACCGTCAAAGGCTTTAACATAGTCAATAAAGCAGAAGTAGATGCTTTTTGGAACTCTCTTGCTTTTTCGATGAGGATGTTGCCTATTTGATCTCTGGTTCCTCTGCCTTTTCGAAAACCAGCTTGAACATCTGGAAGTTCACAGTTCACGTATTGCTGAAGCCTGGCTTGGAGAATTTTGAGCATTACTTTACTAGCATGTGAGTTAAGTGCAAATTGTGCAGTAGTTTGAGCATTCTTTGGCATTGCTCTTCTTTGGGATTGGAATGAAAACTGACCTTTTCTAGTCCTGTGGCCACTGCTGAGTTTTCCAAATTTACTGGCATATTAAGTGCAGCACTTTCACAGCATCATCTTTCAGGATTTGAAATAGCTCAACTGGAATTCCATCATCTCCACTAGCTTTCTTCATAGTAATGCTTCCTAAGGCCCACTTGACTTCACATTCTAGGATGTCTGGTGCTAGGTGAGTGATCACACCATCGTGATTATCTCGGTCATGAAGATCTTCTTTGTACAGTTTTTCTGTGTATTCTTGCCACCTCTTCTTAATATCTTCTGCTTCTGTTGGGATACCATTTCTGTCCTTTATTGTGCCCATCTTTGCATGAAATTTTCCCTTGGTATCTCTAATTTTCTTGAAGAGATCTCTAGTCTTTCCCATTCTATTGTTTTCCTCTATTTCTTTGCACTGATCACAGAGGAAGGCTTTCTTATCTCTCCTTGATATTCTCTGGAACTCGGCATTCAAATGAGTATATATTTCCTTTTCTCCTTTGCTTTTTGCATCTCTTCTTTTCACAGCTATTTGTAAGGCCTCCTCAGGCAGCCATTTTGCTTTTTTGCATTTCGTTTTCTTGGGGATGGTCTTGATTCTTGTCTTCTGTACAATGTCGCAAACCTCCACCCATAGTTCATCAGGCACTCTGTCTATCAGATCTAGTCCCTTAAATCTATTTCTCACTTTCACTGTATAGTCATTAGGGATTTGATTTAGGTCATATCTGAATGGTCTCATGGTTTTCCCTACTTTCTTCAGTTTAAGTCTGAATTTGGCAATAAGGAGTTCATGATTTGAGCCACAGTCAGCTCCTGGTCTTGTTTTGTGACTGTATAGAGCTTCTCCATCTTTGGCTGCAAAGAATATAATCAATCGGATTTTGGTGTTGACCATCTGGTGATGTCCATGTGTAGAGTCTTCTCTTGTGTTGTTGGAAGAGGGTGTTTGCTATGACCAGTGTGTTCTCTTGGCAAAAAAGTCTATTAGCCTTTGCCCTGCTTCATTCTGTAGTTCAAGGTCAACTTTCCCTGTTACTCCAGGTGTTTCTTGATTTCCTACTTTTGCATTCCAGTCCCCTGTAATGAAAAGGACATCTTTTTTGAGTGTTAATTCTAGAAGGTCTTGTAGGTTTTCATAGAACCGTTCAACTTCAGCTTCTTCAGCATTACTGGTCGGGGCATAGACTTGGATTACTGTGATATTGAATGGTTTGCCTTGGAAATGAACAGAGATCATTCTGTCATTTTTCAGACTGCATCCAAGTACTGAATTTCAGAATCTTCATTGACTATGATGGCTACTCCATTTCTTCTAAGGAATTCTTGCCCAGAGTAGTAGATATAATGGTTATCTGAGTTAAATTCACCCATTCCAGTCCATTTTGTTCACCGATTCCTAAAATGTCGGCGTTCACTCTTGCCATCTCCTGTTTGATCACTTCCAGTTTGCCTTGATTCATGCACAAAACCTTGTCTTTAAGTTAACTGACATGGGGCCTTTGGATGCTCTGTATCGAGGCAAGACTATTTTCCATTTATTTTCAATGGTATAGAGACAAATATGAGGCTAGCTTTTATTAGGAGTAGGAAGCTCAACTGGTAAGCGGTTATGACTTGGTTGTTCATCAGATGGTATTCATGGCCCCACAGACTACATTATTTTAATGATTTCATACACAGTGTTAGTGAGGAATTATTAAACGAACAAAAGAGACAAGAGATATTCCCTGCCTTTAGGTGGACTAACCCTGCAGTGTTTTCCTGTGGAGAGGAGGTCATTGAACAATAGGTTCTTTGTTTGCAAATTCAACAGCCAGAAATCTCTCTTCTGGTTTGTTGTTTGTTTTTCTGATGTGAAAAGATTAGCTCAGAAGGAAGAAATATTGGAAGAATGCAGTAGTTAACAATATTATGATCATACTAAGACATATTGCAGACAGATAAAGTCAGGAAAACTCATAAACAGTGTACAACAGTAATGTGGAGGGAAGGAAACTCAAGACACTAGTCTGGATCACTGGACTATACTTCTGTCTCCTGCTCACAGCCTTTTCTAACTACTATGAATCCATCTCCCATTGCTCTGCCCAGGCAGATAGATACCTGGCACCAACTACAGAGAAAGAAAGGGGTGAGAGTTATTTTAATTGCCCTATTATGCAGTCTATCTATGTAACAATCCTTTATCTACAAATTCAGTCTCAAAATAATTGATAACATGCTAAGTTGCATCAGTCATGTCTGACTCTTTATGACCCTGTGGACTGTAGCCTGCCAGGCTCCTCTCTCCGTGGGATCGTCCAGGCAAGAATACTGGAGTGTGTTGCCATTTCCTTCTCCAGGGGATCTTCCCCACCCAGGGATTGAACCTGCGTCTCTTAAGTCTCCTGCACTGGGAGGCAGGTTCTTTACCACTACCGCCACCTGGGAATTGATAGTGTCACCTATAATTGATAACCAAGCCTTATAAAAATCCAGAGTGAAAACAGTAGCACTGATGGAAAATCTTGAAGGCTCTACAGCCAGATCACTGGTTTTGATACTTTAAATCATGATACTTAAGTCAAGCTGGGATTTAATATGTGAGTTGGTCACAGAGTTGCCTTCACTAGATTATATTTTAATGCTAAGCCCCAAGGTTTTATTGAAGAACACTACACCTCAAAAACTTGATCAAAATCAGGAGTATACTTGCCATAAAAGTGTTAAGGACCTGTCCTCTGTGTCCTTCCTGCCTTCTTTGTAAGGCAAGGAGTGTTACCAGGAAAGTGCTGAGAGTATCCATGCTTCCTAGAGTAACTGGCTTTCAGTCCCTTGTATGATTATGCAAGTAATCATCTTTCTTTTCACTGTGGCTGCCAGAAAGATCAGAGTGAAATCTGAAACCTCAATAGAACAATTAGGCGTGACCTCTTTTATCTGCCTTTTAAAGTCTTCTATTCCCTGGTTTCGATTTTTCTTTTTCTACTCTGTCATTATTTTCTTGAAAGCATTTGAATAATATAATCTATGAAGTAGGCAGTGTAGGCACCTCCATTTTCCTGAGGAACATTTTTGCTATATGTTGATTTAGTGACATTTCCAAGATTTGACTGATCAGCTAAGAGTTAAACACAGATTTGTTCACACAAAGTCATGTTCTCGTCACATAAAGCAGGAGTCCTCAGTGGGAGGACTGAGTAAGGGAGCGGGGGGTGATGTTGCTCTCCTTGAGACATTCCGCAGTGTTTGCAAATAAGTGCAGTTGTCACAAACGTGGGGAGGATTGATACTGGCATCTAATGGGTAATTCTACAAGGTACAGATCAAATCTCCCTTTCCCCTAAAGCAATTATCCAACTCAAGATGCCGGTAGTGCTAAGATTGAGAGATCCTGCATGACAATGAACCCTCTTCGATAGTATTTTTGAGTTTTTGTGTAAGTTGGCGTGCCTTCCTTCTCTTTTGTCATTTTACTTTCAGCACCTTTGTCAGTTGTCTAAGTATGTGCTAGTTGCTTAGCTGTGTCTGACTCTTTGAGACTCCATGGCCTGTAGCCCACCAGGCTCCTCTGTTCATGGGATTCTCCAGACAAGAATATTGGAGTGGGTAGTCATTACCTTCTCGATCCCAACCCAGGGATCGAATCTGGGTCTTCTGTGTTACAGGCAGATTCTTTACTGTCTGAACCGCCAGGGAAGCCAGTTGTCTATATTTTTTAAAATATTTTTTAATTGTACTCTTTTATTACTTAATTTGATAGCGTTTTTCACTTTTCATTCTATTTAATTCCACTTCATGGTTTACTTTGTACATGGTTTAACAAGAAAATGAATTTATGAAAGAGGAATATAAAGTATTTTGGCCCATGAAATTGAGAATAATACCTTTGGTGATGGGAAGTGCACAAGGTCTTTCTTTATCTGTAATTCACTAGATTAGGATATTATTTCTCTAGCAGGACTCCCAGCTCCTTGATTGTGATCTTCCAGTTAAGCTCATCTCCTTCAGTGTTTAATCTCCAAAAGAATTGCTTTTACCTTACTACCTTATAAAGAACACGGATTATTGAAAATGACTTCCAGTCTAATTTCCTCACAAGAATTTATCTTCTTGAAAGAGGTAATATAAATCTTTTGGGGAAAATGCCTTCCTTTCTGTGCTCTACAAAAAAAAAAGAAAGAAAGGAGAGAATGATATTCTGTGTTGAAACTATAGTAAGCAAAGACCCTGATGCTGGGAAAGATTGAGGGCAGGAGGAAAAGGGGACAACAAAGGATGAGATGGTTGGATGGCATCACCGAGTCAATGGACATGAGTTTGAGTAAACTCCAGGAGTTGGTGATGGACAGGGAGGCCTGGCGTGCTGTGGTTCATGGGGTCATAAAGAGTCAGACACGACTAAGTGACTGAACTGAACTGAACTGAAAGCATAGATAGGTTCTGGACAGAAAGATGAGATAGATAGATAAGGATTTTTTTTTTTTTTTTTTAACGCTGGTTCAGTGAGAGCATAGAATAAGGAGATCCACCCTTGGACTGGTTGTTTTGGAAAGTGCTCCTTACAAAGTGACTCATAAGCTGGGAGCTGAGGGTAGAGGAGAAGCTGTGGACCTTCACTGAAGGATCTGGGAAGTGTTTTCAGGCACTTGTGCTTGACAGTGAGGACACCGAGGTGACAGAGCGTTGGTGAATTAATAAATGGAAAGACAGTTATTGTGACTGGAGCTCGGTAAGAAAGCAACGGGATTTGATTTGACAGAACTTGGAAATGGTCTGTCGTGGTGGCAAAGAGAAGTATCAACAGTAACTTCCAGACGTCCAAGTGCAGTGACTGGCTGGATAACAGTGCCAGTTACTGAGTGGGCAGAGACCAGAGAGAGATGTACCCAAGAAGATGAAGTGGGGCGTCTGGGGCATGTTTTGTTATGTTTGTTTGCCTATTTTCTTTCTCTTTTCTGTGTTTTCTTTTCTTTCTTTTTCTTCTCCTTTTAGATATCAACAGGGATATTTCAAATAGGAAATAAGTTATACGGGTTTGATGTTCTTTGAGTCAGCTAGACTATAGTTTAATTTTATAGCCCTTGACATAAAGTTTCTATTATAGCCATGGAAATGGATGACATCACCAAGAAAAAAGTTTCCAGAAGACTACTGACAACTCAGAATGGAGTCTTGAGAAATTCTAATGTTTAGAGCTCAAACGTGGGATGAGAAGGAGAAAGAAAATGAAGAGGTAACCGGAAAAGCACATTGTCTGGTGATCTTACCACTAAAGCCAATAGCAAGTGGTGAGTGATTAAATATAATGTATTTAAATAACAAAAAACTTTATAGTGTAAATCTAGTCCCACAAACGAAGAATCAACCTGTCTTGGTTGGCAAGTTATTTTCCAGTTAAAAATAATGGTATTTATTCATTTTACTAGTAATAAATCTGTAGGAAGTCCAAAGATGGAAATATAAAGATGGACTGAGAGAAAAAGGAAAAGTAGATTACTGCTTAAATAGTAATCTGGAAAATATATTAGTGAAAATTTACAAACCAAAAGGAAATTATAGGAAGATATTAATCATAGGTTATCTTACTATTCACATTTTTTGGTGAATGGAAGGTTATACATTGAAAAATGCATATCCAAGTTATTTATGTATGTATGTGTTACTTAAAATATCATAGAGTTAAACCCATACTTTCTGTTATCTGGGATTTTTAATCCATAATAGCTGTTTGATATCACACTAGCCATCCCATATCAATCTTGACTGATGCTTTGATGTGTGTGTGTGTGTGTGTTTTTAAATATACATGGTTTGACTGGGGCTGTACTTCAAAGAGAAATCAGTCTTTTAATGGAAAAAAAGCTTTTTCCTTGTTTAGAGGTAAGTATGTGAAAGTCCTAGACTAGTATAGATAAAAAAAAAAAAAAAAAACAGCTCTCAAAGTGTCAGAAGATCAGACAGAGAAGCAAACCACATAAAACTCAGAGGTTTAAATCCTAGTCAGCTTCTAAGTGAATATTTCTTTGCCCACATCATTTGAAAACTTTCGGTCTTGGGTTGAGAAGAAGGTAGTAAGGCAGGGTTTCCTGAGTTTGCTGTTACATTGTAATTTCCAATTATCCTGAAGAGATTTGAGAACAGAAGCTCAAGCATTTGAAAATCTTTGCAACTTCACACTCAGCAAAGTTCATGACCCAAGTGAAATAAGGGTGGATAAGGGGTAGAAATTGAGAGGTTAGGAAATGTTTATCATTTTCCAAAATTTGTATATTGGTCAGTTCTGAGCTTGGAATGCTTTGTTTCTTATTCTTACTTACAAGGATCATTATATTCCGGTCCCTTAACAGAAACCAAAAAAGCCTTAATATTATCTTCTGAACATTAGAGCAAATCAAAGCATCTTACTATTTACAAAAGAATGCTTATGCATCATAGAGTATAAAGTATCAATTTTACTTTTGAAGCAAGAAGTATAGGTAAAATTTTTTAACTAACATTTTAGGAGTCAATCAAATAGTGTATTTTTTTTTTTCTGTCAGGCAGGTAGAATGCTTAGATAAATTATTTATTCAACCATATTAATATATCCTCATATCAGTTATTTACATTTTTAAAAATTCTTGCCATATGAATAGTTGAAATAGTTTAAAATATGGCTATAAAATGATCCCAATTAAGTATCAGGAAGGTTCAATAAGTATATTTTGACTTTTACTTAGCACATGGCTGTTTCATCAAGACTCTACTTTAGAAACTAAAATTGTCCTTAAAGAACTTTGTTTGGAAATCTATGTACTATTGCTGGTCTATTCCAGCAGCAGTATCTGAAGTATAGTTTTAGGATAAAACTACCTAAAGAGGCGTAATTTATCCTTACCTATTTCATTATTTAAGTCCAGAAAACACTGGCAAAAACTTAATTATGGTGAAAATTATGTGGAAAACATGGGGATGTTTATACAAATATCATTCTAATAATAAAAATATGGGTTGTGTATGTTGGTAGTCTAATTTGTGTCCCCAGGGGCTGTTTACTCTCTATCAAAAAACCCAAATTAGGATGACTACCTTCCTTTCATACAGCTTGCTAGGGAAATTAGCAAAATTCACCTTGTTGGTTATACTAAGGCGATCATATCATTGAGGCATTGTGGTAATGTTAGTTAAGGCTCCGAATTAATTACCTAAATCACACATGCTTCAGATTTTCCATTTAATGCAAATGTCGACCTTGACTGTGGATCATTGAGACCATCCTACAGAAGCAAAATACTCCTACATCTGTACACAAAGCTACTCTCTTTCAAATGCAGACTTACAGTAAAGCAGCCACACCCAACATCAACAACATTTTTCTTTCAGGAGAGCCATGGCTCTAAAGAAGTTTAAGTAATATTTGAAAAAAAAATCTTTATATTCACAGGATTTTAATTCTTTTACTTTTTAAAAGATTTCTAAGATTATCATTTTTTCCATTGGAGTACCCTGAAATGCAAAACAGGATTTTATTTAAAGTCTTAGCCAAAACTAAAACACTGAGAGACAATAAAAAGTTAAGTGAAAACTAGCTTCAGTCATTCTGTGATCAAAACTCTGTGTTTTCCTAAGAGAACAATTAGGAACTGATCATATGGAAGGAAAAGCCTTGAATGAAAGGCCATAACAGTCCGTTGCTTTTGAAGAATAGAGTGCAAATATATCTGGGGCCCTGCCAGCCTCCCACTTGAAGATAAATTTAGTTATGCCAAACAAATGTCTAACTTTCTCCTGTGATAATTTTCTTTACGGGGAAATGACCTGATGACATGGATGTGTAAAACAGGCTCTCCCACTTGACTGTTTTATTTATAATGCAATAGAGTACACATCTTTAAATTTAATGCTTTCTGAATTGAAACAACAAAGACAGATCTATAAAAAGAGTCGCAAGCCAAAGACACCGAGTCAATAAGGTATTATTTTACCACTCCTTAAGAAATGTGAACTATATTGACACCATGGAGAAGAGTGAAAAGTAAGAGAACACTGAAATAAAAATGAACCAAAGTGAATTTACCTCTTTCCCAGCCCCAGAGATAATAACTGCAAAATCACATTACTACCTTCTAACATCTGGCCCTGAAATACTTCCTGGGCACCTGGAGTAGTAAAGATCTGGTGTCGGGTTTTTGTCTTCAGTCAATTCATTAAGCTTCGAGGAACTGAGAATATTAAATCTCATCAGTCTCATAAAATTGTCACCAGTGTTAAACAATAAGTATGTTTGGATAGGGAAGCACTTTTTTTTCTTCTAGAAAACAAAGCATTTTCCTTTGAGGAGTTGGTCTTTATTTTTTAGCAGAGGCAAGAAATGGGTTCTATTTATCAAGTTATATTTTAAGTAGGATATAATATGTACTTATAATAATTATAATAAATTAAATGCTTTACTCTCTACTAATAAATTTGCTTTTATAAGTTAGAAGTAAATGAAGTGGACTAATATTTAGTTCAGAGAGAGATAATATGTTGGTGAGAATGTAGGTTAAGGATTCTGTTCAGGGAAATGAATTCATAATCTATTTGTGGCTACAGAGATAAGGCCTCATTTATGTCACAAGGGTATATAAAATAAGAGATTTTTTTTTTCCCCTATCTTGTAGTACTAGATCTTGTTTATATAGTCAATACCCTTAGCATCCTTTTGATATAAGTGAAAAGCCTGATATCAATGTAACACTTGGTTTGATGTTGACAATTTGAATATGAGCATGCATTCTCCAACTCTGTGAGTATGACGATGTTATTTGACTGTTAGGAAGTAAATGATTAGGCGGCAGGCCTGCAATGTGAAGCCTTCTCTCTTATGTGGCCAGTTCTTAAAGCAGATGGTTCCTGGAGGTTAACAGTCTATACTCCAGGGTTAAACCAAGTGGTTTCACTGATCACTTCAGCTGCACCTGATGTGATAAAGGCCTCAGGGAGTGCAGTAGGTCCAAGAGGCTTTTACAGACTTACAAGCAAACTGATTTTCAATCCCAATTTCTAAATCGAACCAGGACAATTTACATCCTCATGTAATGGGATACAGTATACATTTACTATTCTGCCACAAAGGTATTTTTAGTTCACAAGCTTCACAAGCCTCATCCCATAATCTAGTGAAATGGGACTGGAACTTAACAACCAACATAAGACACTTAGTGAAATAGATGATGAATGGTATCATGAGAATTGCCTTCTGAGAGAAAAGAGGGCAAAAGAATTAAAAACATAGCTACCTATAAGACAAAGGGGGTTTCACTGACAAATCCTTCTAAAATCCAAAGCTAAGACCAGTCTTTGAAATTTCTGAGAATGATGTGGACTGAAATCAGGAGCGTTCCTCAGAAGGTGAATGATAAATTGCTACACGTCACAGACCCTGCCCCCAAACAAGATGGGATCATTTCCTCATCCATTTAGAAACCCTTTTCTTTCCTCTGGTCTCCTTGCTATATTGTGAGGCAAAGGAGCCCTAAGTAACTAGATAATAAAGAGCACCCTTAGATGGAACCCTTACTTACAGGGATTCTTGTGTGAACTTAAGGTGGGTCAGGTAGAGGCCCACAAAACATGTGTAGCCGAGGGCTCCAGGGAACACATGTGTCAGTCAGATCCCAGAGCCGGCTCCCTGACTTACTGAAATGAGCATGGGCACTCAGCCATGGACTGGTGAGCAGAGTCACAGAGCACTGTTGTCCGACCTGTGATCAGGTGGCTCACGTGATAAGAAACTGCATCCGTGGCATCAGGAGAGAAATCACTTAGAAACTGCTGTAAGTAAAATGCCCCAAGGACAAGAGTCCGCACACGACTTGCCAGTGGATTGTACTGGACCTCTATTAGGGATGCTGGGGAGCTGCACATGGGTGTTAACTAGGATTGACACCTATTTCACTCTCAGATTCACTTATCCTGTAGCAATAGCAACTTTGAAGAACACAGTGAGAAGTCAGAACAGCAATTCCCTGTTATTCAGCTGATGCAGACATAATGTAACTATTTCTGGTCAAGCTGGGCCTTTTACTACTCCTGACATGCAGAATGGACAAAATACTGGATGGTCACGCCTCATTCCTTAATCCCCTTTAAGTAGAGTGGGTCATCAAAACGAATGTGAGCCAAACATCTCGTAAATTTTTTATTTTTTTAAGGATTGACTTATTTGTTCAATAACATGTGTCTCATTGATTATGGGAGGACTTGGAAGTTTTCTCGGATTGGGGGATGTCAGAATATAGGAGAGAATGCAAACAAATAGCTGTGTGTGTTACTGACTTACCAGATTTTACTTTCATTTTACCTGATACAGTACTCTCAGAACATGGGCTCAATGATTTTCTTGTGTAAGATGCATGCATGCAGTCTCTCAGTCATGTCTGGCTCTGCAGTTCCATGGACTATAGCCTACCAGTCTATGGGATTATCCTGGCAAGAATACTAAAGTGAGTTGCCATTTCCTCTTTCAAGGGATCTTCCCGACCCAGGGATTGAACCCACGTCACCTGTAGCTCCTGCATTGGAATTCTTTACCACTGAGTCACCTGCGAAGCCCAACCACATCATATACACTACTCTTTTATTTGACACTGAGCTTTGCGTAAGGTATTTGGTATTGTTATACCTTCACTGCACCTTGAACAATCAAATTAGTGCTCAGTGTGACTGTGGTCCCTCTCATGAGTATTGTTATTCTTTACCTGTCAAATCCTAGCATATCTCTTTGGAATTTGAGCTAAGAAGAACCACTAATTACCTTGGAATTTTTTGAAAAATACAAATGCCCAGGTATTGGTTTTATTTCTCCAGGTCTCCAGAGACGTTTCTAATGAGCAACCATGTTTAAAAACAAGTGGACTATACGATGATCTTTTATCTAGCTGGTCTCACTTTTTCTATTTCATATTGGGTACTCTCATTTCATTTAGTTTATGTTTTCCAATTTCTCCATCTCTTCTTTTTTGTATGTTCTTAAACTTTTATCAAGTATAGTAGAAAAGCTTTTTTTATACATGTATATATAAATTATATGCAAAATCTATTTTAGAAAGCTTATGAATTTTTGCCTAAAAAATTTATGACATTCTGATTCTACTTGTTTGACTTAGTATTGAATAGAATGCTAGACTTCTAATTTAAAAAAATGGATATTTTTTTAAAGCAACAAAGGTTTTCTGTATAGTACAGGAACTATAGTCAATATCTTTTAATAACTTATAATGGAAAATAGTTTAAAAAATAACATATGTGTATATGTATAACTGAATCACCTTGCCATGCCCCTGAAACACTGTAAGTCAACTATGCTTCAATAGTATATATATATATACATATATATATATGTATACATATATATATATGTATACATATACATATATATATATATAAAGAAAAAAGAAAAGATAAAGTAAAAAAATAAAAGACTGCTGTTATTATTGGATACTAGATTAAGCAGTGTATCTGAGTGGGTGACCCCGGCTATTGGGGGGAAAGGGTAGGGTGCGGGTCACAACAGGTGAAAACCAAAAACGGGTGGGAACATGCCAGATGGAAGACCCCTCGTCAGTGGAGTGCATCACAGTATATCCATGCTGCCGCCCGAGGGCAAGAAAACGATGCTGTTGCCCAGATCAGGTGCTGACGAATGCGTGATGCTGGGAGAAGCATCCAGAGCTGTCTCTTCTGGACGATGGAAGTTGAGTTCCTGCTGCTTTATACACTCCAAAGAAATCCTTCATCTGGATAATCTGAAAGGAAAAAAGAAGGAAGTGGCACAGCCCTGCTAATTAGCGCAGGTACCGGGAGCTGAGCAGCTGATGAACGCACTACCTGGTACTCCGTGGCCACTGGGTCTCCAGGTGTTTTCTGAAGAACCCCAGAAGCTGGCTGTCAGTGCAGTAATACCTGACATATCCTGGGAAAAAGTTGCTTTTAATTGTAAATGCAGAAAACATCTTTTAAAAGAACAAAGGTGATATATAGACATTTTCAGATAAAAGTAGAGATTCCACTAACAACTGTTCTTGACTCAGTGATGTATAAAAACATGTATGTCCTTTAAGGAGAAGGAAAACTGTCCTAGGTCTAAAGTGGAATGAATCATGGGCAATGAAATTGGCAAATGTGTGGATAAACCTGAATAAATGTTGACTGTATAACTAAAAATAATAAAGATGTCTATTTTGGAGGGCAAAAACATTATAAAACTATAAACTTGCACAATCATAATATTTAAGTTGGAAAGGAATGATCCCAGTTTTTTATTCCAAGAATATGAACACCCTGGGTTGGCTTTGCAACTTAGAATTTAAAGATAACCTTTAAAAAAATGAAAATAGAGATCACAAGTTGCAAAAGAGTAAAATGTAAGACAAAAATAGTGAAAGTAGATAAAATGAAATAAAAATCATTAGAGTAATATCTGAATGGTGTGATTAGAAGTAAATATTTTCATACATTTTATCATTTTGCTGTGTGATTCAAATTTTTATATAGAATGTATTCCTTCTATAGTGAAAAATATATATAAATTTATTAAAAGTTATTGAAGACTTGGATGTTCTAGGTAGTTAGTGAACTTTTACTTCAGGGATTAAAGATTTTAAATCAATTTGTCAGTCATATTTCCACATCACAAGGAAATTGCCTAATTTCTAACATAATTAAAACATATCAAATGTCAATCAACATATTTAAGAGAGTCTTTGTTCTAAAATGAGAGAGAATTTTTCCATTTAAAAATTGGGCCCTCTAGACAAGAGGGCTAATAGTGTTAGGAATAGAATGGATAGCCATTCAAAACTTTCTAATATGTTTAGTTCATATAGTATCAGTTTTTTGTTTCTCTTTTATGGACTAAAGGACAAGCTTCATTGCAAGTTTCTGTTTTTGTTTGTTTGGACTCTATAGTCAATCAAGCTGTTACTCAGAGAATAAATATTATTTATGTATGTATGAATATTACATTATATATGTATGTATATTACATATTATATATGTATTATTATGTATGTATATTATATTACATTATTTACAGAACAGAATTTATTGAGCTTCTGTGTTTTTTCTAGTGATATTTCTTTTTCTGTTTCTAACTATATTTTAACCTGTTATATACTCAAGTCATGTGCTTAGATAAGAGGAGTCTATTTATGACTGCTGATGATTAACTAGTTTGCTTGTTACAATGTGTTTTTTCCCTAAAAGAAAAAAAACAAAGGTGGTGATGACTGTATTTGTCACTAGAGCATTTGTTCTTCCTGTGTGTTGATCTCTCTTGCTGTGCTTAGCCACTCAGTCATGTCTCACTCTTGGACTGCGACCTGATGGACTGTAGCCTGTCAAGGCTCCTCTGTCCATGGGGATTCTCCAGGCAAGAATACCGGAGTGGGTTGCCATGCCCTCTTCCAGGGGATCTTCCCAACCCAGGGATCAAACCCAGGCCTCCCGCATTGCAGGTGGATTCTTTACCATCTCAGCCAGCAGGGAGCCCCAAGAACACTGGAGTGGGCAGCCTATCCCTTCTCCAGCGGTCTTCTTGTCACAGGAATCGAGCTGGGGTCTCCTGCATTGCAGGCAGATCTGGCACTAGAGAGCAACATTCCTTGTACAGCGCTGCTGTAAGGGGGTTCTCTGGCTTTATTAATTTATTTCATGTTAGTGAAAATCATATAATGGAAAGGTACATACAGATATTGATGTGCTGTTCTGTTATAGTCTATCCACCTTGCATTTCAAAATGAAGATTTTAGTTTGACATTACTCGTCACTGTATTGTTAGAAGGAGTGTTCATGGATCTCTATCATATACATTCATTCCTGTGAATTCTATGTGATCATGCCTATAACAATCACTGGGGTTTAAAAAAAAATTACCTTGAAATTTGGACATGACTATCCAGTAAGGTGACATGACTATCCAGTAAGGTAACATGACTATCTAGTAAGGTAACAGAAATATAAACCAATAGTTGAATTATGTGTAATGATTTTTTTTTTAAATTGTGTCCTTTGCATACTATAGTAAGATATTTAGTTCATTTATGATGCATTACTGAGGTAGCATTTATAGGAAAATGAAGTAGAATATTTCAGAAGATAATTTTTCCATGACCTCAACCAAATTGTTTAGGAATATAGCCTAAACATTTGGCCTAGATTATTTCCGGTATGTTTTAGATCTTGAGCTTTTATAAAGTTTTTCTTGCTACATAATGTAATATGTAATTTTTGTGTTCATATGTTTGCCTTTATTGAAAACAAAATGTCCCAGTTTCAGGGTATTCTATTTTGAGAAAGATACATGTACTGAATATTATGTTATAAATTAATAAAATAAATTACAAAATATTTTATAAATTTCCTTTATGACAGACATCAAACTAACAGCTTCTAATGATTTATTTTAAATTAATCCTCAATTTTCAGAAAGCAAATTAAAGTTCAGAGATGGAATCAAAGACAGGAGGGGTACAAATCCAGATGTTTATAATTTAAAGCTTTCTTTATCATGATAGTGTACTGCTATGAATCTTGAGAATTTACCATTTCCATGTTTTCCAATGTGAAAGATGTCATGTATTAATTTTTTCCTCACTTGATTCCCTCTTTATTCCTTTGATCATTAAATGTGCTTTTTGTTTTATCTTTGGAAATAGAATAATATTTACAATATTCCATGAATTTTGTAGAGTGACTTTATAATTTTAGGACATCACTTCATTTCAAATATGTTAAGTATGTTTGCTTTCCATGAAATAATTTATTTTGCTGTAGGAATTAAAGTTCTACTGGTTTAAAATTTTTCTTGGTCAGTTTTTTTGCTAGTCATTGTAGTACATTAAGAACATATCTGATGGAAATTGTCTAGGAATATGTTATATACTGATGGGAGAAAATATTCTCAATTTTTTTTCTCAGTAATAGTGGCAGTAGTAGTACTAGTAATGGTAATAGTAAATATTTCATTAAAATGGGATGTGTATGAATTCAGCCCTTATTTAATAAAATTAAATATATCATTTTTTTAACTTTGAGTAGGAGAATAATAATTCTAAAAGAATGTTTATAATGCTTTTTCCTGAGTGACAAATTCAAACTAATTAGGTAGGATTAACCTTGATACTTGCATAGGAAGTAAAGAAATAAGAACTCATGGCTAATTTTTGTTGGCATTATTTACCACATGTGGAAATAAAATAGATTTGGCATGAGAAAGTGAACATCTGTAAGTGGCCCAGTGTTCTTAGTCTATCTGGAATAGCTTACTATGATGAAAATGTATAAACTGACTTACTTGGAATGAAATGCCCTCCAATTTTTGACATAGTTGGCCAGGCTGAGATGAATTAGGTTATATTGGGAATAGAACTGAGAAATAAACAGAGTGAGACATGCTGCAGAAGGTAGTTATAAAGGTGTAGACATAAAGATACATTGAAAAAGATGACTGAATTACTTGGGTGTAACTCTACCTAGAGAAACAAACATTTCTTCTCACCATATTATTAGCAAGCTATGATATTTTCAGGTTTTATATGTGGACATACATATGTACACACACATATATATATATGAACAAAAATACATGTATGTAAAATAGATATACACATATACAAGCAAAAAGAGAGAACAGGGAGAGAAGAGAGCTATATAGTTATAAAATCACTATACCTTCCTGGAAATAGTATATATTATATGTAGATTTTGTAAATTAAGATGAATCTGGTAAACCCTGGAGCATCACAAAATAGAATGAGAAAAATGTAAGAAAGTTAAAATGTTATACTAAAAAAAATTCAGTTCTTAGAAAAATATAAGCAAAAGAGTAATAGAGGAAAAAAAGTCATGAAGCAAATAGAGAACAAAATGTGAAATCAGGCAAACTTGCTTCCAACTATGTCAATAATAACCTTAAAAATGAATAGGTTCAGCACTTAAAAAAGACAGGAATTGTCAGACTGGGTAAAAACTAAAATCTAAATTCATGGTCTCTACAGGAAACACACTTTAGACTCAAAGATACAAGTAATATGAAAGTATAAGGATGAAAAATATATCATGTATCAGAAAATTTTAACATTTATAAATACATGTACACTTTAAGACAGGTCCCAAAATACATGAAACAAAAATAAGGCATAATTAAAGGGAGAAATGTAAAATTCAACAAAAATTTTTGGAAACTTTAATACATTACTTTCAATGATGGGTAAAACAACTAGGAAGATCAACAAGTAATTAGAAAACTTGAACAAAATCATACAAAAAATACTCTTAACAGGACACTCCAACCCAGCAATAGTGAGTATACATTTTAATGTGCTAGGCCACTTTAAAAAGCATCGATAAATTTTAAAAGATTTAAATCATACAAAAGTGTGTTCTCTGCTTATGTTAGAGTAAAATTAGAGAAATTGGAGAAGTTCACAAATATGAGGAAATTAAAAAGACTCCACTAATTAACCAGTGAGTTAGAAAATAAATCACAAAAGAGATAAATCATAAAAGAAATTTTTAAAAGTACTTGAAAATGATTAAAAATGAAGGCACACAATACCAAATTTATGAAATATAATAGAAGCAATTCATACAGGGAAATAGAGTTGTAAAGCTCTACATTTAGAGAAAAAGAAAAACATTCAAATCAGTAACCTAACCTTCTACCTCCAGTTACTGGAAGGAAAGAGGAACAATGAAACTAAAGGAAGTAGAATGAAAGAAATAATAAATATGAGGATAGAAATTATTGAAAGGAAGATAAAATAATAGAGAAAGTCAATAGAGCAAAAAGATGATTCTTAGAACTGACAGAATTGATAAACTATTAGCTAGATTGACCAAGAGAAGGGAGCGAGAGCAAGAGATAAAATTCACATCACTAGAATAAAATGAAAGAGAAGTCATTACTGCTGATTTTACAGAAACAAAAATTACTATAAAAGAATGCTCTGAACAGTTATACGTAAACAAATTAGATAAATTGGACAAAATGAACAAATTCCCAGAGAGACACAAATTACTCAAACACACACATATAGCTCTATGCATATTGTATTAAAATATCTGAAAATAAGAAACAACGAGAAAGGGCAGAAAGTTAGAGGAGAACCAACACACATTAGATACAGAGTGGTAAATGTAAGTATACAGGATATCCAACTTCCAATTAGAAATCTTGCAAGTTAGAAGACAGTTGAGGAACATCATTAAAGTACTAAAAGAGAAAAAAAAATCCATCTAGAAGTCTTTAACCCATAAAGTTGTTTTCTCTCTTTTTTTTTAATACATGTATATCCACAAATAAACCTGAGAAACTTTTTGGAAGCAATCATACATTACCCAAAATGCTAAGAAAATGAATGAAAGTAAGGATGGAATGTGATTGACAGAGTGCTAATTTAGCAGCATCTTTGAAAAGCTAACATATCAGAAAAGCCTTGCTGTGATTAAGGTTAAGGAAGAGCAATACAATGAAAATGTCCAAGTAAAGAAAATGAACCCCATTGAATGTCCTGATCATGGGAAGTCTTCATTTTTTTATTTTTTAAAGAAGAGCAATAAGGTCATTATAAAATTTAAAAATAATAATAACAGATTGAATGTAGCTTTTAAACTTTCTTCTGTCCTAAAATGTCCATAAACTTTAAAAAGATATTTTGAAAAATTATGAAAGGGATAAACCAAAATAGATAATGTAAGAGGATATGTTGCTAACAAAATGTTGGAAGTTGAAAAGCGTGGGAGTCTAGTAGTAACTGAATTAACAGACTGTTGGAACCTGAAACTTGTCAGCCATGAGAAGCCAGAGAGTAGACCAATATATGCCAGAAAATAAAAATAAAATTCTCTTTTAAAGTGGGATGTATATGATACATATAACATAGTACTTGAAAGTGTTGGTTAAACATTTATACATGAAAGATCAGTTCAGTTCAGTCGCTCAGTCGTGTCCAACTCTTTGCGACCCCATGAATTGCAGCACGCCAGGCCTCCCTGTCCATCACCAACTCCCAGAGTTTACTCAAACCCATGTCCATCGAGTCGGTGATGCCATCCAGCCATCTCATCCTCTGTCATCCCCTTCTCATCCTGCCCCCAATCCCTGCCAGCATCAGGGTCTTTTCCAGTGAGTCAGCTCTTTGCATGAGTTGGCCAAAGTATTGGAGTTTCAGCTTCAGCATCAGTCCTTCCAGTGAACACCCAGGGCTGATCTCCTTTAGGATGGACTGGTTGGATCTCCTTGTAGTCTAAGGGACCCTCAAGAGTCTTCTCCAACACCACAGTTCAAAAGCATCAATTCTTCGATGCTCAGCTTTCTTCACAGTCCAACTCTCACATCCATACATCACCACTGGAAAAACCATAGCCTTGATTACATGGAACTTTGTTGGCAATGTAATGTCTCTGCTTTTTAATATGCTATCTAGGTTGGTCAACTTTCCTTCCAAGGAGTAAACGTCTTTTCATTTCATGGCTGCAATAACCATCTGCAGTGATTTTGGAGCCCCTCAAAATGAAGTCAGCCATTGTTTCCACTGTTTCCCCATCTATTTCCCATGAAGTGATGGGACCAGATGCCATGATCTTAGTTTTCTGAATGTTGAGCTTTAAGCCAACTTTTTCACTCTCCTCTTTCACTTTCATCAAGAAGCTTTTTAGTTCCTCTTCACTTTCTGCCATAAAGGTGGTGTCATGTGCATATCTGATGTTATTGATATTTCTCCCAGCAATCTTGATTCCAGCTTGTGCTTCTTGTGAAAGATAAATAAGCATTATTCCTTTACTTACTAAGTCTAGTACTAACTACTACTCCTTTCACCAAAATATAAAACTGAGGTTAGTTCCCTGAAAGGGCAAATTTGTTTCATGATGAAATGTGTAGATCAGAAAGAGGAAAGATTAGACATCAAACATTTAAGGAAGATTTTGGACATGAAAGATATAGAGGAGATGAATAACAAAAGATAATTCAGAAGGTCATTAAATAACAAAAGGAGCAGAAATCATGAATAAATATATAAGTAATATCTTCAAAAAGAGGACTGAGTATAGTGTATATTTAAAACAATAAAGAAATTTATATACAAATATTCATGAAGGATTTTGATTAACATTGTGACAGTATCAATTGAAAAAGATTAAAATATGAGAAGATAAATTTGAGTAAATCTCTCAGAAAAATGATAAAATGATCAAAAATTATAAACCCAGTATCTGAAATTTTCAGAAATAAAGATGGAAAAAGTATTGAAATTATGATAAATATAATGCAGAGAGAATTTCTATATGTGACTCTTTTTTATCCTTTTTATATAAACTCATGCACTGAAATTCCCATTTATCACCACTAAATATTTAGCCAAAACCAACCAAACCAAAAAGAGGCAGATAGCTGTTTATCACCCCTCTTAAAGAGGTTCTGTCTTACATGAGGTTTGCTGGAGGCACATATGGGACAAGGATCGATGTACAAGTGAGTTATTAAGAGGGTATTGATAGTACAAATGAATTCATAAAGAGTTGATGGGAATAGATTAGGGGAGGAACAGAGGCCAAGCATGCCTCTGACTTTAGGCAGCATCCCCATCAATGACTGCAGATGATGACTGCAGCCATGAAATTAAAAAAATGAAAAGACATTTGCTCCTTGGAAGGAGGGCTATGACAAACGAAGAGAGACTATTAAAAAGCAGAGACATCCTTTTGCTGACAAAGGTTCATATAATCAAAGCTGTGGTTTTTCCAGTAGTCATGTATGGATGGGAGAACTGGACCATAAAGAAGGCTGAACTGATGATTTTGAACTGTAGTGCTGCAGAAGACTCTTTAGAGTCCATTGGACTGCGGGATCAAACCAGTCAATCCTAAAGGAAATCAACCCTGAATGTTCATAGGAAGCTCCAATACTTTGGCCACTTGAGACGAAGAGCCAACTCATTGGAAAAGATGCTAATGTTGGGAAAGATTGAAGACAAATGGAGAAAACGGGCAGCAGAGGATAAAACGGTTAGATAACAATACTGACTCAATGGACATGAGTCTGAGCAAACTCCAGGAAACAGTAGAGGACAGAGGAACCTGGCTTGGTGCAGTCCATGGGGTGCAAAGAGTTGGACATGATTTAGTGACTGAACAACAACAAAGGGTCTTAGGGAACGTTTCTTGAAAGAAACATTCAGAGATTCAGAGATCAGAGATCAAACCTCTTGATCTGGATCTCGAAGTGTGAACAGGATTATTCTAGTAGTTGCATTATTTTTCTCATTCTTTTACTCTCAAAAATTTTCCACACCATAACAATTTAAAGTTCTGCAATCTGACTTCCTGGAGCACAGCTCTCCTAAAGCCCACTGCTCATAGTTTAATTGATAAATGACCCAATGATTCTTTGCTCAGCTACTTTTGTAAATATCAGTTTCTCTGTAGGATTTTATATATATATTTTTTAATATTCTGATCATATGAAACTCTTTAGTTTTACTAGTCCTGCCCTGCCCTGGCTCTCTTTGTGCCCACCAAATCTATCTTTTACCCAGATTGTTTATTCTCTATTATGTACTTCATGTGGGTCATTTACTAAAGTTTAATGTCCTGCCCTCTCCTCTGCTTCCTTGTGTTTGATTTTTGTCCCTTAGCAGTCTTTCCTTGTGCTTCAGGAGTCTGCATAATGATCGGTTCTAATATTTTTAAGCTTAACCCTGTTCTTTCTCTGAAATATTACTTTAGTTCTACACGCTACACTTTAAAGAAAGACTCAGTCAAAGGACTAAAAGCACATCAAGTGATGTTTAACGTCAGGAAGAGAAAGTTCAATGCGACATGAAAAGTGCCCACAATTACTGAGGGGTCTTTTGGGGAAAGAAGGATTAGATTTATTTTTTATTTCCACAGGGAACAGCTAGCACCAAAGCCTAGCATTTTTAAGGAGACACATTTTTGAATCAGTGTGAGAAGGATGTTTGTAAATATTGGATTTTTCTAAAGTACATTGAATTGGAAATAGGGAATTTTCCTGTCCTTAGCGATGTCAAACATGAGTTGAACGACAGTTTGTTAGGGTGGTGTTGAAAGGGATTGAAGCGTCGGCTGAGGATAGACCCTTATAGGATTTAAAGCCATTTGTAACATGGAGATAATCTGCTATGACCTCCTTGGATTTTCCATTGTTCTTCAAGTCAAGCATACCTCAAACATAATTCATCATGTTCCTGTTTAAGCTGGCTTTCTGGATGACTTCCCACCCGCCAGTAGAACGATCTTCCCACAGATCGTCACGCGCGCTTGACACTTCAGTACCAGCGCTGCTTCATTTTTCTCTTTTGTTTCTCATTTCTAACCATTCTTCCAGTCCAGTCAGTTTTCCTACAGTAAAACTTCTTCAATTTATCCTTTATTCTTCCCATGGTAACTGTTATGATTGAGAAACTTACTTTGAACTCTGGTATGGGTTAATTTTATCTCATATTTCCATGCTCTCATGGAGCATTTTTGGCTCCAGCATCTCTGCCCCCATAATCTATTGTGTAGAACATCCCTCATGAACTTTAATAACTTCATTCTCTGTAATAAATAAAGAGGGATATAAATATTAACAACTCTACATGTAAAATTAAACTTCTTTAAACTTAGACCATACTAAGTATCATTTCATCAGCTTCCCTTTTAAGCAGTGTTCCATTATGTTAAGAGCATAAAACTTCCATTAAACAATTTTTGATTATTCCCTAAGATGAAGTGACCTTTCTATTAAGAATTGCAAGAACACTTTTTCTTGAAAACATCTTTCTAATTATTTTATCTATCCTTTAGTTTTAATCCTTTTGTACTTTATCTCTTTGTAAAAACAAACAAATTCCTATTTTTTCCCAGAAAGCAGCTCTCACTTTTTAATACCCTATATATACACTTATATATATATATATATATATATATATATATATATATATATATATATATATTATAGATGGGGAAACAATGGAAACAGTGTCAGATTTTATTTTTTTGGGCTCCAAAATCACTGCAGATGGTGACTGTAGCCATGAAATTAAAAGACGCTTACTCCTTGGAAGGAAAGTTATGACCAACCTAGATAGCATATTAAAAAGCAGAGACATTATTTGCCAACAAAGGTCCGTCTGGTCAAGGCTATGGTTTTTCCAGTGGTCATGTATGGATGTGAGAGTTGGACTATGAAGAAAGCTGAGCACCGAAGATTTGATGCTTTTGAACTGTGGTGTTGGAGAAGACTCTTGAGAGTCCCTTGGACTGCAAGGAGATCCAACCAGTCCATCCTAAAGGAGATCAGTCCTGGGTGTTCATTGGAAGGACTGATGCTGAGGCTGAATCTCCAACACTTTGGCCACCACATGCAAAGAGTTGGCTCAATAGAAAAGACCCTGATACTGGCAGGGATTGGGGGCAGGAGGAGAAGGGGACGACAGAGGATGAGATGGCTGGATGGCATCACCGACTCGATGGGCATGAGTTTGAGTAAACTCTGGGAGTTGGTGATGGACAAGGAGGCCTGGCGTGCTGTGATTCATGGGGTTGCAAAGAGTCAGACACGACTGAGCGACTGAACTGGACTGAACTGATATATATATTATATATATAATATATTATATATATAATATATATTTATAATTATACTTATATATATTTATACATATATATTAGTATATACCCTATATATATACTTCTTTTGACACTTCACAGTATATTACTCTATTTTATATATCTTGATTGATGTACTTAACATATGCTGAAAAAAATAACCTTTTGAGAGCAATACTCCTGTACTATGCACAGTGCCCATATTTCAAAACCATTTGTTTGAACATATATATATAAGCTTCCCAGGTGGTGCTAGTGGTAAAGAACCTGTCTCCAAATATAGGAGACGTAAAAGATGCGGTTCCATCCCTGGGTGGGGAAGGTCCCCTGGAGGAGGGCATGGCAACCTGCTCCAGGGCTCTTGCCTACAGTGCATGTGTGCTCAGTCATGTCTGACTCTGTGCAACCCCATGGACTGTAGCCCACCAGGCTCCTCTGTCCATGGGATTCTCCAGGCTAGAACCTGCATCTCCTGCCTTGGAAGCAGATTCTTTACCCACTGTGCCACCTGGGAAACTCTATATATGTGTATATGTATATATAAAATATATATATATATATGTATTACAGTTACAGGTTTAGCACACTGTTTACGTAGTTTTTGATTGATACTAAGTGAATCAGGCACCAGCTGCCCCTTTATCATATCAGGTACAGCTGAGGCAATCAGTGAAACGACTTGCTCAACATCGTTCACTGAAATATTTTGACTTGCAATCATTAGGGCTTTGTGGCTCCACATTTATATTAAAAATCCACATATAAATGAAAAAGTCATAATATATGATTCTATCCCCTACTTTCCTAATTTGGTTATCTTTTGATCCTATGAATAGCAACACAAAAATCTTACTGATACAGGAGGAAAAGACATTTAGTTTCTGGTTTGCTTTGTTTTATTTTGATGGTGGAAGACCCCCGTCGCCCCATCATGATGGATCTTAAGCATGTCCTCTGGCTGAAGGTCTTTGGGATGATCCTTACATAAGTGGTGTGGGAAGCACACAAGTTGGTGCCCTCGCAGATGCCCACCAGCTAGGGCTCACTGGACTCCTGTGGAGCACCACTAGTAGTGCTTGGAAGCACAGATCTCTTGAAGTCCTGGGCAATTTCCACATCACATGCTGGCAGGATGCTTCCATCCGATGCTAGGAGGTATCACAGGACTAGGCTGTAAGAGACTTCACTGCTTAGCTGAGGGTCCCCATGGCAAGCAGCTTTTGTATCTCGTCCCCCCCGGTTACATTACCCTACTGTCCATCATGTCCAAATGTGGGTTGAACAAGAATTTCCAGACACAGAGTATTGCAGAAAAGAGTGAGTTTATTAAAAAACAAAGAGCAGAGATAATGTGGGCACTGTGAGCACAGTGAACCGACCTCCTGATAGATCAGGGAGAGTTGACACTTTTCAGGGGTTAGTAGTCAATTTTCATAGCCTCAAGACAAAGAAAATTCCTGCTGGAAGGTTGGCATTAGGTGATTGGTTAGGGTGCTATAGGGTGAGCACTGGGGTGGGCATTTTTGCCTAATATGGAGTCAGGAAGCCTGCTGGTCACGTTGGTGGGGGGAGGGGGAAGCTTTTGGCAACAGTTACAAAGGGCCTCAGTCAGTTTCAGAGGTGACCTTGGTTCTGGGTTCCATGTCTGTGACCTTGGGGCAGGACTCCACATCATCAGTGATGTATTTTTCAGTTTCTGGCTTATTCTTTTTGCTTCTGGTTGCACATCAGCTGTGAGGTACCCCAGACTCTAGGATGCAAGAACAAGACAAAGAGTGATGTTAGTGGGGGAAGTGTTGAGCTGGAGGTGGTACTGCATGCTACTAAGCACCATTCTCTCATCTGGCATCCTGGGCCTCAGCCTGCCCCAAGTCAATCTGACCAAAAATGATTATTTAACAACAACAGGATCAATCCTCCCAATACATATGTAACTGTTCTTCATTCTCAGTTTTTAAATTTTTAATTAGGCAAATATTCTTTAAAAAGTGAACACATGGAAATGAAAAATTCCAAGGAATACTGTTTTTATATAGACATGCTAAACTGTTCAGAGTTTCAGATTCTCCACCTTTAAATGGGCTTCCCTGGTGGCTCAGAGGGTAAAGCATCTGCCTGTGGTGTGGGAGACCCAAGTTCGATCCCTGAGTCGGGAAGATCCCCTGGAGAAGGAAATGGCAACCCACTCCAGTATTCTTGCTTGGAGAATCCCATGGACAGAGGAGCCTGGTGGGCTACAGTCCACAGGGTTGCAAAGAGTCGGACACGACTGAGCAACTACAAACTCAGAGCTTCAGATTCTCCACCTTTAAATAGGCTTGATAAGGGGCCGTGTTTGTTATATTCTGTGGCCAACGATATGCATTAAATTGAAGAGGAAATTTAATACATGCTTCTAGAAGACTGGTAATTTTCTTTCTTTTTTGTCTTTTTTTTTTGCTTTTTTTTCCCTGATGTTAGTAAAAGTAATCAACTTAATCCTCAATTTTTGAAATAATTTTAAATCCAAGAAAATTATTTTCCTAAAAATAAGTTATTGGTCACACAGATCTATAGAAAAAGGATCCTGTTTACTGCAGTTGGATTGTAATATTAAAGCTGAATTAATATTGTGTTCTTCAGCTTCTAGACTGTACTGTTAATAATTCATAGTATCCAATATACCTCCTTTTAATTCAGTATCACCAGGACATTTACTTTATGGACTGAATCTGAAAGTAGTTTCTTACTGTCTGAGGAATGAATTAACTATGAATGGGAAATGATCTTTTAAGTTAACTTTCTGCTTATTTTTTCCCCTTTATCATCCAGAAGGTAAGGTAATGACAAAGGTCTACTTTTTCCTGTTGGTCATCACTTTCATCTTTCAAGAAAATAGAAATACATATTCTATGGGTGATTAATATATTGTAGAATGTAAAAAAATCTTTATCCTAACTAATCTTTACTTGTCTTTGGTTTTATCATCTTTTAGTAATTTTACCCTCAAGAAAATCCTATGTCTGAAATCCAGGATATTTTAATTTCGTTTTCACTGTAGTTCTTAAATGCCCATGGTTCCCAAAGAGTTCCCCAAGGATGTGTCGCTTAAAAGCTCCTTTTTCTTTTCTTTCCGCAAATGTGAAGATAAGGAGCCTTAGGGGTTTTTCTTCTCCTTCTAAAAAAAACTACTCAAAGTTTTTCACTTGATTGTATAATTGTGAAGATGATTAACTTCACAGTAGCAGCAGAACTTTAATCCCAGCACATGAATAGTACACTTTGATGTTATTTATGACTATAATACAACACCATTCATTTAAATATCATAGGAAAATCAATTGACGCAAGGGAACATATGAGCGTCCCTCTTGGCCTGATTATAATAAGTATGGTATGAATTTAATGAGTTTAAAACATTAAACATATTTTCTTTAAGTAAAGATTTATTCTTTTGTTCTCATGATATAAGTAGCTTTTATAGTATTTTTCTTCTAAGTTATTTTTATCCATTAGCTTTTTTGTTAGGGCAACTTTATGTTAGTACCTTTATAAATTATGAAAATCCTTAGAAAATATGTTCATCATCAAACATAAATAATATTAAAATCAATGTTCTCTGAAAAACCACTTTTTGTCCAACTGTTTAAATTCTAATACTTTATATGTGCAAGCTAAAAAGAACATTATGAGGTCAGTATCTTATTTTTTAAAGAAAAAATAAAAAGAAAAGTTTACATTGGAGAGTAGTTCTTTGGATTTTGGGACCAGTAAATGTTAGAAGAGGCCAACTTGAAAAAAATTTCTTAAAATGGAAATTTTAAAAAATGGAAATGTTTTTTAAAAAACGGATTTTTTTTAAAAATGGAAATTTTAGTATCATCTTGTCAATAATTTTTAAAAAGTATATAGCAAAAGATTTTTCCAGAATGCAGCTCTTTTGATAGTTGAAGTAAAAAGCAGTGTTGATATCTTATTGGTTTAATGTAGGAAGAGTTAACAAGATTAAGTATGATTCCTGGGTGGTACAGTCATAAAGGATCTGCCTGCAATGCAGGAGATACAAGAGATGCGGGTTCAATCTCTGGGTTAGGAAATGCAATCCACTGCAGTATTCTGGCCGGGAGAATTCCATGTACAGAGGAGCCTGGTGTACTACAGTCCATGGGGTCACAGAGTCAGTCATGGCTGAACGACTGAGCATACACACACACACATACGCACACACAAGAATAAATTATATTGAGGCAAATATTCCGAGAATAACTGGTGCAGAGAAAGGAGTAGGCATATAGGAATCAATTGAGATTTGGAACCTGACTCCCGTTTGTTCTATAAGAATTTAGTGTCCTTGCTTAGACTCAGTTTCACCACATGAAAACAAGATAATCATTAGAGCTATCTGTGTGTGTGTGTGTGTGTGTGTATGTGTGTGAGAGAGAGAGAGACAGTGTGTGTGTGTGTGTGTGTGTGTGTACATAACAGTGATCTTTTCTAGCATGCGCTAAGGTGTTTCTCCCAAACCATAACTCATTTGCAAGATTTTTTTAATAGACTATTTTTAGAGCAGCTTTAGAGTCACGGCAAAATTGAGTGAAAAATAAGAGTTCCTGTGGCCCCATACTTGCAGAATCTCCCCTATTGTCAACATCTGTGTCGTTGGAGCACGTGACTGTGTCTAGTGTCCATTTAAGAACTTGTGACCTTTTGTGGATCCTGAATTACTAGTCTCTTTGGTTGAAACAAAGATGAAGACATAATCTTCTGCAGCATTGACACTTCTGGCTTGTATTATTTATTGGTGATTTCTGTTTAAAGAGCCTGTTTAGTAACATTTAAATCAAATTAAAAACCACAATTCTGTTTATTGCAAACTATTTTCCATATGAGGTTTGTTTTCAGGCAGTAAAATGTTTTGATTTCTTTAGCATGGTGAAAATAGAAAACTCTGTTAGTGTAGCTGTTTTATGTCTCTTTTACATCTGACTTATTGAGGCCATATTTAGATGTCTAGTCACCTGGCTGCCGACAAGCTTATCACCTCTCATTACCAGTGGGGGCATTCTGCATGCTTCCAGGCATAAACAACGCATACAGGGCAACAAAGATGTTCCACAAAATAAAAATATCAACAGTAACAAAATACAGGCATGAAACCAAGTGGATATTAAATCAAGTACCTGAAGTTCCTGTTTTTAAATAGAGTTTAGTATGTACTATTAGATTTGTTTTATAAAAACCATTTAAGCATTAAACACTTGGTTATTTAAATTTTCTTTTTTTTCAGAGGAGGGTATTTTGAAAAACTCAAAGACTTGTATTTTTGAGCAGGAAACAGTATTTGATAAAATGTTCATTTTATCAAAACGAATTGAAAATTAAGTCATAAGTCACTATGAATTTACTCACAAAGGATTTGTGAATTCTGAAATTAATTAAGACTCCTTATGTGTAGCACTGTTCTTGTTACTAAAGGTAAGGTATCTTATTCTTTCATGATTTAACACATATATTTTTAATATT
This sequence comes from Cervus canadensis, assembly GCF_019320065.1. NCBI lineage: Eukaryota > Metazoa > Chordata > Mammalia > Artiodactyla > Cervidae > Cervus > Cervus canadensis. Next base: position 27,835,800 of record NC_057408.1, on the reverse strand, counting down.
TAATTTATGTGCCAGGCACTGTGCTATGCACATGATATTAATAGTGGACTTTAAAAATAAATTCTGTTCAAAGGGAGCTTACATTCCAGGGTCTAAAGGGAAACAGCAAATAAGCACATAAAGGTATCAATATTTTCAGAGAAAGAGATGAATGCATTGAGGAGAATATAATAGAATGTTGTGACTGAGGGAGCCAGGAGTGAGTTGAGGCTTCTTTATGTGGAGTGAATTGTATAGAGTGGCCATCAGGGAAGATATTATCAAGGTCCGGATTAAGGACTATGGACTTTACTCCAAATACAATGAGAAGACATGGTGATATTGTGCTTGGGAGAGAGGAATGATCTGGCTGATATTTTTAAATGGCCACCCTGGCTTCTGCAGATTAATGGAATGTAAGGAGGGGTTTTAAAGAATAGAAGCAATACTAACTAGGTGATAACTGCAGCCATCGTTTGATGCGATTTAGCAGCAGCAGCAGCAGCCATCTTTGGAAGGATAATGGTGCCTTGAACACTGGGTAACAGCAGCAGAAATGGAGAGATGTTGGCACAATGAATTTTGAAAATAGAATTGACATAACTCGATGCTGATTGAGATTTGAGAAAGAGTAAGGAAAAAAGAAAAATCAAGAACAGCTCCCAGGATTTGAAAACTGAGAGAATACTGTTTCCATTTGGTGAGTTGGCAATGGCCTTTAGGAGGATAGATTTCAGTTTGGCAATAAAAGTTCTGATGTGGACGCAATAAATTGCATCTCTGTGGAGATTTCTAGTCGGAAGTTGGAGAGATGAGTCCAGATTTCAATGAAAAGGGTATAATATTGCAGTTTAAATCTGGAGAAAGAAGACATTTTGTGAATTTATTTTGATAAGTCTTTCTTTAAAGTTCTAATACTTTTCCCTAGTTTGGTATCAAAATATCACGGTCTTTGAAATAAAATGACTTAAGCCAAAATCTTCAACAACAGATAAGTCATTAAGAACTTTTCCGTGTGTCATAAATTCATTGTTAATGTATTGTTAGAGAAAGGCAGGCGAAAACACATTTACTGCTGAAACACAAGACATTTTCCTAAGGAAAATAAATAGTTGAATGGAAGTGAAATATATGTAAGGGCAAGAAATTCTTTTGATCCTATTTGGATGGATCTTTTTTGAGCTGCCAAAGGGATTATTAAATAGCACCTCAAGTTTACAAGAAAGATAAAATGTAGGTCCTACACATTGTCCAAAAAGCTTTTACATTTTGGTGTTATCGATTCATTGCTACTATCTTGGTCAAACTTGCATTAAGAGAGATATTTTCTCCCAACTGCATTTACTTTCTTAGAATCTAGACAATCTTTAAGCTTTGAAGAATTCAGTTTGTAATGTATGGACATAGATTAGAAAGCTTGGGAAGGAAATAAATTAAATTTATCACAGATTCAATTTCACTGAAAGAAAGCCACCCCCCACCCCCCGCAAAAAAAAAAAACAAAGAAACAAACAAAAGGAAATCAAACAAACATATAGATTTGCAGCTTCTTTGAAAATATATTGTCTCCAGTTTAGAAAGCACAGTCCTTCAGGGCAGTGACCCAGTTCCATCAAATCCTACCCTAGTGTTACTATCAAACGAGTGAGTATGCTCAAATGTTATTTTGATTTTTATTTTCAGGTCATAGAAAATTACCAATCCTCTGGAAACAGTAAGTCTTATCTTTATTACTTGCTTAATGTGCATTTGGATTTCTTTCCACCCTGTGGAAATGTGCCTTGCTAGGCTTCTAAAAGAAGCCAGGTACAGAAAAGCCAACCAAGGTTTGCTGCCCTCAACTTGAGCCCACAGGGAGGTGTCATAGATTTTCAGGTTATTGGAAATCAATGCTAATCAGAATTCTTTTCAAACAGCAGAAATATATCCTGGAGCCGCCTCACAGACATATCTAGATTTAAGTTTAACAGTCCCCTCCACTGAACTAAATATTGTCTGGAGAGAGATTTTTGATTGTGCTTATATTTCAAAGGAAGATTCCTACTCCTTGAATCTGTATCATATTTCTAAGAGTCTGCGAATCTAGAGAACTAATCATTCCTAGTTGATAGGACACAGAAAGCAGTAAGATTTGCTTTGAAGTAACATTCAATTGATGTTTTCTGAATCTGTGATGCTCAAACAACAATGCCTGTTCATAAGATTACATGTGCGTATTTGAAAGCATAATTGACCTGGATCTCTACTATCACAAGTAATAGAAATCCTCAATGGTAGGCTTTCCTGGAAATGAATATACTCTCACACACTTGGAGGCATGCACAGGCCCTTCAGGAACTGAAGCTTGCCCGGTGACATCGTTCAGTTCCAAATCCAGTGGCCCCCAAAGAAGCTGAATTAATTTTGAAGTCCTAGAATGTTGTCATTCTTCAGTTGCTCAGTCATGTCCGACTCTTTGCAACCCCATGGGCTGAAAGCAGGCCAGGCTTCCCCGTCCTTCAAAAAGCAAAACCAAAACCTGCCTACCAAACTTTAAAATGGGGTTTTGGAAAATTAAAAATATTTTACATCAGTCAGTGCTCATGTTACAGATCTGAGTACATTTAACCTTCTAATTCTGGAATAACTTTCTGGTGCAGGGCCTCATGGTGCTGGTGTCTAGCACAATGTATTATTTCTAAACATGTCAATTCCTTGGCTTTCAACAAAGTAGTTCTGAGGAAACTGAATTCGTATTAAATCTAAAGGCATTCTAGAGTGGTGTAATTGCTGTGAATTATAAAAATGTAGATGTTTACATTCCATTCTTTATGAATAAGAGAGGAAAATGCACATTAAATCTTAGTCATGCTCAGGTACTGTTGGGGTGATATATTTATGTTGCAGAATTACACTAAAAGCCATAAATAGGGAAATCACCAGAATGACTTCAAATATAACTTAATTGTGAACATGCTTGTAGGAGAAACAATTTCTACCAGCAAGTACCATATCTATTTAATACCATGCCATTTATACTTGCTCTTTACGTCCTAAGATGTGTCACAAAAATTTTCTTAAAAATCTCATATTGTATACAGTGCTGACTTTTAAAAATTGAAGTCCAATATTTAACCTATGAAGTTTTAGAACGTTATTATGAAGCATTGTCCATATAGACACAGTGCTTCCTAATAGTGGTTCCTTAAATGTTTTGGAGGTGACGAGCACTGCATTGATGTTAGTGCTTGTGGCTATGGCCGCTAGCTCTGAGATAACAATGCGGTTTATTTCTGTCTTTTGCTCAATATTATATTTGAAAGGTTCAACCATAGTGTTTTATATATAGTTTTGGTTCACTTTCACTGCTGTATAACGTTCTGATATGTGAATATGTCAATAGTGTATGTGTTGTCTCTAAAGTTGATGGCCGTTTGAATGACTCCAGGTCTATGGATATTATGAACAATACTGCTACAGACATTCCTGTGTAACGTGTGCTGGTGTCTGTGTGTACTTCTGAAGGTGTATATCCACCATTGAAATGCGTAGATTACAAAAGGCTACATTGCTAAAATGTGCCAGATTATTATTCATTTTTTTTGTCCAGTTTATATCTCTGCTAACAGTATATGAGCTATAATTGTGCCATGGTCTTGCATTTTCTCAAAATTCTAAGACTTAAAATGTCGCCACTGTTTTGCGTGTGAAATGAAACTAAAAGTTGTTTTAATTTTCAGTTACCTGATTAGTGTTCAAAAAGATCATGTATTTTCTTTTTAAATTGATCTTTTCCAATATTTGTGAAGTACTTGTTTATTTTTAATGCAGATTAGCTTTCATATTTTTAATTCATATTGATTTGTTAGATTTCTTTATGTTTTCTGAAATCTTTTCACTGGTGTTACAAATATCTCCCATTTTGGACTTGTCTTTACATACTTGTTATTCTGTTTATCATGACTTTCAATAAACAGAGTTTCTTCTGTTTATCAGATATCCCTTTTATGGTTTATACTTTGCTTAATCCTTTAAAAAGAGATCATCCCAACCACTTGATCCTAAAAGTGTTAACTTTCCTGTAAAAGTTTATTTTTCTTTTCCATTTATCTCTCTGTTTCATGCAGAACTGATTTTTGTTAATGATATGAAGTCGGGTTTTGTTTAGAAACTTGTCTTCTGTAGAGATATGTTGTCTCAGCACTATTAAATGATGCACAGTCTGTTCTCTGTCCTTGAGTGGCAAGTCTTTAAATGTCATCCGTCGTTTATTTACGTCTGTTTCTGGGTTTTCCATATTGTGCCCTGGCTATTTATCTCCACTGTGATCAGACAGATACTCATCAATTTGGCCTTGTAAAAACTCTGCAGACCAAGAAGAGGTTGCCTTCTACCATCAAAGTGTTTTACTATTCTCAAACCTTAGCCTCCTCATATCTACTTTATTGTCAACTTTATATGTTCACAAAAATATCCTTCCTGGAACTTCCCTAGTGGTACAGTGGTTAAGACTCTACACTCCCAATGCAGGGAGTCTGGGTTGTCTCCCTGGTCAGGAACCTGGATCCCGCATGCCACAACTAAAGATCTTGTGTGCTACAGCTAAGACATGATGCAGGCAAATGAAAATTTAAAAAAATAAATTCTTCTTCTTAATTGGAATTGCATTGATTTCTAAATCAATCTGAGTAGAGGTAATAACACATTGTATCTTGCTATTTATTAAATAGATATACTTGGGTATTTAATATAAACAATATAAAAAGCAGAAATAGTATATAACCACATATATTTATATAGATCCTCTTTAATATAGCTAAAGTAATTTTATAGTACTTACTTAAAGGTCCTGATAACTTTCGAGAAGACTTATTCCTAATAATTAATGTCTCTCTCTATATATAAAATTTATAATTTGTAATAATGTTCTACAATATACAATTATATTAATTATATAATTTATTAATATATAATAATTGATAACATGTTACAGACAGTATACAATACTGAATAAAATAAATATTAATTGTTATATATAATAGTATATATATTTATACAGGCCTTATAATATATTTTAAAATAGTTTTATGATATTTATATAATAGTCTTGATAGCTTTTAGGAGACTTATTCCTGATACTTTATATTATGCACTAATATTGCAACTGGTAGGTATTTTTAATTATGCTTTCTAAACATTGGTGGTATATAAAGTGTAATTAAAATTTTATATTGATCTTTTATCTAGCAACAATGCTAAACCCTTTGTAATTAACAATCTTATGGATTATTTTTAATGTAAATAAGCTTACCAACTGGAAAAAATGTCAGTTTTTTCCTTCTTTTCCAAATTTTGTACCTTGTCTTTATTTTATATGTCTCATTTAAATTGCTACAATGTCTAGTAAAGTATTGAATAAAACTTATTTTGGCTATCCTTCTAATCTTGTTCTTAACTTTACATTGATATTTTATATTACTAATATTTGTTTATGATTATATACAAAATTTATACCAAAATAATATAATTATACCAAAGTATTGATGACTGCAGTTTCTATCATGTTTGATTTCTATCTTAGATCAACAAATATTTTTTAGTGTTAGTTAGTTAGTTCAGTCGTTCAGTCATGTCTGACTCTTTGCGACCCCATGAATTGCAGCACGCCAGGCCTCCCTGTCCATCACCAACTCCCGGAGTTCCTCAAACTCATGCCCATTGAGTCGGTGATGCCATCCAACCATCTCATCCTCTGTTGTCCCCTTCTCCTCCTGCCCCCAATCCTTCTCAGCATCAGGCTCTTTTCCAATGAGTCATCTCTTCGCCTGAGGTGGCCAAAGTATTGGAGTTTCAGCTTCAGCATCAGTCCCTCCAATGAACACCCAGGACCTATCTCCTTCAGGATGCACTGGTTGGATCTCCCTGCAGTCCAAGGGACTCTCAAGAGTCTTCTCCAACACCACAGTTCAAAAGCATCAATTTTTTGGCACTCAGCTTTCTTCACAGTCCAACTCTCACATCCATACATCACCACTGGAAAAACCATAGCCTTGACTAGACGGACCTTTGTTGGCAAAGTAATGTCGCTGCTTTTTAATATGCTATCTAGGTTGGTCATAACTTTCCTTCCAAGGAGTAAGCGTCTTTTAATTTCATGGCTGCAATCACCATCTGCAGTGATTTTGGAGCCCCCAAAAATAAAATCTGAAACTGTTTCCACTGTCTCCCCATCTATTTCCCATGAAGTGATGGGACCAGACGCCATGATCTTAGTTTTCTGAATGTTGAGCTTTAAGCCAACTTTTCCACTCTCCTCTTTCACTTTCATCAAGAGGCTTTTTAGTAAAAAAAAAAAAAAAAGAGGCTTTTTAGTTCCTCTTCACTTTCTACCATAAGGGTGGTGTCATCTGCATATCTTAGGTTATTGATATTTCTCCCTGCAATCTTGATTCCAGCTTGTGCTTCTTCCAAACCAGCGTTTCTCATGAAGTACTCTGCATATAAGTTAAATAAGCAGGGTGACAATATACAGCCTTAACGTACTCCTTTTCCTATTTGGAAGCAGTCTGTTGTCCCATGTCCAGTTCTAACTGTTGCTTCCTGACCTGCATACAGATTTCTCAAGAGGCAGGTCAGGTGGTCTGGTATTCCGAGCTCCTTCAGAATTTTCCACAGTTTATTGTGATCCACACAGTCAAAGGCTTTGGCGTAGTCAATAAAGCAGAAATATGTTTTCTGGAACTCTCTTGCTTTTTTGATGATCCAGCAGATATTGGCAATTTGATCTCTGGTTCCTCTGCCTTTTCTAAAACCAGCTTGAACATCTGGAAGTTCTCGGTTCACATATTGCTGAAGCCTGGCTTGGAGAATTTTGAGCATTACTTTACTTGCGTGTGAGATGAGTGCAATTGTGTGGTAGTTTGAGTATTCTTTTGCATTGCCTTTCTTAGGGATTGGAATGAAAACTGACCTTTTCCAGTGCTGTGGCCACTGCTGAGTTTTCCAAATTTGCTGGCATATTGAGTGCAGCACTTTCACAGCATCATCTTTCAGGATTTGAAATAGCTCAACTGGAATTCCATCACATCCACTAGCTTTGTTCGTAGTGATGCTTTCTAAGGCCCACTTCACTTCACACTCCAGGATGTCTGGCTCTAGCTGAGTGATCTCACCATTGTGATTATGTGGGTCATGAGGATCTTTTTTGTACAGTTCTTCTGTGTATTCTTGCCACCTCTTCTTAATATCTTCTGCTTCTGTTAGGTCCATAGCATTTCTGTCCTTTATTGAGCCCATTTTTGCATGGACATCACATGGACATCACCAGATGGTCAACACCGAAATCAGACTGGTTGTATTCTTTGCAGCCAAAGATGGAGAAGCTCTATACAGTCAGCAAAAACAAGACTGGGAGCTGACTGTGGCTCAGATCATGAACTCCTTATTGCCAAATTCAGACTTAAACTGAAGAAAGTAGGGAAAACCACTAGACAATTCGGTATGACCTAAATCAAATCCCTTATTACTATACAATGGGAGTGAGAAATAGATTCAAGGGATTAGATCTTATAGACAGAGCCCCTGAAAACCTATGGATGGAGGTTTGTTACATTGTACAGGAGACAGGGATCAAGACCATTCCCATGGAAAAGAAATGTAAAAAGGCAAAATGGTTGACTGAGGAGGTCTTACAAATAGCTGTGAAATGAAGAGAAGCTAAATGCAAAGGAGAAAAGGAAAGATATTCCCATTTGAATGCAGAGTTCCAAAGAATAGCCAGGAGAGAAAGAAAGCCTTCCTCAGCGATCAATGCAAAGAAATAGAGGAAAACAACAGAATGGGAAAGACTAGAGATCTCTTCAAGAAAATTAGAGATACCAAGGGAACATTTTTTAGTGTAGTCAATGCTAATCTAAGTCAGATGGCAAGATATGTTCACATTAATTTTATTTTGTGAATATTTTTCTTTATTTTGTGAATATTTTTAAATGTACCACTATTGTTAAAATTAAATGCTAATATATGTATAAAAGCCATACTTATACACATATTGATTTAGTTCAGTATTTAATCTAGATGAATATTTAATCAAAACTCTTAATATGTTTAAGAGTCTATGGTACATATATTGATTCCAAACCTTTCCTCTATGTAGAAGGTATACATTTAACTAGAATTAGTACTATTCAGCTACTCAGAAATAAGAAAATAAATAATAAATATGAATAAAATACTAATTTTATTCAGTGTAACACTGGAAATTCTAGCCTAAGCAATTAGGCAAGAAAATTAATTTAAAACAAACAAACATGCAGTTGGAAAGAGAAAAATTGTCTCTGCAGATGGTATGACCTTGCAGACAGAAAACTCCAAAAACTCCATTAAAAAATTAATTGAAGCTAGTGAATGAAATCAATAAATTTGCAAGATACAGAATTAACATTCAAAAATCAGTTGTTTATATACACTAAGTATGAACTATTTGAAAAAGAAATTGAGAAAATAGTCTCAATTTACATTAGCATCAAAAATAATAAAATACTTGGAATCAGTTTAACAAAGGAGGTGAAAGATCTGTACTCTGAAAATTATAAAAGATATTTAAGACACAGGTAAATGGAAAAATATTCCATGTTCATAGAATGGAAGAATTAATGTTGTAATGATGTTCATATCACCCGAAGCAATCTACCAATTCAATACATTCCCTGTCATAATCTCAATGGTACTTTTCAGAGTATGATTATCTTTAAAAGAAGCTGTCACACTGTTTTCTAGGGTGACTGTATGATTGTATGTTCCCAACAGAAATGAACATGGCCTCCTATTGCTTCCCTTCAGCATCTGGTGTTTGAGAGCTTTGGATATTTGAAATTTCTAATAGGTATGTACTGATATCACATTTTTTTTTTAAAATTTGCACTTCTCTAATAACATATGACATCATCCTTTGTGATTATTTGCTGTTTATCTTCTTTAGTGAGGTGTCTGTTCAAATCTCTTGCCCTTTTTAAAATCGGGTTGTCTTCTTATTTTTGACTTTTAAAAGTTTTTTATCTTGCTATAGATATCAGTCCTCTTTATATTGACAATATAGTTTACAGTATAATTATGAAACATTTCTCAAGTCATGTTTTGAAGTTGGACGCAGAGACCTGAGAGATAAGACATTTTATTTTCCCTTCTTTTCTTTACTCCAAATATAAACATTACACCCTCTATGGATATTTTTGGCAACAACTCTATTCTGCAATTTCCCTGTTTATATTTGTGGCCATGGTTTTATTTATTTGTTACAAATTCAGTTATAATTTTTGTACTTTTGCAACATTGGCAGTAAACTCAGTTTTAATTAACATTGAGCCAGCTATGTTTTCACAAAGCACCACAATGGCTGAAAGCTATTATGCTTTATTTCTTTTCCTGTATTAGATATGATGCTTTTGTGAGAAAGTGCTTTTGAGCTCATGGGTGTTTATAATAGTTTCTATTGCTCAACATACTTATTTTAATCCTCTTGTGCCGAGTCGCTTCAGTTGTGTCCAACTCTGTGCTACCCTATGGACTGTAACCTCCCCGGCTCCTCTGTCCATGAGATTCTCCAGGCGAGAATACTAGAGTGGGTTGCCATGCCCTCCTCCAGATCTTCCTGATCCAGGGATTGAACCTACTTCTCTTAGGTCTCCTGCATTGGCAGGCAGGTTCTTTACCACCAGCGCCGTCTGGGAAATCCTCTTGTTGGGGTCTATATGATATGATATGCTAGACCATCAGGCTCAGCTAAACCTGAAAAAAAAAAAAAAGTTTCATGTTAGGTGCGGCTCATGTGAACCTTTACAGCTGGGCCTTTGCAAAATTATTCCAGAATATCTGATTAATCAGTAAAGATAAATAACTTTTCCCAGCATCTGAAAGCTTGAAAAGTTATAAGGAAAGAACATAATGCATGAAATTGATAATAGATTTACCACCTGAAGGAGACAAGTTAGAATAAAACTTCATGATTTTAATAAGCACACACAGATTGTCCCATTACACCCACCCCCCTCCACTCATAAAGCAGTCTCCAGCTTTCTACATTTTTAATTACACTTGGCTTTGGAAGACTTTATAGAATTTCTGAAATGTTCTGCATCACAGTTCTGTGGAACTTAGGGAAACAATTTTATTTTCCCTTTCTAGTTTTATTCCAAGAGGGAAATAAAGACTTTAAATTTGAGATTTATGACAACCTCTTTAAGCAGTGGTGACACTTCTGTTAACTGTTTGACTTGCTAGATAGAAAATTTTATAAAGGGCTACATAGTATTTCTAAACAATGCATGATTATAAGACTATACAGTACAATTATGCACACATGAAATAAAAATGCGGAGTTTATAAGGACTTCTATGAAATGCATATTCCTAAAAATACCAATCCTCACAATATGGACAGAATTCTTTATTTTCCTTAAGCAGAGTTGGATCACTATTTTATAAACATTTTAGGATAGGTGGTTGGTCCTAATTATTTTCTCAGTTCTTGAAACTCAGTTCTTGAAATGTGTAATATTTGTCATATAGCAGGTATTCCATTTAATAACTGCTGAAATAAATGAATTTTATGTAAATAGAATTTCTTCAAATCCTAAAACACTTAGAAAAATGGGAGAAATTATGGATGTTCCACAAAATATTTATATGCATTATCATGTGCATTATAAGGAAATATAGAAAAAGAAAATTGAAATGTTAAATTATTGCAAGTTTGGAAGTAAGTGTAACTTGTTTTGTTTTAATTACACGCCTCAGTACTCACCACATAAGATACCCCACTGTGTTGATTAATTGATGGTCAACATTATTACCAAATGTTCTTTATTTTGAAAGAATCTTGAAATTATCTAAATAATTTAGTAAACATAGACTCTAAACTCAAATTTGTCAGACTAAATAATATATTTTGGAGATTTTATTTAGGTGGAGACATTTTATTCATTAAAGTATTTCTCAGTCTCACTGTACTTAATGATGACATTAGCATAAACCATTGATGAAAGTGAAAGAGGAGAGTGAAAATGTTGACTTAAAACTCAACATTCATAAAGCTAAAATCATGGCATCTGGTCCCATCACCTCATGGCAAATAGAAGGGGAAACAGTGGAAACAGTGACAGACTTTATTTTGGAGGGCTCCTAAATCACTGCAGATGGTGACTGCAACAATGAAATTGAAAGGCGCTTGCTCCTTGGTAGAAAAGTTATGACCAACCTAGACAGCATATTAGAAAACAGAGACAAAAGCTATGGTTTTTCCAGTAGTCTTGTATGGATGTGAGAGTTGGACTATAAAGAAAGCTGAGCACAGAAGAATCAATGCTTTTGAACTGTGGTGGTGTTGGAGAAGACTGTTGAGAGTCCCTTGGACTGCAAGGAGATCCAACCAGTCCATCCTAAAGGACATCAGTCCTCAACATTCATTGGAAGGAGTGATGCTGAAGCTGAAACTCCAATACGTTGGCCACCTGATGGGAAGAACTGATTCATTTGAAAAGACCTTATGCTGGGAAAGATTGAAGGCAGGAGAAGGGGACGACAGAGGATGAGATGGTTGAATGGCATCATTGACTCAATCGACATGAGTTTGAGTAGACTCTGGGGGTTGGTGTTGGACAGGGAGGCCTGGCGTGCTGCAGTCCATGGGTTTGCAAAGAGTCGGACTTGACTGAGCAATTGAACTGAACTGATCGCTTCTGACTTTTGTCTCAAGTCTTTTGAGAAAAACAATTGGATAAAAAGGGAAATTGTTTTGCTAGATTCAAGTAAGTAATGTAAAAGATCACTTTGATTCTCACACATTTTCTGATGCTTATGAGAGCATGACGTGGGCTTCCCTGGTGGCTCAGAATATAAAGAATCTCCTTGAGAGCGGGAGACCTGGGTTCAATTTGTGGATCAGGAAAATCCCTTGGAGAAGGAATGGCTACCCACTCCAGTATTCTTATCTGGAGAATTCCATGGACGGAGGAGCCTGACGGTCTATATTCCATGGGGTCACAAAAAGTTGGACAGGAATGTGTGACTAACACTAATAAAATGAGATAATAGATGTAAAATGCTTTGTCCTATACTAATATTTGTTTGAAGATATTATTGTTGTCAGTTTTAAGTGGAGCTATCCTTCTTTTAGAATCAGTACTCTAAATCATTCCATTAAAATTAGAGATAATGTATTGGAACACATATCAGCTTCCAACCCATCTTTATAAAAGTATCTCTAACACTTGCCGTTTGACCTGCTAAAAAGGTTTTTCTGATATACTGTGTATTGGTGATACATAAAACATTATCAATATATTAATTATCCTTTCCTTCTTATAAAAAGAGGTTAGTTTTTAAGTTGATTTTAAATTTCAAGTTGACCAATAAATTTAGTTAGGATGTCGTCTTAGCATAGAGTCTTACAGTCTTGGTAACCAAAAGTATTTTGCATTTGGGTAGGTAACAATCAAGATATGTTGCTTTGTTTGCAGTAACTTTAGCTTGAACTCTCTTATAATTCATAATTTCAGTTGGTAGTTTCTAATAAATATTTGTATGTTGCATTAGTTTCAACTGATGATAGAATAGTATATAAATGTATTGCATCATCAGAACTATACAAATATCAAAAACGTTATTTAGATATAAGAGAAATTATAGGTAAACTCATGCTGTCAAAGCGTGTCACATAAATGCAAAGTAACAGCGAACATACCTGTGTGAGGGCATCCTTACAGCACCGATTCCCTATGTTTATGAGTGAAATCACTGCACATAAATGTTCATAGCAAAGGTCATATTTTACTTTGTAGCTGGGATACGTTAGTGCCCTTTGGTTTGGTTTGATTTTCTATTTCACCTACCTGCATTATGATTTTGGGGAGGGAGGAGGAGAGAGGAGATATAAAAGTTTACACTTATTATGTTAGGTAACTTCATCTTGTTCTAAGTGTGCTTCCCTCCCTCGCTCTCTAACCCTTATATTTGAAATGCATTGTTGAAAATAGCATTTTTCCTTCTCTTGCCAAGAGGCTTGGGGACTAAAAACATGCAATTCCAAGGAAAGGATAAGGAGAGAAATGAAGTATTTTTGAGCTGAAGGGTATCATTAACTGAGACACCACTGAGATTACAGTCGTTCAACACCATCATGTCAACCAAAAAAAAAAAAAAGAATTCAGATACTGTGAAGGAATCAGCCTTTAAAGGAAAGATGAGCAGTATTAGAAAAAATCCTGAAAAATGATATAACTTTTCTGGTTGATAGTACAAATCATGAATAAATCATGATTTATGCCGGGGAAACATTAAAATCGGTTAGTATCTAGGACGTTATATGCTGAATTCTTAAAGGAAAAAAAAAGTGATAAACATGTCCCTTCCTACAGCAGTAAAAAGAACTAATCAATGAAATTGTTTACTTCTATTGTACTCTAATGGGAATATGTTGTTTTCTGAAGGCTAGATTACTGATTTATGTTTTAGAAATTTATTCACTGTGGCTTTAGTCAATACCTTTTTTAAATTACCAGATGATTGTGTGACAATGTCAAGCATGTCTGCAGATCTATTGCATATCTTAAACCAAAACTTGCTCTCAGTTAATTATTAAAATTATTATTGATAATTAACTATTAATTTCTAAAATTGACATTTTTGACTTTCTAAATTATTACATAACCAAAGGTATTCATTTTTCACTTACAAAGAGTAGAGAAATTTGATATTTTTCCCATCCAGGAAAGAGTAGGTTATAAGCAAGAATCTCACAGGAAAGTGAGATGAATATGCTGGAATAATTTCAATATCCAACAATTAGTAAACACAGAATTCCCTAATGTTATTTGTAATTAGATTAATTCCTATTATTTCATAAATAAAAGTACTTGTATATACATATGCTTGTAAATTCAAATCCAAATTATGAACTTCCCACAGCATCTGCATAGACATTTTTTTGTTGCTTTCACTTTCTTCTCTCCACTCTTAGATTTGAAGCTCTTTGATGCTTTCCCTTGACCTTATTCTTAAGCATTTGACATAGTCACCAATTGTCAATAGGCTATATATTTGGAATAAAATGAAAACAAGAGCTGAAAATGTTCCCATGACTGCCACAGCTCATTATGACAGAGTTGAAGATGTACCTTTTTGACATAAATAGATGGAAGTTGAATAAATGCCAGGACTTGGTTTGAAGCCATACCTTCTTTCATTATTTCTTATTCTGGCATATAAAACTCCCAAAATTAAACTTCTACTTCTCCTAAAAAAACTATTATCCTCCTCAAACTATTCCAAAAATATGCAGAGAAAGGAAGACTTCAGAGCTCATTCTATGAGGCCAGCATCACCCTGATACCAAAACCAGACAAAGATATCACAAAAGAGAAAATTACAAGCCAATATCACCAATGACCATAGATGCAGATGCAAAAATCCTCAACACGATATTAGCAAACCAAGCGTAACAATACATTGAAAGAATCGTACAACATGATCAAGTGTATTTAACCCAGGTATACAAGCATGGTTCAATGCTTGCAAATCAATGTGGTACATCACATTAACAAATTAAGGAATAAAAAAATATATGATCATCTCAGTAGATGCAGGAAAGGGCTTGCAACAAAATTCAACTTCCTTTACAATAGAAACTCTCTAGAAAATGGGTATAGAGGGAACATACCCCAACAAAATGAAGACTTATTATAATGGCATACCCAAAAGAAAGTATCAGTCACTCAGCTGTTTCTGACTCTTTTGCGATCCCATGGACTATAGGCCGCCAGGTTCTTCTGTCCACAGGATTCTTCAGGCAAGAAAACTGGATTGGGTAGCCATTCCCTTCTTCAGGGGATCTTCCCAATCCAGGGATCAAACCCAGCTCTCCTTCATTGCAGGCAGATTCATTACCATCTGAGCCACTATATAACAACAAACCCACAGATATATAAAACAAACCCACAGATAACCTCATACTCAATGGTGAAAACTCATTCTTCACCATTATATGCTATTCCTAGTGACAGAAACAGATGCCCAAACATACATAGAAACAGAGGATCTGAGTCTCATTCTTAACAGACAAATCCATTTAACAACCCCAGACAGACACGGAACCATGTTACTGTTGAGGACCCAAATGATACCTTAAAAAAGACCCCTTTAAATGGGATAACTTCAGTGAGTTTCCTTTCTTTGGTGAAAAAGTAAATAAAATAATTAAAATCAGCATGCAAGTAGGAAGAAAACAAACAAACAACTTTTTCAGCAGTATTGTTGCTGTTCAGTCACTAAGTTGTGTTCGACTCGTGACCCCATGGACCGCAGCACTCCAGGCTCCCCTCTCCTTCACCATCTCCCAGAGTTCGCTCAAACTCACGGCCATTGAGTCGGTGATGCCATCCAACCATCTCATCCTCTGTTGCCCCCTTCTCCTTCTGCCCTCAGTCTTTCCCAACATAATGGTCTTTTCCAAAGAGTTGGCTGTTTATATCAGGTGGCCAAAGTATTGGAGCTTTAGCTTTCAGCATCAGTCCTTCCAATGAATATTCAGGGTTGATTTCCTTTAAGACTGACTGGTCTGATCCCCTTGCTGTCCTTGATTTTCCATCAAAGACTTATGTATATAAGTAATTTTGATACCATACTTTATATAATGGAAATAAGTATTTTGGGATACAGAGAATAGGAAAAATCTAAAGATTGCATGCAACTGTCAAGGAATATTTTAAAAAGAGGTACTGTTTCAGGTGGGTAAACAACCAAAGGTAGGAATTTGTTATTTGTAGGAAGGGAGAAGTCATTTTCCTGCTAATGCAGGAAAAATGATGTGCTCTTGATATAAAGTACAAAGTTTGTGTGTGATTTGGGTACTCATTCACCTTTACAAATCATTTAAGTGACCCTACTTTTCTAGGGGTTTCCTTAACTTTTGAACCATGAAATCTGAGTGATTAACAGTTTGAAAGAATTAATTTACATTTCCAAACTGAGACAGAGACATAGGTTTTTATTTTCATTTAGCAACTTACTCCATTAAAATGGACCCTAACGTTTCAGAGATCACTTCATGGTTTTGTCCTTTTTCCTGCTGATGCAAGTTGCCTCACACTGAATTTAAGGAGACTCAAGGTAGGTTAATTAAATTTGCTGAAGCTCTTTGCAAAGCCACATTGGGGGCAATTTAATTTTTCTTTTCTGTTTAGCTGGTTGAGAAAAGAAATTCAGGCACAACTGTATAAAATACGGTTCTAATTAGATCCAAAGAGAAATGTAGCCTTGGACTCTTACTAAAGTTCCTTAATTATGAAAACTAATTTTAAAGGACACAGTAACTTTGTTTTCCAAAAGTGAACATGTTTGTGAAATTATTTTGCACTGTTCATGAGAAAAAATGTAATGAGTCAAATTTTGTTTCTTTTATTAATTTTGATCAGTAAACAAAGTATCAAAGCAAGGCAGGATAATTTTCAGAAACTCCTGCAATAAAAAAAGGAATCAGAAATAAATTCACATCTCAAACTGTTAAAAGTTTCAAAACAAGACAGGGGAGCCACCCACTATGTATCAAAATGAATTTCTGAAGAAATATTTGAGTATATCTTTAGGCATTAGTATAGTTTAGTCTTTCCTTAGTTGCTCAGTCGTGTCCCACTCTTTGTAACTCCGCGGACTTTAGCCTGCCAGGCTCCTCTGTCCATGGAATTCTCCAGGCAAGAATACCAGAATGGGTAGCCATTCTCTTCTCCCAACCCAGGGATCGAACCCCTGTCTCCTGCATTGCAGGCAGATTCTTTACCATCTGAGCCACTAGGGAAGCCCTTTCTAAAGTATATTATTTCTTTTTAATAAAGTAAAAACTTTAGTAATAAAAGTCCACAGTAAAGAAATTCAGTGCTAAATATTATAATCACCTCTCACCTCCCTTCAGATGTCTAAGTAAATTATCATTGAAGTTGTCTTTCCTCAATGATATTGGTGAATGATATCTGTGCCTTGGCAACTTGTAATTTCTTATCCCAACACCCAAGAAAGAAACACAGATCTGTATGTCTGATGAATTGCAAAACTCTAGTTTTATAGTTTTAGTGTATAAAATTGACTTAATTAACATTAAAATCATCATAAATTTAGAACATCTTCACCATATCAAGGCACCGTGAGGGGAGAAAAATATTGGCTGTGATTGTATGCACCATAGCCAGCCTAATTGTTTGAACAAAGTCAGTAACTTTGCCACTGGTTTAAACACCCAATGTGATACGTAGTCAATGAGTATATTACAGCACTAGAAATGACACATTCAATAAGAGATAGATTAGCAGTAGAGAGAGAGAGGATAGATTTCAGAAAAAGTTTACACATTTACATATACTAATATATTCTCTCTTTTGTCTTTCATAGTCATACATACATACCCATAAATACATACATAATACAGTCATAAATACATACATACCCATACTCTGCTTTCACCTTGCATTGGGTGAACAGGGCTACAGTTTGACGATTAGTAACACTTATTAAATTCACTGGGTAGAGGGACATGTGTATATAAATATATATATATAGACGGAACCATAGATGTAGATACATACATGAATATTTTTTGATTAGCTACTTGAATTTATCAGTATAGATATTGTTTAAGACAGTAGATTTCTATTATTTCTCAGATATTAATTTCTCATAGTTTCCCATTAATTTCATTCACTATTTCATGCTTATGACTGTAGTCAAACTTGTCAAAATAAAGCACAGGTAAAATACATTTCATCTCAAATTCTTGTTAAATTTTGAAAATCAAGACTCAGCATTCATGTTCTCTCATGGGATTTGAAGCCATATGTACACTGAATACATGCTTCATCACCTAGAGCCCATGCAGTGTAGAAAAAGTTGCTCAACAACTCTGGGATGCAACATCCATATCTATAAAAAAGAAGATAATTCATATTTACCCCAAACTCTATATTATTAGCAATCATTTCACTCAGAATCACTTATTCTCATATTCTCATGTTTAATTCTTATACTGAATATAAACATTTAAAATTATAGATGCATATTTATACCTTTCAGTCTATCTCTCAAATTAATTTTCAATTCATTCAATACTAAACCACTAGTGAATGAAGGAACAGAAAGCGTCCTATTAAAACAGAGAAGGATATAAAAATTTGAGCTGACCTGTATGAGTTTTAAGTTTATTTTGATATTTATACTTTTTTTTACTCCTGGGGAGTGGGGAATTATCTAATGAATATAATCTAAAGAGATATTGGTAGCATATCCTGGTAACAATCATTTAAGTTTCCACCTCATCTTGGTTTTAGCATTACAAAGGAGCAATGGCCAAAAACAACTCATAAAAGCTGTTTTCTTAATTGTTCGCGGTTCAATGATCAGTGCAAAGAAATAGAGGAAAACAACAGAATGGGAAAGACTAGAGATCTCTTAAAGAAAATTAGAGATACCAAGGGAACATTTCATGCAAAGGTGGGTTCGATAAAGGACAGAAATGGTATGGACCTAAGAGAAGCAGAAGATATTAAGAAGAGGTGGCAAGGATACACAGAAGAACTGTACAAAAAAGATCTTCATGACTCAGATAATCACAGTGGTGTGATCATTCACCTAGAGCCAGACATCCTAGAATGTGAAGTCAAGTAGGCTTTAGGAAGCATCACTATGAACAAAGCTAGTGGAGGTGATGGAATTCCAGTTGAGCTCTTTCAGATCCTAAAAGATGATGCTGTGAAAGTGCTGCACTCAATATGCCAGCAAATTTGGAAAACTCAGCAGTGGACACAGGACTGGAAAATATCAGTTTTCTTTGCAGTCCCAAAGGAAGTCAATGCCAAAGAATGTTCAAACTACCACACAATTGCACTCATCTCACATGCTAGTCAAGTAATGCTCAAAATTCTGAAAGTCTAGCTTCAACAATATGTGAACCAAAACTTCCAGATGTTCAAGTTGGATTTAGAAAAGGCAGAGGAACCAGAGATCAAATTGGCGACAGCTGCTGGATCATCAAAAAAGCAAGAAAGTTCCAGAAAAACATCTATTTCTGATCTATTGACTACGCCAAAGCCTTTGACTGTGTGGATAACAACAAACTGTGGAAAATTCTTAAAGAGATGGGAATACCAGACCACATGACCTGCTTTCTGAGAAATCTGTATGCAATTCAAGAAGCAACAGTTAGAACTGGACATGGAACAACAGACTGGTTCCAAATTTGGGAAAGGAGTGCATCAAAGCTGTATATATTGTTACCCTGCTTATTTAACTTATATACAGAGTACACCATGAGAAATGCTGGACTGGATGAAGCACAAACTGGAATCAAGATTGTCAGGAGAAATATCAATAACCTCAGCTATGCAGATGACACCACCCTTATGGCAGAAAGTGAAGAAGAACTAAAGAGTCTCTTGATGAAAGTGAGAGGAGAGTGAAAAAGTTGGCTTAAAACTCAACATTCAGAAAATGAAAATCATGGCATCTGATCCCATCACTTCATGGCACATAGATAGGGAAACAGTGGAAACAGTGACAGACTTTATTTTTTAGGGCTCCAAAATCACTGCAGATGGTGACTGCAGCCATTAAATTAAAAGATACTTGCTCCTTGGAAGAAAAGTTATGACCAACCTAGACAGCATGTTAGAAAGCAGAGACATTACTTTGCCAACAAAGGTTCGTCTAGTCAAAGCTATAGTATTTCCAGTGGTCATGTATGGATGTGAGAGTTGGACTATAAAGAAAACTGAGCACCGAAGAATTGATGCTTTTGAACTGTGGTGTTGGAGAAGACTGTTGAGAGTCCCTTGGACTGCAAGGAGATCCAACCAGTCCACCCTAAAGGAAATCAGTCCTAAAAATACTTTGGCCACCTTATGCATAGAACTGACTCTTTTGAAAATACCCTGATGCTGGGAAAGATTGAAGGCAGGAGGAGAAGGGTACAACAGAGGATGAGATGGCTGGAATGCATCACCAACTCAATGGACATGAGTTTGAGTAAACTCCGGGAGTTGGTGATGGACAGGGAAGCCTGGCATGCTGCATTTCATGGGGTTGCAAACAGTCGGATGCAACTGAGTGACTGAACTGAACTGAACATCATATCTATAAAATCTCTAGGACTGAATTTATTACTTTGCCTTGTGGATTAAATTTGCTTTGCTATGTCTCCAATTTTTCATATTGTCTTTTAAACAGTATGCTATCTAGTTACGGCCTAACCACCACCTGTCGCCCATAGGGTATTTTCTTTATAGGGAGAGTTCATCTCTGTAACCCTGCAAAGTTGTGGAACTGAATTCAGGCTAGATGAGAAAGAAGCTTCAGGTTTATGTATTGCATTCTGATACACTTTACACAAAATAATTTGTCAAGTTTCACAATTAAGATATCCTTATCATGGTTGACAATGAAAGTGTTTGTCATTCATTCATGTCTGACTCTTTGTGACCCCATGGATGGTAGCCTGCCAGTCTCCTCTATCCATGGAATTCTCCAGGCAAGAATACTGGAGTGGCTACCCATTCGCTTCTCCAGAGGGTCTTCTCAATCCAGGGATTGAACTAGGATCTCCTGCATTGCAGGCAGATTCTTTACCATCTGAGCCACCAGGGAAGCCTTTGGCTACATTATAAGGGACTATCTGATTTCAAGCTCAGTGAAAACAATTGCAACAATTTCTTTTATGTATTGCTACAAATGACTTACTTTTCTTATGACCTTGGGTAAATCATTTAATCCAAGAGTTACTGTCACATGTTTTATATAATTTTATTATACTCAGATTTTTCCACTCATGTCAAATTAAAGTTTCAAGTTGAATACACAGACACACACAGACACACACACACACACACACACACACACACACTGCTGACTTGAAACAAATATTTCTCCAGCAAAGATGGGTTTATTAGAGATTAGTAGAGAGTTGCAGTTCAAGGTTTACAACCAGGGTGAGCCAAAATGCCTGTCCCTGCAGGGGAAAGGAAGGAGATCCTTTCCATATAGAAATGAAAAGGAAGTTGGGAGGGCTCTGATGAACTAAGTGTCCATGGCTTTCTTTGGCTGAGCCCTTGCCAGGAACAAAGGGGAGTCTTTTTTCTCATTTAGCTCCACTGCTGTCGCAGGGCATGAGCGTTCCCCTTTATGGTCCCAACACTGTTTAATTGAGGTTTCTCTTTATTAATTTTTACAGTACTTTCCATAAGTTAAAAGAGACTGTTTATCTAAGTAATGGTTTTCTGAGAAATCAGAATAACTATCTTAAGTCAACCTGGAAAAGTAATTAAAATTGAAACCAACATAATTTTTTTTCTCATTCTAAGAAATTTCTGCTCAAAACCACGCATGCCATTTTAAGGCAAAGATATGTTGATATTTTTATATCTATACAGAGAATATTTTAAACAATAGTTTTCAGTCACTTTGCCAGAAAAACGGCAGAAATGCCTTTGATCTAGTGAAATAATTTTGTCTCATTTTCACAAATTCTTACCATTTATTTTTTTAATGTAGTAATAATTCAATGATAAGAATATAGCTGATTAAAACTCATCCATATTTTCTTAGGTTTACCTTCATAAAAAATGAAGAATATGGTATGACATTTGCAAAAACTTCACCATTATTTTGTGAGTGAAGTTAGCAAAAGACAACATTATTTGTTGCTGAGTTATAATTGCATATAAAATATATAAATATGAAATGTAGATTTGTTATGGATAAATTTTGGTATATTCTTGGGCATGTCAAACAATGCTGCAATTCCATTATCGTGTTGGAAAGGATAAAGATTGCTCTAAAACCATTATTAAACTTTTTTTTTAAACTTTAAAAACTTTATTTTTGCTTTTTTCCTACAATTCCAGAAAGATAATATCTAGGGAAGAATATATGTTTTCACTAATTTCCTTATGCCAAGTGTGCTATAGAAGATATAGTAAACGTGGGCTATTACGTGCTCAACATTCATAATGAATTAGTTTAAGATGCATTTTGAACTTTGAGAAATAAAAAACATAGCTACAACTCTATTTATAACCATTTAAGTGAGTGACATTCATTTTCAGTGCTAAACAAAAGGCAATAAAAATCAATACTAGTATATTATTTATGCTTAAGTATTAATTGCTTGGGAATATAAAACGTCATTATTTATTTTTATGCTGGATAACTGAAGTGGAAAATTGAGATAATTCCCACAAAGAGAATTCACATTTACTTCAATTATGTGGATACTTCAGATGAAAATAACTTTTATGTTACAATTACTACATCCTTCAACTTTACTTTATGTCTTGGTGCAACGTTAATATGTCAGTTCCAATTCTATGAATGGTAGCGATTTTTTTTTTTCCCTTAGCACAACATGTTGTACTTTGCTGAATATGTTCTAAAATTAAGTAGGGACATCTTAGGTATCAAAAGGCATTGAAAGGAATGGGTTAATGGTTTCAAAGTTATCACAAGAAGGTGTAACTCTGTGGTGACATGTACAAATAAGCATCTTAAAAATAATCTCTTTCAAATGGACTATTTTAAGGTCTTTGCCTAAAGTATCTCATGCAACCAGATCGAAATTTGGAAGTAAGCATCAGCACTTAGTTGGCAGACCATGTGCTTTAAAGATTTCTTCCACAAGGCACAATATTGCACGGCTTTACAAAGGCATAAATAGAATCTAAACCTTAACTTGATTTGTGACCACTGACAACATCTAAGCACAAGAAATAAAGGCAACAAACTTCCCTCAGTCCTTGGAATGCTTAGTGTTAATTTTGTGTGCATGTAATTTTCTCTTGTACCATTAAGAAGGTTTTCCTCCATTATTTTCAATTTCCCCTGTATCACATTTCAAGGGTATTAATATTTGAGGCACATTTTTTTGCTAATCCACTTCCATGCTTGGCCCTATCTGGTATAAAGGATACATTTTTTCCCAAATCTTGGGAGACTAGTTTACATTGATGCCTAAGTGTTCTTATGCAAAATAAGATAAATGAGTTAGCATTAACTGTTCTATTTTTACTTAGAACTTTAAAAATTGAGAGACTGGTTAAAAACAAAATTGTTATAAATGACTTGATTTGGAGGAGAAAAATATACATTAGAATATTCAGTGTTTATTCAATCAGTATGCCTCAATTAATGATTGCAGTACACAATAAATGTTAGTATATCAATCAGATCACCAAAGAGAATTGCATTATTAACATTCATTAACTTTGTAATAGATAACTTAATTGTACAAATAACCCAAAGCTATGTAATTAGGATGTGATTATATTCCCATTTCTTTATGACAAAATGAACTTATAGTTCAAGTAACTGGTGCAAGTAAAAAGGAAAATGTAAAATGAGGTTATAAATCAGCTATTAAATACATAATCTCAACTGCTATTGACTAGGTATAAAGGGATGTTTTAATTCTCTGTGTTTTATAATGGTTTTCTATTAAATAATTTCACAGAATTGAGCCCAATAATAGTTCCTTTTTTCATCTTAGAGACAAATGTTCCCTCTTTTTTCATTATTTGGGAACGATGGGACTGTTTTCTTGTTGCTTTAATCATATTTATGGGCTAAAATAAGGGAAACTCAGTCTTTAGAGTATACTGCCTTTTCAGACTTTATTATAAATCTTAATTTCTTACAGGAGAGAAGTATTCATTTATGGACTAATTTAGTCCTAACTCCTTCCTTGGACAAAGAGATGTTGAGGATGTCAACATCTGACAAAGGCTGATGAAACCTGAACTCTTGGTTTCAGGTGAACTGCTTGTGTTCATCTAGTGTCTATATGTGTACTTTGGCATCTGGAATGGGACATCCAGATCAATTAAAAAAAAAAGTTTATTGGGAATACAATAATTAGTACACTCTTAGATTCAACTGTGGCAAATAGTTATCTTTGCACTCACAATTATCCACAATTTAGAATTTTCTGTGCTTTAGGTTGAATAAAGAACTAGTTTGACAAATAAATGGAAGCCAGATAAATATCTTAACCCAGTTTTATTAACTATGGAACAAAAGGAAGTAATGAGTAAAGCTCTCTTAGATTACTGAGTGAGAACAGCAAAATTTAGTAGCACAATCATATTCTAACATAATTTCTTTTCGTGCTGTCCTCCAATACTTGTCTTTTTGTAATACACAACTTTGCTTAACATTATTGTTGTTCAGTTGCTCGGTCATGTCCGATTCTCTGCAACCCCATGGACTGTAGGACACCAGGCCTCCCTGTCCATCACCAGTACTCCCGGAGCTTACTCAAACCCATGTCCATCGAGTCGGTGATGCCATCTAACCATCTCATCCTCTGTCGTCCCCTTCTCCTCCTGCCCCCAATCCCTCTCAGCATCAGGGTCTTTTCCAATGAGTCAGTTCTTTCCATCAGGTGGCCAAAGTATTGGAGTTTCAGCTTCAACATCAGTCCTTCCAATGAACACCCAGGACTGATCTCCTTTAGGATGGACTGGCTGGATCTCCTTGCAGTCCAAGGGACTCTCAAGAGTCTTCTCCAACACCACAGTTCAAAAGCATCAATTCTGTGCTCAGCTTTCTTCACAGTCCAACTCTCACATCCATACATGACCCCTGGAGAAATCATAACTTTGACTATATGGACCTTTTTTAGCAAGGTAATGTCTCTGCTTTTTAATATGCTGTCTAGTTTTGTCATAACTTTTCTTCCAAGGAGCAAGAGTCTTTTAATCTCATGGCTGCAGTTACCATCTGTAGTGAATTTAGAGTCCAAGAAAATAAAGTCTGTCTCTGTTTCCACTGTTTCCCCATCTATTTCCCATGAAGTGATGGGACCAGATGCCACGATCCTCATTTTCTGAATGCTGAGTTTTAAGCCAACTTTTTCACTCTCCTCTTTCACTTTCATCAAGAGACTCTTCAGCTCCTCTTCGCTTTCTGCCGTAAGGGTGGTGTCATGTGCATAGCTGAAGTTATTTACATTTCTATAGGTGAAATAATAATCTCTTTCCAATACTTATTTGAGTGTGTTTTACATTTCAAATCTTCCTGGAGAGTCAGCCCAACTGTTAGACCATCTCCCTTCGATTGGAACCTCCAGGTCCACTTTATTAAGAAGAGATAATGTGTACCCCAGGTGTCCAATATACCTGATGTTAGGCTACCTTCCAGGGCTCACCCGGTGGCTTAGCAGTAAATAATCTGTCTGCAGTGCAGGGGAGGCAGGAGACGCGGGTTCAGCCCCTGCGTCAAGAAGACCCCCGGAGGAAGGCGTGGCTACCCACTCCACTATTCTTGCCTGGAAAATCCCATGGACAGAGGGGCCTGGCGGTCTACAGTCCATAGGGTCACAGAGAGTTGCACACGGCTGGGCGACTTAGCACACATGCACTCAGGCTACCATTCACCAGTATAGCTTCTCTGTAAAGACAGTTTGCCGTATCTTTGATTTTTCCAAGTCATGCTTATTAATTTTCAACACAGAGGTGAGTATTTGGAATGGCTATCAAGATATGTTCGTTTTAACACTCCCTGGTAGTTCTAGAGACAAAAATTCTAAAAGTGTGAAAATCTAATTTTAGCCTTAATGTTACATAAGCACTTGTTTAGCATACTTTACTATTGTAACATTTTATATTAGAATTTCAACTTTTTAAATCATCAGTATATACAGGAAAATACACACGCTGTAAGTGTACACATTAATTTTTGCAAAGTGAAGACATCAGTGTGACCAGATAGAAATAAGAATCAAACCATTACCAACATCCAGAGTGCGACAAAGGAACACGGAAGCTTCTCTTTCAGAATTGATTTAGTAAAATCTTCAGTTATTTGCAAGCTTGAATGGAGAAAAGTTATGAGAAGTCAATTAATTTTGTAGTGATAGTATTTGTTTCATTTTGGGGTTTTTTTGCTTCTACTGTTTTCTGAGGACAACAAATAACCCACCAGCTTTTCATTTAATCCTCTGAGATTCTCAGTTAATCCCCTGAGAAAGGAAAACCATAAGTTGCTTTTTTTTTCTTTTCTTTTTTTCTATTTTTCAGTTTTCAAATTACTTATTTTTTTGCATTCATAGGAGATAGAGTCCAATTTTATTCTGAGTGAGTTTTGCCGTAACATACAATTTCACCTTGACCCATGAAAAATGAAACATACCCTGAGAACTAAGTTACTGACTATAGCAGGTCTATTTATAGCAGCTTTTAAAAATACCTTTTCCATCATTCAGAGTTCCTTAACCATTATCTTATCTCAGCTCTTTATTAATTTTCCTATTGTTAAATACACACTTTACTACCTCAAACGCTGTTTGCAATTTCCCTACTGATCTGCTTACTCCTTTGCTTCCAAATGGTTTTGGTGTTTTTGCTGATTTAGTTTGCACCGTTTGAGTCTGCGAGTCATGCCCTAGGTGTGTGCGTGAACAAGTTAACTACTGTCTATGCACATTGTGTGGTGGCTTTATTAGAAGGAGCTTTGGGATGCTGGCGTTTGTGGGACTTGCATTTAGAAATCACCAAAATCAATCCCACTGGATGTAGCCCTTTAAACCTAGAGTACTTTGGTTTTGCCTAACTTCCCTTCATACAAGTTCCTACTGCCCAATCTGAGTGTGAGTTTTGCCAGTTCTGCCACAAGAATGATTTCTCTGTTTAGGAGCAGTTCTTTCATGCAAGCCTTTGTTTTGTTTTGTTTTTTTTAATAATTATTTTTTTAATAGAAAAGGATTCCGGATTCCTTCTAACTTGCTTTTGTTAATGAGAGACCACATCAGTAACATGGATGGAGATGTGTGATTCAAAACATGGAAAGCGGCACCTTCTCTTTCCCCCCACCCCGTTCCCCACTTGCTTACAAATAGTTGAGACATTCCATAATATGCACCATCCTGACCTTTGTCGAACTATCATATTGACTCAGATGAGTCAGCAGCACAGGTTTGGCTTTCCAAAAACAATTCTGAACATGTTAGTGACATCAGAAAACTTCAAGACATACCTGGTTTTTGCAGACTGCATTCAAGAACACTCCCTCTCTAAAGTCCATTTCAGTCTCATCTGTGGTTGTTCCTTCTCAAATGCTAGGCTTCAGCCAGATCAACCCTCTCATAATCCTTCCTGTTTCTGCACCTCCAAATGTTTGTTCCAAATCTGATTTGGGCTTCAAGTACCTTTCCCTCACCATCTTCACTTATCCAAATTCTGTGTCTCTTTCTTCTTCCTTTTCAAGTGTGTGTTGTTCTCCCCAGCTTCAGGGATTATCATCTTTGAATTTCTTGAGCACATTTTTTTTCCCCCACCTCACCAAACTTTCTTTGTTCTTATAGATTTGATTACACAAGTTCTTGACTACAAGCAGATCCCTTCCATAATTTCTAATACCTACCATAGTTTCTGGCATGTGGTAAAATTCAACAAGTATCACAGTATATTGTTTATTAAAGCTGCCTTTCTTTCACATTACGCTGTCTCTGAAGTGCAGATCATTATTTTTTGATCAGTGACATCTTGCAGTCACAGTTGCTGAGGGATAAACATGAGCCAATTATCCTTGCTTGGGCTTCCCTGGTGGCTCAGAAAGTAAAGAATCGGCCTACAATGTGGGAGACCTGGGTTCGATCCCTGGATCAGGGAATGGCTGCTCACTCCAGTATTCATGCCGGGAGAATCCCATGGGTAGAGGAGCCTAGTGGGTTACAGTACATGGGATCACAGTCAGACATGACTGAGTAACACTTTCAATTGTCCTTGCTTATGCAGGTGAGAACTCAGTTAAACCTGGTCATATTTTCATCACTTCAATCAAGTTGTCTTCATTGTTGTCACTTTAACCGTGGATATTAATTACCATTTAAATCTTCTAAAGATTATAAAATGCTTTAGCACTGAAGCAAGAAGTTATTGTGCTCAAAGAAAGGGAAAAAAAGAGAGTAATGGTGCATCACCTTGATGATAGCAAAACAAATAGTCTTCACAGAGAAAATGACAGCTATTCCATATTGTCCTGCAAAGCTACCTCCCAGTGCTTTATGGCCACCAAGAAAGGAAAATACCCTCAAGCCAATAATGTTTAACTGTCACTACACATGGGAAATGATTGCCAATCCATGCTAGGGAATGCAAACTGAATATAGCTGAAAATTGCAAAATTCCTTTGAATAGATGAGGAATCTTTAATATAATGAAAG
Source organism: Cervus canadensis (assembly GCF_019320065.1). Lineage (NCBI taxonomy): Eukaryota > Metazoa > Chordata > Mammalia > Artiodactyla > Cervidae > Cervus > Cervus canadensis. The sequence goes on along the minus strand of NC_057408.1, from coordinate 27,807,600 downwards.
GATTGTATAACCAATTAATTATCAGGATTATTGCTAATGTATGCCAGCTTTGAATTCACAAGGTTTTTTCTTTATTAGTGATTCATAAAATAGTAATGGCAAATCTTTTAATTGATGGCTTATTAAAATCAAAGGTGAAGGAATGTATGCTACAAGAATGAATGAAAATATGCAAGGATAAATGGTAAATTCTCATGTTGATAATATAATTCTAAAATTATATTCATAGTACTGCAAATCCTTAGTTCAGGTCATACTTTGGGCTATACTTTCTCTCATCAGAAAAAAAAAATATAGGAAAATCAACAGTTATTTGGACTAAAAAATCAAACTTTTCTTTTTGAGATCTAGTCTGTTCAGTAACACATACACACACATGCACACACGTATACATGTGTATGCCTGTGTGTATACATGTACATGAAATATGATGATTGTGGACATATTTTGTCAATAATTGATTGTACTGTACCTTTACAACATGAACTAGAGATGAGTCATATTTTCCCCTTAATTTGAACATTTACAAGACAGGAGATGCTCCTCCATAGATAATATACCTATTTTCCTAGTGGCCCAACATATAAAATACATAAGCACTGTCCAACCCCCCAGTTCAATGCCCTAAACCTGACAACTACAGAACACTGCTGGTAACTGTTTCACAGTGGGCTTCTCTGGTGGCTCAGCAGTAAAGAACCCGCCTGTCAATGCAGGAGATTTGGGTTCAATCCCTGGATCAAGAAGATCCCCTGGATCTTAAGGAAATGGCAACCCACTCCAGTATTCTTGCCCGAGAAATCCCACAGACAGAGGAGCCTGGTGGGCTACAGTCCATGTAGTCCCAAAGACTCAGTGACCAAACAAAACTGTATCACAACTAAAATACTCTCCGTGGGGAGATGAATGATAGAAAATGAAGTTGACAAGTACTTGCTTATTTGATATATTTATGATAAAATATATGTGTCAAGGGGTATCTCTATTTATAAAGTTGAACTCAACTTGGTTTTTCCCTAAAGTTGGGGCCCCACTGAGAATTCCTTGTGTTTCCACCCCCACTTGCATTGTAGGGATGTAACATTCTCTGTTCCCCCTATTTAGTGCTAATGTTTATGTTTCCTTCTGAAGTTGGTACTAACTCCAAACTCGTGGGAGGAGGATGGATCGTATATTACTTTATAGGTGTAACCAAAACCAAATCATTTTAAAATGACACTTTGAGGGTAATCTCTTTACAATTCAAATTTTTTTCTGTTACTGAGGTTAAAAAAGAAAAAATAAACTGCTAAAAGGTGAATATTGTCACCCTGCTTATTAAACTTTACATGTAGAATCCATCATGAGAAACACTGGGCTGGATGAAGCACAAACTGGAATCAAGATTGCCGGGAGAATTATCAATAATAACCTCAGATATGCAGATGACACCACCCTTATGGCAGAAAGCAAAGAAGAACTAGAGAGCCTCTGATGAAAGTGAAAGAGGAGAGTGAAAAAGGTGGCTTAAAACTCAACATTCAGAAAACCAAGATCATGGCATCTGGTCCCATCACTTCATGGCAAATAGATGGGGAAACAGTAGAAATAGTGACAGACTTTATTTTTTGGGGCTCCAAAGTCAGTGCAGATGGTGACTGCAGCCATGAAATTAAAAGATGCTTGCTCCTTGGAAGAAAAGTTATGACCAACCTAGATAGCATATTAAAAAGCAGAGACATTACTTTGCCAACAAAGGTCCATCTAGGCAAAGCTATGGTTTTTCCAATAATCATGTATGGATGTGAGAGTTGGATCATAAAGAAAGCTGAGCACTGAAGAATTTATGCTTTTAAACTGTGGTGTTGGAGAAGACTCTTGAGAGTCCCTTGGACAGCAAGGAGATCCAACCAGTCCACCCTAAAGGAAATCAATCCTGAATATTTATTGGAAGGATTGATGCTGAAGCTGAAACTCAATACTTTGGCCACCTGCTAGGAAGAACTAACTCATTGGAAAAGACCCTGATGCTGGGAGGGATTGGGGGCAGGACACGAAGGGGATGACAAAGGATGAGATGCTTGGATGGCATCACCGACTCAATGGACATGAGTTTGAGTAAACTCCAGGAGTTGGTGATGGACAGGGAGGCCTGGTGTGCTGTAGTCCATGGGGTCGTAAAGAGTCGGACATGACTGAGCAACTGAACTGAACTGAACTGAATAGATGAATAGTTTCAAAATAGAAGAACAGCTCAATTTCTCTGAAATTTCAGGTAGGAGGCAGAGAAAAGAAGGAGAAACGAGAGATTGCCAGGATACTTGCTTTGCACCGTAAAAACATTTAAGAATGTGCATGTGTGATGTGCCTGCTAAGTCACTTCAGGCATGTCTGACTCTTTGCTACCCTTAGACTGTAGCCTACCAGGCTTCTGTGTTCATGGGATTCTCCAGGCAAGAGTACCAGAGTGGGTTGCCATGCCCTCCTCCAGGGCATCTTCCCAACCCAGGAATTGAGCCCATGTCTCTTACATCTCCTGCATTAGCAGGTAGGTTCTTTACCACTAGCATCACCTGGCTCATTTAAGAATGGAGGTGTCTAATAAAAAGATGCTTATGCCTCTGCAGAACATTTCCATCTCCCCATCAGTATTCACTCTTCCTTCCTCAGGCTCCATTCTTTGTCCCCTCCTTTAAGTTACAGTCCATCTCGGCTACCTCAGTGATCCTCTGTAAATGGCATGTTCTAGATAGAAAGGTGTGTGTCTGGAAATGAAGGGATGCGGCTTCATATGTGAGTTGAAGGTGAAGGGCTTCACATACGAGCTGACTATTCCTAAGCTAAACTGACGCTGTAGCAGTGGAAGAAATACTCAAGAAGTCATCATGAGAATGTCAGCCCATCTGTAGAAATCTTAGGGTAGACGCTGAACTTCTACATGGTGTAGGACTCCAGTGGTTCATGATCAGGAAGCCCAAGAATACTGGAGTGGGTAGCCTATCCCTTTTCCAGGGGAACTTCCTGACCCAGGAATAGAACTGGAGTCTCCTGCATTGCAGGTGGACTCTACCAGTTGAGCAACCTGGGAAGCCCTGAGATTAATAGATCGGAGCTGAACTTATGAGTGTCAAAGGCAAAGAAAGCAAGCTTAAAAGATATCTTGGTTGTATTTGCATGACAGGTGCAAGAAATCAGGCTGAATTGGCATAGCTGTATCATCTATTTGTCTTTGCCATATCAGTCACCTTGGGCAGAAGATCATCTGTGTAGTGATCAATTAAGCTGATTACATAAATTGGCCAAAATTCTCATGAGTTCTTTTGATAACTTGCAGAACCAGATGGGTATTTAGATTATACTCAATAATTGAAAACAGCTAAAATTATAACTATTTCTAAAAATCTCAACCAACTATCTCTGTCTTGCTTTTAGCTGGCTTGGATGATACCTGATTTAGGATAAGTATGCCATTTTCACATTAAAATTATATACCAATTAAATCCAAATCTTCCCCATTTTCTAATCACAAATTCTCTCCTCTCTTTTCAATCCTGTCACTTTCTGCTTCACTCAAAACTTCAAATATTTAAGGAATAAACTTTATAATTTTTCTGTAGTCTTAGTTTTTAAGTATAGGGAAAAGAAGCAAATTTTACTTGGACCTAATTAAACTTTCATCAATGTAAATGCATTTTTAGGGCACAGTGAAAAACATTCAATGAGGGTGACATATTAAAATGAATGAATTCTCTCCATGGCAGCAGTTTATTCAAAATATCTTAATTGACTTAAGATTGACTGACAGGTTGGAGGAGCATCTGCTTCCTGGTGACTGAGGTTAATTTTAGAGTTCCATTATTCATGTAATCTCAGTATCATCATGTAACTTTGTCATAATTCTTGTGTTTGACTTCATATGTGAAATTTGTGTCCTTGTTGATAGTGAAGCACAGATGGTAAATTATCTATTGTCCCAATAGTTCTTTGGTTAATTTAGACTTAGTATGCAGTAACTTATTTCCTAGTTTTCGAAAAATTAAATTAATTGCATGATTGGCCTTTTTCAGGATTCAGAGCTATTTTAAGTAACCTCTTTCTGATTTTTAATACTAAATTCTTATTCAAAATTAAAGAACGACGCTATTTAAAGGAAACCATTAATATTATTTGAAATGACATTTAATACCACAGGTTTCATTAAGGGACCAATTTACATATTCTGGTTTCTGTTAATACTACATAGTCAGACTTAAATAAGCTTGCATATTTCTTTCCAAAAATGTGATTCCTGCCAAGTGGCCATGAGTTAGCCTATTATAATTCACTCTTGTGTGTTAATTGTACGTGTGTGTGTGTGTGTGTGTGTGTGTACTCTGTGGTCATCCCTGTAAGTATGCTGAGGTTCTACAATTTTTCTTCCATGTGTTGTTGTTATTGAGTCACCAAGTCTTGTCTGACTCTCTGCAACACCATAGACTGCAGCTTGCCAGGCTCCCTGTTCTTCGATATCTCCTGGAGTTTTTTCCATATGTGGGTTGGGATAATTACACCTTCATCACAGGGAGAATCATATGAGAACTAGCAATACAATGACAAAAACATTTAAATATGCTATGTGTTGGCATTTTATATTAGACCAGATTTGAACTGAGTTATGCCTCTCAGGGAACCAAAAAGTATAAAATAGTTTTTCCTTTCTTGGAGGACATAACTGGCTATTACTTAAATGAGCAAGCAACAAATGCAATATTTTAATAACTCTGATGTATATTATTCATGATACTTTATCAGCATGTTGTTGCAATTTAGCCTTGAAAAATAAATAGTAATGAAACTCATGATGGAAAGAGATAAGGTGTTCTTAAGAAGATATTGAAATTGGGTATGTAATTATAGACAAGTAATGTTACTGTGATGTATATATAAGAATAAAAATAATAGTCTGGAAACTAAATACATATTTTAAAAGCTTTATCTTAGCATATTGAGTTAAAATATGATAATGAACATGTTTGAATAGATATAATGATAGAAAGTTAAGATATAAAAACATAATACTTTGAAATAGTGCTAAATGCACTATTTCCCTTTTCAACTTGAAAATTTGTCATCATTTTGATACAATTTGACAAAGGAATTTTTATTTTAAATGCTCTTTAGTTTGTCATCTTTAAAATTAGCTTAATAGAGAGATATTATAAGAAATATACATAAAAATAAGATAATAAAACCAATAAGATAAAAATCATAATATTTTCATTTCTAGTATGTTTTATGTATGCAGGTTGGGATACATAACCTAAGATATATAAAGGACTGTTGACTCCTCTAATAGCATGTACAAATATTTTACAGTTTACAGATGTAAAGACTTCTTTAAAAAATAACTATTTTACTCTTTTGATTGATTTAAACAAGAAACCAGGATTACCACTTTAATGTGTGTAAATGTGGGTGCTAAATCTCTCAGTCATGTCCAACTGTTTGCAGATCCATGAATGGTAGCCCATCATGCTCCTCTGTCCATGAGATTTCTCAGGGAAGAATACTGAGTGGCTTAACATTTCCTGCTTCAGGGGAACTTCCCAACCCAGGTATCGAGCCCATGTCTCCTGTATCTTCTTCATTGCAGGTAGATTCTTTACCACTGAGCCACCTGGGAAGCCTTTTTAAATATATAGAATATCCCCCTAAGAGTATATGAATAAGTAAATTAATTACCTTTCATAAAAATATTTCAGTATGTTTAGAAACAAGGGGTCAAATTTGGCACTCTAACTTATTAATCAATTCATCTTTCTGGTCATTTTAATATTCCTTGAATAACAATAATATATTTTAATGAAATAAATTATACTTCATATTTAGATAATGTACAAAATAGAAATCTGAAAATTGACATTTTCAGTGATAATTTTTTATTGTTATTAAATATAAAAACATTTTTATTAATTCAAACATATTAATAAGAGATTAAATTTTATTTTTGTAACCCTGTCAGCAGTTACTAGCTTTTTAACATTTTTTTACTAAGTTGAAATACATATGACATAAAATGTAACATTCTAACGTGTAAAATTCGATGACATTTAGTGTTTTCACAATATTGTATAACCACCTCCTCTGTCTGATTCCAAAACAATTCATTATCCCCAAAGGAAAACCTATAGCCATTAAGCAGTTGTTCCCCATTCCTCTCCCACCATAGCAGGCTAGCAAATACCAATCTGTCTTCTGTCTCTATAGATTTTACTGATTATGAATGTTTCATATAGCACTTTGGTGGTTCCTCAAAGGTAAACACAGGATCACCATATGACCCAGTAATCCACTCCTACTATATATTTAAAACAGATAGTCAAGCAAACGCTTGCACAGACATATTTATAGAAGCACTATTTACAACAACTAAACAGTGGAAACAACCTAAATGCTCATCAGTGATTGAATGTACAAACCAGTTGTGGGATGAGCATACGATGGAATATTATTCAGCCTTAAAGAGGAATGAAATATTGATATGTGCCACAATAAGGATGAAACACTGAAAACATTATGAAAGCATCATGCCACTACTACAAAGGCTCACATATCACATAGCTTTTTAAAAAATTGTGAGAAGAATAGTTAACATGGGATCTGACTTAACACATTTTTAAGTGTACAATACAGTATTATTTTCTTGGGCTTCAAAATCACTGCTGATGGTGACTGCAGCCATGAAATTAAAAGATGCTTGCTCCTTGGAAGAAAAGCTATGACAAAGCTAGACAGCATATTAAAAAGCAGAGACATTACTTTGCCAACAAAGGTCCATCTAGTCAAAGCTATGGTTTTTCCAATAATCATGTATGGATGTGAGAGTTGGACCATAAAGAAAGCTGAGCACTGAAGAATTGATGCTTTTGAACTGTGGTGTTGGAGAAGATTCTTGAGAATCCCTTGAATAGCAAGGAGATCAAACCAGTCCATCCTAAAAGAAATCAGTCCTGAATATTCATTGGAAGGACTGATGCTGAAGCTGGAACTCCAATACTTTGGCCACCTGATGCAAAGAATTGACTCACTGGAAAAGACCCTGATGCTGGGAAAGATTGAAGGCAGGAGGAGAAGGGGACGACAGAGGATGAGATGGTTGGATGGCATCACTGACTCGACGGACATGCGTTTGAACGAACTCTGGGAGATGCTGAAGGACAGAGAGGCCTGGTGTGTTACAAAGAGTCAGACCTGACTGAGGGACTGAACGACCGCAACAACAGTATTGTTAATTATAGGCATGGTGGAGTACAGCGTGTCTTTAGAACTTAATATATTGTGTAACTGAAGGTATCAACATATTTCAAGATGTACCTGTTAAATAAGTGTTAATATTTGTATAATTGATATACAAATATGTGTGTAAGCATGTATATATATACTTGTATGTTACTATTGGCATATAATTATTACCAGCAAATATATATCGCACAAGGGGAAAAATAAAAACAAGATCCTTATGACAATATAAACTGACTATGTATCAAAGGTTTCATTCAGCTCATTAATTAATGGGGGAATTATTAAGATGTTAAAATGGATTCAAAATGCATTTGAGGAGCTGAATATGTATAAACAATTAATAAATGATGTTTGCTGAGTTATATTCAAAACTGGTTAACATTCTGCAGTCATAACAGTAAAATGTGGATTATTTTGGGGATAAAACACATGTGCGTTTTCACTAGACAAAAATCTGTAAATTCAGGTTAACCTTTGAAGAATTATGAAGTATCCTAGTCAATAGTAAGTGAACTAGAAACATAGCCAGCAACAGCACCTAAAGAGCCTCTAGTAATCTTTTGTTTATTTCTAAGTTTCTGAGTTTTTCTACAAATAGACTTCATCCTGTCTAATGTTTATATTGTAAAATGCTTCAGTTCAAAATTTGAATTATTTGCTATAAACAAAAAATAGAATTTGAATAGCTTCAACAGAATTCTCCACAGTTGTTATTGTTTCTCTAAAATATCTAGTTCATTTTTTCAGGAAACAACATATTTGCCCTTAAGGCACAAAACAAGAAAAAAAAATGTAGATAGTCTTGACCAAAATCTCTAAGGTATAATGTACACTGATAGAACCTATTAAATAATACCTTGTTTATTTTTCTTTAGATGAAAAAATTCTTTGCTATGGTTTATTTTCTTATATTACAAAAATCTTTAGATTCGTTTGCATCACCTAAATGGGCTTCCCAGGTGGGCCAGTGGTAAAGAACCCACCTGTCATCATAGGAGACATAAGAGATGCAGGTTTGATTCCTGGGTTGGGAACATCCCTTGGATATTAAAAATTAGCTCATTTCCCATCCAATATATATGTCAGCTCCCCTGGAGGTAGGAAATGGCAACCCACTCCAGGATTCTTACCCGGAAAATTCTGTGGACAGAGGAGCCTGGCAGGCTATAGTCCATGAGGTTGCAAAAGCTGGACATGACTGAGGGTATGCACACACACACACACACATATGCGTCAGCTAAATTTTCCCATATCAGTGTAATGCAGTCTGTATTCTCTTTAACTCATTTAATATAGCTGTATACTTCAGTTGTCTAGAATTCATCTGTGTATAATGTTTCAAAAACATAGTTATGTGATAAATTGCTTTTTATTCTCAAATGAAATCAGTTTTTATAATAAGTGAAAATTTCATTTCCTCCAATTGACAGATGCTTTTTTACTTCAAAAAAATAAAATTATGAATGAATAAAAAGGAAATTTAAATTTATTTGTGTATTAAAGTCAAAGTCTTGACCTCACAATATCTTTGAATACGTACTGAATAAGTAAGGTATAAAATATGTTCACTCACTTAATAAATATTTATTTATTTATGTAATGTGAGCTATGCGCCAGACATTGTTCTAGGCTGAGAACATAAAAGACCAAAGCTCCAAACTACATTCCAGTGCATGTAGATATACCATATAAAATAAAATAGTAATTAAAGAGTATACCAGATAGTCCTGAGTATAAAAAGAGAAAACAAAACTGGGGAAGTATCAGGGATTCGGACTAGATGCCTGTTATTTTACTTATATATTTGTTTATTTTAAGCTAAAATGAATTTTATTAATTTTTAAATATTTTTGGTTTAAAATATTATATTGTTTCAGATGTACAATATAATTATTGATATTTTTATGGATCATATTCCATTTAAAGTTATTATAAACCAATGGCTGTATTTCCTTGTGCTATATAATATATCCTAGTAGCTTATTTATTTTATGCATAGTAGTGTGTATTTTTTATTTATTTATTTATTTTTTTTTAGTAGTGTGTATTTTTTAAACCCCTACCTCTGTCTGGCCCTTTCTACCTTTACATTACCCCACCTGTGACTGCTAATTTGTTTTCTACATCTGTGAGTCTCTCTCTTTCTGTTTTGTTATATCTATTTATTTTTTAATTGTACATATAAGTAATAACAGAGTATTTATTTTTCTTTGTCTTACTTATTTCACTGAGGGTTCTGTTGCTCAGTCGCTGAGTTGTGTCTGACTCTACAATTCCATGGACTGCAGCACACCAGGCTTCCCTGTCCTTTACTATCTTCCAGAGTTTGCTCAAACTCATGCCCACTGAGTTGATGCTGAAATTCTATCTGCAACAACATGGATGAACCAAGAGGGTATTATTACCCTTTACATATCCTCTAGATTCATCCATGTTGTTGCAGATAGAAGAATTTCATTATTTTATGGCTGAGTGATATTCCAGTGTGTGTATGTATATGTATGTACACACAATATATATACACCACATCTTTACCCGTTTATCTGTTGATTGGCACTTGGGTTGCTTACATATCTCAGTTCTTGTAAATAATGCTGCTGTGAATATTGGAACATTGGGTCCATGAATCTTTCCAAGTTAGTGCTTTCATTTTCTTTAGATATATACCCAGGAATGGAATTGCTGGATCAAATTGTAGTTCTATTTTTAGGTTGTCAGGGTAGATACCACTGAGGAGGTATATTGTGATTCATAATGAGAAGTATATATTTGGTCTTCCTCCCCTTTTCTGACATTGAGTTCCTAAAATACTTGGAACGTTCTAAGAGCCGAGAGTCCTAAAGGTGTCTTTTGTAATGCTAACGAGGTGACTTTAGGAACTCCTCTAAGAATGGGGCTGGTTGCCAGTGGAGCCAATCATATGATCAGAGGGGTGGAATTTTTCAGTCTCAAACCCAGGCCTCCAAGCAAGGGAAAGGGGCTAGAGATGGAGTTCAATCATCAATGGCCAGTGAATTAATCAACCAAGCCTATGTAAAGAAGTTTCCATAAACACCCACAAGGACAGGTTCAGAGAGGCTCCTAGTGTGTGAAAATGTGGGAATTTGGGTGAGAGCCATGCTAAGAGAGGGTATGGAAGCCCGTGCCCTTTCTCTGTACCTTCTATGTAGCTCTCTCATCTCCCCATTTCTGAGTTATACCCTTTTATGATAAAACAATGATCTATCACTGGGGTCTCCCATCTGTAGTCAGTTGGTAAGAAGCACAGGGGACAACCTTGATTTGGTGACTGGCATCTGAAGTGGGGCGGAGTCAGGCTTGTGAGACTGAACCTCAAACCTGCAAATCTGATCCTCTATCTGGTAAATAGTGTCAGAATTGAGTTGAATTTTGGGACACCCAGCAGGAGTCCAGAGAAGCCTTGGACTTGTGAGGGAACCCCTCACTCCTCACATTCCTACGTTGGATTTGGGTGTTCAGATCCCTTTAGTAGGTGACCTTTCATTTAGTTAAAAGACCCTAAGTAAGTGAAGGAATGGGCTACAAGAATATGCAGGAAAAATGTACAAGAAAGCACTAATTAAAAAACCACAAGGTAGGAACAGCCCTTGATGACTATGAGTGGGTAGATAGCTTCTTGGTCAATAAAGAATTAGTTTTTACATCTCTAAAGACAGGGAATAATCATTGAATTTTTGTTCAATAACACATCAGCAATAAGGAAATTCAGGAAAAAGTGGATTTGGATTTTACCCCATAAAATATCATATCCTTCTAGCCAGGAGTAATGCCAAACTTAACCGTAACAGATGTCAAAGCAATCTCACATTCAACTTGTTAAACAGTTCTTGGAATGGCACTAATTTGGCTTTGGGAAAGGCAAGTCTAATTTTGACTCATTATGCTGCTGGTACTACTTTTCTGCATTCTGAAAAATAACTGCAAGAGGACATCTAAGGATAAAGAGGGACTTTTTCTATAAAATACATCAGGTCTTCTTGGTGCAACGGTGGTATGTGTTGTATAAATAAACAGAATATGATGTCTATGCCATACTTTATTTTTGAAAACATAATCTGCAAAGAACTCCTTTAAGTCAGTTTTAGACCACATGAATGGATATTAGAGATCCAGTTCATCTCTGGTCATATTATCTCACGCTGCTCTTCCTGTCATGTTGTGAAAATTTAATTAACATTTTTGAATGAATGAAATAAAATTCAAATAGAAATTGTCATATACTTCTTCTGAATGTAATGTATAAAACAGCAGAGGCGTGAGAAAAATCTATATCAATGGCAAATACTCAACAATGAAATCTGCTTATTTTTAAATGAAATTTTACTTTTCATTCAATCTTCCTTTGTCCGTTAACTATTTTAGAGCACAAAGTACCTTGTATGTCTCCCTCACCATATTTTAGCACCTCATAACCTTGAAAAGGACTAAATTTACTTTCTGGTTTTTAAATAAGGGTTTTCTTTAAATTTTTTTTATTTAAACATTTTAACTTCAGATAGCGTGAACTTACCTTCAGACTTGTTTATGAAGGACATTAAGAGGCATGATTAGAGTAGAACAACTGAGTTACCTAGAACTATCAAATAGCCACCATCCCTTCATTCTTTACACATGACAAAATATATACCTTTGTTTCAGTGAGTCTCAATTAATGGGACCTTTTATGAATTCTCGTAAGCTGTAACTGTATCTTCTAAATTCACTTTTAATTGATAGAATATAATATAATTTATATTTCACCATGAATGAATACTCCAGGGGAAAGTTATTTGGCACTAATAAAGAAAATGGGCTTCCCAGGTGGCACTAGTGTTAAAGACCCTGCCAGCGAGTGCAGGAGACATGAAAGACTTGGGTTCAATCCCTATGTCTGGAAGATCCCCTGGAGGAGGGCATGGCAACCCACTCCAGTATTCTTGCCTGGAGAATCCAGTGGACAGGGGAGGCTGGCAGGCTACGATATTGAGCTGTAAAAGATAAACTTTTAGATTTAACTTTGAGTAAACTCAATAAATGTGTCTTTCAAATTACTTTTAATAATAAAGAGCTTCATGTATTATTATAACAGGTCTCTCTCCAAAACTTTCACTTAAAAAAAAAAAGCAAAAAAAAAATAGTAATAATAATTTAAGTCCCTTAGTGATAAGAACTTTCTTCTACACAATGGAAATGTCCAGCAGAAGTCAACACGTTCCTTCCTGTAGCAAAACAAATGGCCATATAGGAAGCAGACATATAAAAGGATTTTGGTTCTTAAAAGCCAGACTCACTTCCAGTACTAGGGACAATTAGAAGCATACATTTAGTCATCGTATTACTTTCTTTTTAAGATTTATAGGTTTTATGGAGATGAATCATCCTTCATTGGTAATGTTTGTATTTCTCTTTATCCCTTGAAATATGTAACTAGATTATCAATTCATTAATCTTGAAAAGTCCAGACTTAGAATTTGTCAATTTTTTTCTACAGTTTGTTCTATTCTCTTTCATTCTTCTGTTTATTTCCTTCCATTTAATTTATTTGTGCCCAACTGATGTTTGTTTGTAAATAGTTCTTTTACTTGATATAAACATTTAAGGAAAACATTTCCCTTTTAAGGGTTGTTTTAGTTGCATCCCAAACATAGTTTGGTTTCTGTTTTAATTTTGTTGTGACAAGACCACATACTCTAAATGAATGCAGTCTTTGTAAGTGTGTTGAGGCTTGTTTAATAGCTCAGCATATGGCCTGTCTTAGTGTGGGGTATGGTGTTTTAAGAATACAAGTTTGGTCAAATGGAAATGTGACTCTTTTGCTTCCTTACTGACATTTTTATCTATGTGGTCTCTCAGTTACTAACTGATGGCTATTCAGTCTGCAAGTATGATTATAGATTGGCCTATCTCTGCCTATAGTTCTGTCAATTTTCATTTCATGCATTTTGAAGCTTTGTTATTACAAAAGAAAGTGGAAGTGTTCGTCACTAGTCATGTCGGACTCTTTGCGACCCCATAGACTGTTGCCTGCCAGGCGCCTCTGTCCTTGGGATTCTCCAGGCAAGAATAATTGAGTGGGCAGTCATCCCTTCTACAGGCGATCCTTCCGACCCAGGGATCAATCCCAGGTCTCCTGCACTGCAGGCAGATTCTTTACCATCTGAGCCAGCAGAGAAGTCCTTTGTTATTATGGGCATACATATTTAAGATTTGTATACCTCGTTGATGCATTGACACTTCTGTCATTTAAATTAATAATTTTAAAAATTGTTTTAGTGTAATGCTTGTTGCGATTTCCTGGTGTCTCAGACGGTAAAGAATCCGCCTGCTCTGCAAGATACCTGGGTTGGATCCCTGGGTTGGGAAGGTCCCCTGGAGGACGTCATGGCAACCCACTCCAGTACTCTTACCTGGAGAATTCCATGGACAGAGGAGCCTGGCGGGCTACAGTCCATGCGGTTGCAAAGAGTCGGACAGGACTGAGCGACTAAGCACGATGCTTGCTACCTTGAAGTCTGTTTTGCCTTACATTAGTATAACTGTACCGGATTTTAAACATTTCTATTGGAGTATAGTTGATTTACAGTATTGTGTTAGTTTCAGGCAAACAGCAATGTGAATCAGTTATACATATACATATATAAAGTCTTGTTAAAATTTTTCCCCATATTGGTCAATATAGAATATTGAGTAGATTTCCCTGTGCTCTCCTGTAGGTCCTTATTCCTGATAATATCTCATTTGGCACTTTTATTAAAAAGGACTTTTTATATAGTAGCTTTTTCTATCTGTATACTTTTTATATAGTAGCTCCCACTGCTAAGGTGCTTCCAGAAATTTATACTTTAATTAGAATTTTTGAATGTGTCATCCTTAAGTGTATTTTTCTATTTATTTGTCTTATCATGGCTTTGTTAAAATTATTGGAACTATATGATATTTTTAAACAAATTTGAAATAATGTTAGCCAATATTTCTTCAAGTATTTATCTGTCCCTTCCCTACTTTCTGCTCACTTTCTCTAACACTTGTGTTAGTTACACTATTTTACACTGTCACAGATTATTAAAGTTTTACTTATGTTTTCTTAGTTCTTTCTTGAGTGGCAGGATTTTGTTTGAATAATTGCTCTTGAGATTATTGAACCTTTATTTTTGCATTGAATAATCAGTTGACTGTTCCACATAATGTATTTTTTGTTACAGATATTTTATTTTTATATCTAATATTTGCAAATATGTGTACTATTTGCAAGTGATTTATAGTTCTCTTCAAATTCCCCATTTCTTCTTTCATTATGCTTATCATTCTCAATAGTTTTTAAGACATCCTTGATTACTTAAAATCTTTGTCTTCTGATGTAAGAATCTTTTGTGGTTCTCTGTGCACATTGTTTGATCACATCTCATCATCATTTTATTGTATAATGGAGATCATAGATGTTTCCTTGCAAAGAACCTGAATATTTTTGTCTTCCTCTGTAAAGTGTTGATTTCTCTTCTAGAAGAAATTACCTTATTGACAGATCACCTTGATAATATGGAAGCTTATTTTTATGCTTGCTTCAGTTGGAGTATTCTGGATATTTCAGGTTATCAGTGCTGTGAAATGATTGTTAATCCTAAGGCATGGCTCCTTGATGGTTTCATTGGAAATCTCAAGTATTTATCCAGTCCCTCAATTATTTAGGCTTGAATTTCAAATTGTAGCTTTGCCAGAATGGAGAAGGTGTTGAAATCTCTGCTCAATCTTCTTAGCCTCTCTCTCTGACTTTTCTCAGGACTTCTTGGATTCATGTCCTTCATATGTGTAATGTAGGAGTCAGCCAAGATTTCAAGGTAGTTTTGTACATGGTAGTGTGTGTCGGGGGGGTGTTCTTTGTGACTCAGCTGGTAAAGAATCCACCTGCAATGAGGGAGACCTGGGTTCAGTCCGTGAGTTGGGAAGATCCCCTGGAGAAGGGAAAGACTACACACTCCAGTATTCTGGTCTGGAGAATTCCATGAACTGTATAGGCCATGGGATCACAAAGAGTTGGACATGACTGAGCGACTTTCGCTTGTACATAGGGACTTTGAGCCTCCACACTGTGGCCTCCTCTGTTTGGGGATTTCTTTCCTAAATTCGTAGCCCCTCTGCTTCACCTGAATCAGTATTTCTATTTTTCAATCTAATAATACTCTCACTTTCTGCATTAACTATATTATTGAGAACCATGCAAACCTGTGAGTATTTCCAGGGGTAATTAGATAAAAACTGAGTCTTTAAGCATTGTGAATTCTGTCCTTCAAGGCCCTCAGTTTCTACTTGTATGCGTTGTAGTACTTTCAGACAGCTGATTTTTAATTTCTATTTTTTTAAAGAAATTTAACTGTCATTGGTTAGAATAGTCAGTCCTAAAGGAAATCCTAGTCAATCCTAAAGGAAAACAACCCCGAATATTCATTGGAAGGACTGCCACCTGATGTGAAGAGCCAACTCCTTGGAAAAGACCCTGATGCTAGGAAAGATTGAGAGCAGGAGGAGGAGAGGGCAACAGAGGAGGAGATGGTTGGACGGCATCACTGTCTCAATGGACATGAGTTTGAGCAAACTCCAGGAGATAGTGAAGGACAGGGAAGCCTAGTATGCTTCAGTCCATGGGGTCTCAATGAGTCAGATTCTGCTTAGCAACTGAACAGCAACAGAAGAGTATGCTACAAACTACTCAGTCATTACTATAAGAAAGAACATAATGTACATGATTGAAAGAAGGAGAGATAGTATATGTTTCTAATGTACCATTCTCATTGAATTACTAGCAGTTTGCAATCCTATTGGATAAAGTTTTCACATTTGGTTGATTGACAAGTTGGGCAAGGAATTTTATTTTAATCATGTCTTTTCTAAATTTTTGCAATGCCATGTGTAGACAAGACAAGATAATGACTTTCTCCTCATCCAATCACAAGCTCATTTTCCCATAATGGCTTAAGCAAGCCTTATAAAAAGTCATGAGGGAGTTATACAAACATTTATGGCTTTTGTAAATAAACTGCTGGGTGAATTCATTTTGCAAGTGTAATTATTATGATGAAAAATATAATTGAAGATTTTAGTCATATCCTTGAAAGGAGAGAATCTTATTCAAAATACATACTTATCTACGATTTAAAAATCAGGTTCATATTAAGTTTTTGTTAGCAAAAATTGGGGAAAAGTGTCATTTTATCTTTTACAACTACCCTTTCACAGTCTAATATCAACAGCAAGTACTTTGGTAGTTCTCAAAATGTAGTCTAATTATAAGTGCTGGTTATAAATGCAAATATATAGAGCCCAGGATTTTGAATTTATAAGTTCTTTAGATTAGTCTCCTATACAACTGGTTTAATGACAGATTATTATCCAGATTAGTGACAAAATTGTGATTAATCTTCAAATTACTTTCTTTTTAAAGGAGCTTCTAAAATTTATCATATCTTATTAATAAAATATGGAAACAATAACATATAAGCCCACCTTACAAATAGGAATTTAAGTCAATTGGATTCTGTGGAGCTGACATAATGTTTTAAAAAGCAAGGCAAAAGATAGGAATGCTAAATTGTGATCCATCATGTAAGCTAACCCTCTTATTTTATGTTAAATCTTGTTCTTTATGATCACAACACAAAAGTACCAGATTGGCCAAGAGGTCAAGATTAGCAACATAGCCAATAATACTTTATTTTATTAATTTATTTGTTTTTGGCCACACTACCTGCCCTGCAGGATCTTAGTTCCCTGACCAGGCATCAAACCCGTGCCCTCTGCAGTGGAACTGTGGAGTCCTAACCACAGGATTGCCAGGGAATTTCCAAAGGTAACAGTATTTTAATTACTGGACCAAACAAGAAATGATGGGAGATAGGAACCATATAATATAGTATTAAATAATAACAAAGTATTCAAAGTAAACCTAGGACAACAAGGAGAACTGGCATGTGGCACAGGCCAAAAGAAAGCTAGACAGAATTCTGAAGACTGACTTAGGAGGCCACGTTAGGGTGAAACAACCCTTGTTGCTTAGTTGCTAAGCCATGCCCATCTTTGCAACACTATGGACTATAGCCCACCAGGCCTTCTGACCATGGGATTTCCCAGACAAGAATATTGGAATGGGTTGCCATTTCCTTTTCTAGGGAATCTTCCCAACCCAGGGATCTAACCTACATCTTCTGCATTGTCAGGCAAATTCTTTACCACTGCACCCATCTTGGAAGCCTAAGAAGAGCCCTACAAGCTCCATATTCTTCCCTTCAGCCCATTAGAGGGAGAGTGATGGGAATCTGATTTGGGTATAAGCAATAAAGAATCCTCTGACAATGCAGGAGATGAAAGTTTGATCCCTGGGTCAGGAAGATCCCATGGAGAATGAAATAGCAACCCATTCCAGTATACTTTCCTGGGAAATCCCGTGGGCAGAGGAGCCTGATGGGCTACAGTCCATGGGGTCAAAAAATGCGACTTAGCAACTAAACAGCAACAGGAATACAGAGCATTTTCTTAAAAAAGTGAAAGTGTTAGTCACTCTTTTGTCTGTGTTGTGTGGAGCATTTTTGAGCCTTTTAACATCCTGACTAGAAAAATTGATGCTTTTGAACTGTGGTGTTGGAGAAGACTCTTGAGAGTCCCTTGGGCTGCAAGGAGATCCAACCAGTCCATCCTAAAGGAGATCAGTCCTGGGTGTTCATTGGAAGGACTGATGCTGAAGCTGAAGCTCCAATACTTAGGCCACCTCATGCGAAGAGTTGACTCATTGGAAAAGACCCTGATACTGGGAGGGATTGGGGGCAGGAGGGGAAGGGGACGACAGAGGATGAGACGGATGGATGGCATCACCGACTCGATGGACATGAGTTCGAGTAAACTCCGGGAGTTGGTGATGGGCAGGGAGGCCTGGCGTGCTGTGATTCATGGGGTCACAAAGAGTCGGACACCACTGAGCAACTGAACTGAACTGAACTGAAAATTCAATTGAAGACATGAAATTTTTAAGGAAATTAAGAAGGTGTAATTTTTATATAGAAATTTTGTTGTCTCTTCCTCCTCTACTGAAAGACAAGACAACAAAGCTTCTTTAAAAATAAGTTACAATATATGGGAATGAATATATGGAAGTAGCATAGTTCTTGGCTCCAGAGTGTGGTAAAAACAGTAATTCCCTGGGTCTACATTCATTGTTATGCCACCTGCTGTCAGGCTAATGGGTATGTACATTTCTTATAGGTTCTGTTCTGTGGACTATGCTCACCCACTTGTTATATAGAAGCAGTAGAACTTCATGTGAAAATTGGTGAAATCCATAGAAAACTTCTAGTTCAGGTAATAGCATTAGGTAAAGGTTAATGTAATTTTGACAAATGTACATGGTTATGTAAGATGCTAACATCAGGAGAATTGGTAAAGATATATGGGAACCTGCTATACTGTCTTTGAAAGTCCTAAAAATCTAAAATTATTTCAAAATAGAAAGGCTTGAAAATGTATCATGTTACACTGAAGGAAATTTAGTTGGGAAATTTCTGATAATTTTCTTCAAAAAAATAGGAGCAAATCTTCACAGCTGTCCTTCACTCCATTTTTCCCCCTTGAGTACCTTTTAAGTCAATGATTGCCCCCTGGCCCTCTTGATGCTCATGAAATAGGCACTGGATAAATGCTTGCTGAATGAGTCAGTCCTTTTGATGTATTTAAAGAACTTTTCATTACTGGGATTTTTATTGCCTTGAAAAGTGCTCCTAAAATTTTCTTTTGACTCACTTAAGTTTGAATTGCTCCTGACCTGCCACATTGTGTGCTTTTTGGTTCTCTTCCTGAAAGAAAGCTGTGATGGTTTAAACACATACGCACTGCACTAAGTCACTCATTTCCTCCTTCAGCTCTCAAAATGGATTCTTTTAACTTCTCTAGTTATCTCCCCCTACATGGTTTTTATTTTACTATCTGGTCTTTGATGAGAAATGATAAAAAAAAAAAAAAAAGTAATCATTCTTTTAACTTAATGCATATCAATATAGATCAAAATAAGATAAATTGGGTCATTGAGTAGAGAAAATAGAAGAGCCTCTTGGATGCAGTAAGACCTTAGGTCCTTTTGAAACGTTCCCTGGATCTTAGGAGTTTCCAATATCTGGTCATCTAGGTGACTGTTACTTTGCATGCTTGATGTGAAAGCTTATATGCATACATATGCTCCTTAAATTACTGAAGTTTCAGCACTCTTGCTCTCCCAGTCCAAATATTTCTGTGTGTTCTTGATCCATTCACTCACTTCCCTGCTTCTGTTGCTATCCTAAAATTTCAGTTATTTTCTCTGGCTCTCATTTTAGAAAAAAGAAAAACTTTCAGTCACTGAACTCAACCACTTAAAAGTACTCAGATCTCACAAATTGTAAGAAAAGCACACTGTCCTATCTGTGTTTTCTGCTTCAAATGGAAAAAAAAAAAAAAATCTCTACAGTGGTTTATATGCACTCTTGTACTCTAGCAATTTCCAAATCTTTACTTCTCTAGCATTTGTCTAATTATAATTCTACTGAAGTCATTCTTTAAAAAGTTCAGTTTACTTATTAGCAAGCAAATTCCATACATAGTGTTCCTGCTCATTGATGTCTCAGGATAATTGAACTCCATGGAACCTGAGCTTCCAAGAAACCATTCTCCACTTACTTGGATGACATTCCAACCTGAAACTATTCTGACTTCCTCAACTGCTGCCTTTATCTCCTCTGGTTCTACCCTTTCAGCCAAGTTTTTTCTGGGTTCTGATCTTGACTTTCTTATTATTCCTTGTCTGTACTCTTTTCTTTGTCTGTACAACTATGCACGTTATTACAGAAAAACCCAGATGAACTTTTCAGTCAATACTTCAGTTTTACTAATCATCCATACATATTGAAAGCTACCTCCTTCCTTGATTTTGCCCTTGAGCAACAGTCTTAGCTTACGGAGCTTACGGCTATATAGTTTAACCAGGATCTTCCATAAATATTTCAAACAAATTTTCAGAATTAAACTCGTTCTGCTTATTCTGCAAACTGATCCTCTCCCGTGTACTTCTGAGTGTCAGAGATACCAACACACTCCTTTTTATAGTTTCAGTCCTTCTCTTAAGCTTACTTTAACCAGTTCTATATTCAAGATCTGTCAAGTTTACCAACTTTTTGTTGCCCTTTATGTTTCCACTTCCACTAAGCCTCTCCAAGCACTCACAGAGGTCAAAACTCGCAGAAGTTTGAAATAGCTTGAAAAATAAATGGATATCTGCATAAAGGGAAGATACTGAAGAGTCAGGACAAGAGAAAAATGTAGCAATACTTGTTCAGACATGTGAGAGTAGGAGGTGAGTTGACTGAGAGGTGATCAGGTCAAGAAAGATAAAAGTTGGCCCTGAGTTTTAGAATCCTTTGTGTTTTTAATTGATGTCTTATGTTGATGTTATGTTTTCTGCAGGCTAGATTAGAATTTATTATGTGTGAACTATTGAACCAAATTTTAAGCTAGCCAGTCTTTAAAATTTTGTCCTTAGGTACTAAACTTGAATTAAAATCCTGTAGACTCATTCTTATCCAAATATAATTAGTTGGTTTTGAGAGCCTCCTTCATTAAATTGCTTCTGTAAGGTCTAGTTTCTATGTCTTGGAGTTTGACCAATAGCCTTAAAAGCCCAAATACCACTTCCCTATAGAGTAGGAATTTTAGCATGAAGCCCTTGGCTCTGTGAACTCAAAAATTGCATGCATTTCTGAATGACTGTGAAAATATGCATGTTCCTGGGTGTTGGCTTAAATATATTAACAGACCCTAAAAGATGCAAAATTTCTGAAAAAAGAGCTGCTGAGTTTTATCAATGTGAGTAAGATGCTGGAAATATTGTAAAATATAATCTGACCACGCCCTGCTCCTCTTTTATAACCTGTTGGGTTTCCCTTGGCTTTTAAATGAAGACCAAATCTAAGGACTCTGACCTAAGATACTTGAATGGTATGTCGATTTTGAGATCTCTAGACTAGGTTTGCTTGGCTTTTTTTCTGGACATGTGGCTTACGACTATGTTACTTCAATTCCTTTAGCAAACTTCGCTTCCTCACATCTCAGGGTCTTGAATATTTTGTGAGGAAAGGTACTGTCCTGCTGTCATTTTCCGACACTCCAGGATTCTTGCCTAGAGAATCCTGTAGACAGCAGAGCCTGGTGGGCTGCCGTCTATGGGGTCGCACAGAGTCAGACATGACTGAAGTGACTTAGCATGCATGCATTCACCAGAGCCTTCTCCCAATTACTTTCTATCTCACTTCTCGTCTCAGCTTAAACATCGCTTTCTTGTTAAGTCTTTCCTGACCATTCTGACAAAATGGACTTCCCTCATTCATATGTTCAAAATTGCCCTCTATTTTTAATGTCATAATGTTTATCACAGTTTATAGTTATAAATTTGAGTCCGAATTTCATTTATGTTTATTTATTTTTCTTGTGCAAGCTCAGGAGTGCAGGGGAGTGATGGTTAATTTTCACTGTATTGTTTGTAGCACCCAGGATGAATCTGGCACTCAGTACACATGCAATACAGGTTATTTTAATGGATACATGCTTTGATGTAGTACCTCGGAGCTCCTCTTTGGAGTGCGTAGTAACGTTCATACAGCATCCTTCATGAAATTTTAGTACTTGAAAAATCCTAATTAAATAATTGTTGACTGAATGAAAAGATGCTTTCCTAACAAAGAATAGTTGCTTTCCTGCATCACCCTAGTCGTGTGTGCTTCCTTACTTTCCATATATAAAAATGCTAAACGATAAAATTTCTAGGTCAGTTGTTTTAAAAGGTATTTCCAAAGTGACAAACACTAATGATCATGTTTAAGTCTTTATGAAATTCACACCTTTTCCATACTTCCCAACGGTATGGTATTTGTATACATAAAATATGTGGAGAGGGTAGCATTTGATTCCTCATGTTCCTTAGCCAGTGTGAGTTGATATACAAGGAGTATAATGGGACCATAGAAGTTTCTGCACATTTTAAGGAATTATATGCATGCGCCTCGTTGATTGTGAACTGATATATGGAAGCAATAAATACTGACAGAGCACTTAATTGCTTGAAACTATCGTCCTGGCACAGTGAGCCTTTCATAATTCTTGATAATATGTTTTTGATTACTTGTTGCCTGAGTGCCATATCATAAGAACTCATGTGAATGGAAGCATCTGCGTGTACTTAGGTCATATGCCATTTTATAATAAGTGAGCAATAAACCAACTGGATCATACTGGAGTTACAGTTTTTAAAGGTGATACATAAATATAGAGAAATGGATGATACATAAATATAGAGAAATTAATATTTTCACAGTTATGCTTCTCTAACACTGTGAAGCATATTCTTTTCAGCAATAGATACCTTTACTGATAAGGCGAAACTTGCTTGGAACACTCACAACACTGTCATATTTGAACAATTATTTTTTTGTGTCATAGAAATGATTTCAGGAGTGCAATGTATACTGATAAATTAGAGAAAATGTAAGAAATGAAAACCCACAAGAGATGTTTTACCTGTTTAAAAAATTGTGTTGTAGTTTAACAATGCCCCTTGGCTAAACTTAGGGTCCTAGGAACTATTGAACTGATAGAAGGTGGAGCTTAGCAGCTGTACTCTCATGACGAGGCGGTTGTCAGGATGCTAGATCCTCATTTTGATGGTGGTTTGATGAAAGTTGCCCACCAAGGTGTGTAGTAGCTGTGGCAAAGACACCTACATAGGTAACACCACGTACCTGAGCTAAGAATCGAGGAGTATGATCTTGGACTTTCAAAAGTAAATGCATCTCATTGATTATCGCTCACTCAGTGTCCCTGCGGCAACAGCTGAAGCTCCTGCCTTTCAATCAGGACTTAACAGTGGCAATTTATAGAAAAGATGAAAGACCGAATGTGCATATTGAAAAACAGAAGCTGGATGTACTTTATCAGAATAAGATAGTTTAGTATGAGTCATAAATTGTGCTGTAGATATTACACAGACCAGCTGAACTCTTCACAACAAACCTATGGACTAGGCACTGTTACTATTCAATATTACTATCTAAATTAATAAAATGAGGCTCAGAGGAGAGTTTTATAACTGACCTTCAGCCACAGAGTTGATATGGCAGAACTTTGATTGGAACCCAGTCTCAGAATTAAAAGACCAGGCTTCTAATCACCACACAATCAAGTGAGATGAAAACCAAGGTGGCCATTCATAAGGATGACTGTCCAGGCTATTTGGGAAAACTGTTTTTGAAACCATGTGGTCTAAACTGCACATGATTTTTTTTTTTTAATAAGTAGTAGACCCAGAGCTATTGAAGTTGGGGTTTGGAGAATTAAGATAGAATAGGAACCAGTAAATCTTCTTAGCATTCTTATCCTTCTTTCATTACCCTTCTTTCTCTTGCCATTCTACACATACCAAAATGAATGAACCAAACCTATAAATCCCATAAAAGCTACCCTTAATCTGTCCCTCTTTTAGTGTGCTTTTAAAAAAAGGCCAATAGCTTTCAGTGAAATATGATATGGTCTGAAGCGGGGAGCTCTGCACAATTTTTAGGATTTGGCTTTGCAAAATCTGTTCATTTTTCCTCAGGAGCGGGAAGTACATATAATGATTCAAATTCATCCAGTGCATAAACAACTCCTACAGTGCAAGTTTTTTCTGGGAAGTAGACTGATACTGCTATATCTCCAATATACTTTAATATAATATTATCAAATAGCTATTTTTATCCTATTGTCAAGGTCATTAATAGAAAAAGTGCCTATATCATTGATGCTATAATTTAAAATTATCTTAATATGTAACTTTTAAATTTTGTTTAAAAATGAGAATAGTACTGAAATATTACTAACATTTTGCCACATGGGATCTTTATTGAGGTGCACAGACTCTCTAATTGTGATGCACAGGCTCAGTTGCTCCACAACAAGTGAGACCTTACTTCGCTGACCAAGGATTGAAACTCATGTCCCCTGCATTGCAAGGCAGACTCTCAACCACTGGGCCACTAGGGAAGTCCCATAATTTTGAATTTTGCATGTTAGAATTGCTCAAAGTGTAGAAAAACTTCCCATCATCTCATAACTGAGTTGCCAAAATTTATAACTTAGTAGTTTCAATCATTACAAGATTGAAATAGACTCTAAGGTCTCAAAAGAGTCAGACACAACTGAGTGACTGAACAACAGCAAAGCATTTCACATAACCCTCTTTTCTAGAACAAAAAGTGAAATCTTAGACCATCGAGTGGCTTCCTCTAGTATATTCATTTTGAAAGAATTTTTGGCAAATTCAGAACTGGAATCCAGTACCCTGACTTCCAGTCCAATGTATTATACTGAAGCAGACTTCAGTTGTTTCCATGGGTATAATAGTTTTTCTTTAGCATATATTAAGTTATTATTTTCCATAATTTTTTGGAAGTGACACACATTTTGTATGAAGGGAATCATTATGTTTTATTTTTGTGAATTTCCTTGTTTACTTGTGTTGATTTTAGTATTCCCGTATCTGAAACAAGATTTTTTTCCAGAGTGCATAATAACATGAAAAGCATGGTGAGTTTTTTCTTGACTGGTTTTCATACATGATTAGAGTATCTTTTCAAAATTCTGGAACTACACTTGAATCCTGTCAGAAATAAATGAACAGCCTCAATGAATATTTTAGTCTCCTTCGAGCTCTTTGAATTAGATTATCCCTCTTGCAACTTTCAGTTCAAATGGAAAAAGCCACAGGAGATGTAGCTAGATTGTTAATAGTAGAAGTGGTCTGATTCAGGTACAATTGTACAAATGTTCCTCACATTATAGTTTTCAAATTGACTTTGCAAGCTATATGGTAATTTTTCTAGCTACGTATGTGGGCAAGGTTGTAATTAATGCCAATAAAGGGAATCATTAATTTAAAGTCAATCTTTCAGAATAGGCAATTCTTTTTTTAATATAAATTTATTTATTTTAATTGGAGGCTAATTAATTTACAATATTGTATTGGTTTTGCCATACATTGACATGAATCCAACATGGGTTTATGAATTTGATTGCATAATGGAATATAAAGTGAATTGAATAGTGTAAAGTGGAATTATTCTGCAGTAGTTTTATTTGTGTTTCTTTTCTGTATAAATATAATAATAAAGAAAACTTTCACTTGAAATGTTGACTGTGGTATATACAGAATATCAAATAATTTAGGTAAATATTTCACTAGAGAAGTAAAACAATGCTACTCATTTATTTATCATCTGAAGCAAAATTATTGACTCACTTTACAAAGTCTGACAATATCAGGAACTTCTGACTGTTTCAACATACAAACTGGTATTGATAGCTAGAATGGTGTCCAAAGTTGTATTTAAACTATTAAAAGTGGGAAATTGTGAAACCCAATTTTGACGTTCACATAGTTATCTTTCTTTATCAATTTATATATATAACATATATTTTTTCTCTGTTGATTGTTTCTTTGTAGAGTTTATATCAAATAAGGCCATAAACTAAATAACATGTTATGATAGCCTCTGAATAAATGAACACTCTTTTTTCTTTGTGTATGTATTTTATTTGATTTTAAGGATTGTGTGAATGTGTATGTGTGTGTGCGTCAAAGAGGGAGAGAGAATTTTCATAGATACCTACACCAGTTTGCATAAATAGACTATAAAAGATACAAAAATGATTCTGACACACTCTTTACTATAATTTACAGCTAATTTTACCTATTTGATATATTTTTATGATGGTATACTGAAAGTGGGGGCTGTGGAATAGATTGAGTAACATAGTCATGTCGACTCTTTGCAACCCTCTGGACTGTGGCCCATCAGTTCCTTCTGCCCATGGGATTTTTCAGACAAGAATACTGGGGTGGGTTGCTGTTTTCTCTTCCAGGGGATCTTCCTGACCCAGGGATTCAACCTGCATCTTCTGCCTTGCAGGCAAATTCTTTACCTGCTGAGGCATTAGGGAAGCCCATTAAAGAACCAATTAGAACAAAATTTCCTTTGTTCCTCCTTACAGGAGGAACTAAAATTGCAAAAATCATAAAGTAATTAGCCTCCAACTAATAAAAATAAATGAAAAAAATAAAATTGCAAGAATCATAGAGTACCTACTATGTTCCAATCTCCTTACCAGATATTGTTCATATATTACATCATTTAACCTTTCCAACTATATTAAGGTGGCTTTATTTCCACTCTTTAAGGAGAAGGAACTGAGAATTAGATAAATAGACCAACTAACTTGCTTTGTGATGCCAAAATGAGTGATGAAACATAGGATCCAAGGCCATGTCTGTTTGAGTAATGGATCAACTGTCATTCCACTTTAACTGATTGTATATTCTGACACGTAATGGTTCAGTGTGGGGAAGCTATTTCCTTCTACTTTAAAAACAATTTGTTTTCTATGTTGTAATTATTGCTTCATTTCTGTGAACACCATAAAACTTCTTAAAACCTGAAACATTAACAAGATTAGGTACACTTTTTTGGTTTGGTGAGGAAAAGGATTAGATATATAACGCAAGTGAGTTCCAAAATGCATGTGAATGGAGATAGAGAAAAACAAGAAGAGTAACCCAATGCGAATAGGGAAAAAGCAACTTTGAAGGCAAAGAGAAGAGTGAAACAACAATGTTTATTTACTCGTGGCTCTTGTAGAAGCCTCTGGAAGCATGGGACTGCATACTACTCTCCTCTATCCATACAGTTGCTTTTTTTCTGAGAGAACTCTGCAAATCTGAGTGCTCTGTGTCAGGTTATATCAACTGTGCAGACCTCCTTGTTTGAACTGGACAAATGTAAAGAGATTTGACTTTTGAGCTACATACAATAAAAAAAGAAAGATCCTATTAAATCCTGTACAACAGTGCAAAACTCAGGGCCTTATTAAAGTTTCCTTACTCAAGGAACTATGTAATACTTCCACAGGGAAACAAAATATCAGACAAAATCGCAAAAAAAGAAAACCTGTCATTATTAAAAGAGACTTTAATTTAAAGTATATTAATAAATGCACCATGAACTCCCAAGACAGAAAAGTACCAGGCAGCCACCCGAAGGCTGTTCTTTTCATACTTTAGACTCCTGTGCCACTTTTCAAGCGGTTGTGAAATTTTCATTGTTGATGACAGTTATTGCTCACCTTCCTAAAATTGGTCTTTAAAATGACTTTGTGCTTTAATGCAGACGGAAAAATCCTTCATTCCGGTGATCAGTTCCAAAGCCTTAGAAACAGTGCAATCAATCACATGTAGTGCCTGATTAATGTGTCAGGCGATAAGCGTAGCTATAGCTGCTTCAAGGCCACTGACGGGATCTGCAACCTGACTCGCCTGTGGCTCTGGGTAAATCAAGGGTCAGCAAAAGTGTCCACTTCTGCACCGATTATTTGAAACAGAATATCAGGTTAGGAAGATCGGATATTGATTTAGAAAGCACTTTTAAGTTATTAATGATTTCTATAATTCTGATAATGAAATTTTATTCAATGACAGCCTTTTAGCTGTATGCTTTACTTTTCTCAAATTACCTTTCTTTATCATGAGAAACTGACAGATTCCATAAAATCAACAAATTCCTTGAAAAACAACCCAAATTATCACTCTAGTAATCTTTTAAAATATATATTTTAAATTAAATATATTATATTTTATATATATATATTTATATGCTATATATACTTCTTAAGGCACAAAGCATGATGATCTGATATACATATAGATAGTGAAGTGATTTCTACAGTCAAGCTAACTAACATCATCTGCTCAAATTGTTAACCTATCTTTTTGTGATGAGTACATCTGAAATCTACCCTCTCAGCATATTTCCAGTATTCAGAACATAATTATGAACTATAGTTGTCATGCTTATCCTCCAGAACTTCAGGTTTGACCAACATCCCCCCATTCTGTCCTACTCATCCCCCAACTCCTGCAACCCCGGCTCCTGATAACACCTTTCTGCTCTCTGTGTCTATGAGTTGTTTTTTTAAAGGTTTCACATGTAAATGAGATTATCTTCCTCTGTCTGGCTAATTTCACTTAGCAGAATGTTCTCTATGTTCATCTGTATTGTTGTAAATGGCAGGATTTTCTCATTTCTCAAGGCTGAGTAATATGTAGCATTACTCTCTTTCTTCTTCATTCATCTGTGGGAGGACATAGGTTATTTCTGTATCTTTATATTTTGGCTATTGTGAATAATGTGGCAGTTGAACATGGGAGTACAGATGTTGCTGCTAGATGACTAATTTCATGATTGTTGAAGAGTTTATTACAGAGCATTTCTAAGAAGAACATTGTATTTGATTCTGACAGCTTACTACACTGAATTTTGTGACATGAACAATGTCAGGGAAAGAAAAAAAAAACAACAACTTTACATTGTCATGGGTTTATAACCAAATTAAGCCAAGACTAGGAACAAACAAAATTCTAAATGAAATGAACAAAAGAAAAAGCAACAATAAAAAATACATGTGAAAGCAACATATAAGTTTGAAAAATCTAAATAACAGAAATATCAAGACTATTTATTACTTGAATCATCCGCTAAATTTTTCATCATTTTTATAGACTTTAAATCACGTAATATACACAATCACTTATTGTTATTGCTTGATTTTTTTCTGTCTTTAACTTAGCTTTTATTTCATTTCACTAAAAATGCTTATTTTATACCTGGTATGCATCAGGCACTCTGAAATATTACATTTTAGCTTCCAAGGCTGATGATCAAATATTAGATTTTGTGCATATAAAATTTCCTGTAGAGAGATCAGTTAGAACTTAATATTGCAGATATATTTTGACAACAAAAGAATCTAATCATTAAGCACTGACAACCCCTATTGTTATTCTAAATCCAGGTGAATCAATAAGAAGTTTTACATCCTGCTTAGAGAAAGAGCAATAACCTTTAAATCAGTGCTGCCCATGAAGCAGTAATTAGGTGCTCACTTTTGGAGAGGTCGAACCATCACCGACTGTACAAATGCCTGCCTCGAGGCTGTATTCATTAACGTAGTAATGAGCTGTTGAAACAGCAATGCAGAGCAGATCTACAAGGCAGGGAGACTAATTGGCTTAGGATACTTTCTGCTACCCTGCTGTTAGAGAGACAGGCACTTCTCTATACACAGTGGACGTTTGGAATTCCATCATTGTTGAAACACGATGCTGTGTTCACAGGTCTCAGACTCATGAATTTCTGAAACATTAAATTGTGGATCCCCAGATGTTGTCCAGAAATTTAACCAAACTGCCCCATGAACCTTCCTTAGTGTTTTCTGGGGACATCTTTTTGCCAAACAAAACAGGGTTATGGATCTCATATTTACAGAAGGCCCTGCACACAGAATGATCTCATCTGTTTTGTCCTCAACTGTAAAATTGATTTACAAAGCCTATCTTGGCTCTGTTACACTGCAAAGCCAGAGGTCATTACAACAATGCTGATAGCCTTCTTGTACATCCAAGCCATCTAGTGAGAGTTTGGTCTTTCCACGTGGCAATAGTAGTGAAGAACCCACTTGCCAATCAGAAGATGCAAGTTCGATCCCTGAGTGGGAAAGATCCCCTGGAGAGGGCATGGTAACCCACTCCAGGGATCTTGCCTAGAGAATCTCATCAGCAGAGGACCCTAGCAGGCTAGAGCCATGTGGCTGCAAGAGTTGGACATGACTAAGCGACTAAACAATAACTGCACTCTTTAATTATTTCATTAAAAATTTAATAAAAGATGAACAGCATGCCTAAATTATCCAGTTTTGCCTTTATCTTTAAATAGACTTAGTTATCATGACACTACTGAAGTGACTTGACATGCTCACACGCAGTGAGAGTTCAAAGAAAAAAGTCAATAGCATTTCTGCATCATTCACGGATAAAAGAAGACACCTTAAAGAACACACAACTCTGATGATGGCTGAATGCCAAATCCTTGGTGTTATTATTATTATTATGACATCTCTTGATAATAACTGACAGCAGCTTTGCTCCTGTATCCTGTTGAAGTATCTCATCTGGTCACATAAATTCCTTTGGATGCTTACATTTTAATAATAATTTGTTTCCCTGCAGTTGGGCATTTAGAAACCAGTTTGTTAGGAGCTACATTCCTATATGCAAGGCCTGAAGTCTGTTTCACCTTCTAGAGCTCCTAGGTGCCAGTTACTTCTCCATCTAAGAATCAGATAATTGCTCCCTATCACTTATCTCCTTTTCTCTCTCCCACTCCAAATTGCCTATTTTTGAATCACTTTCTTTCCCTTATTAATGTCTAGATTGATTTCACATTTACTGATCCATAGCTTATGATAAACTTTGTGCTGTAGGCCGTAAATCAGTTCCATAGGTCATGGTCACAGTGCTTGAGAAGCTCATAGCCTTGTTTTCTGTGTGCAAAGATGACATAATCCAGTGGTTATTCTCCAGGAGTCTCTAAATTTGCACAGAGGAGGTCATTACTGTATATTCTGGTGTAATGGATTAATGTTCTTCTGCACTGCCAAGAAGGATGGCTTCCTGCACAAGTGTTCTAATCTCTAGTTTAACCCTGATAGCATGGTCTTCCTGGGTTTTTTCAGATTTGATGCATTTGGCCACCATCCTATATAGGTCTTTACAGCCTGTGTGTAATGGGAATATTGAGTGCAACTAAAAATGATTAAATAACAACATTATGTTGCAGGCCACCATTAAACCTTGATGTTGCTTCATCATTAACATGTTTCTTGTCACTTTTCTTTTGCATTCTATAGCAATAACCTGCCAGGGTTTATTTTGCTTATTAATTATGCTATTTGCTGATTTGATGAATGCTAAAACAGCTTGAAGATTAGAATAGAAAGAAAATTAAATAATTGGAGAACCAACCATAAAATGTTTCCTTTTGAATTTCACTAATTATAAAACTCTGTAGGTTTTGCCATCAATTGTGTCCTACAATTCAAAGTCATCTTTATCACAGTATTTTTAACAAGTAGATCTTAGTTGCAAGATTATAAGAGAAGAAAAATTGGAATGATTTCTCAGTAGAATTCATATTCTTGACTATTTTCATCTCTAATCAGTTAAATTCTAATTTGTTGAGTCACTTATTTTGTGAAAACATTGGCATTTAAGTTAGATGTTTCTCAATTCTTTTGTCAATTCTTTTACTGTCTATATTTTATAATGTTTTTACCTATTAAGTCTCTGATGCTGAGATCCTGTTAATTAAATATAACTTTTATAAATCAATGGAACTCTTCCTCCATGAAGTAACAATGTATATGTAAGCCACAAGTCAAAGAAAAACACATTAGTTGGAAAAGATAAAGGGAAACTTTATCTGGTATTAATTTTATCATGATTGTGTGTAGGTTTAGTTGCTAAGTTGTGTCTGACTCTTTGTGAAGCCGTGGACTGCAGCATGCAAGCTCCTCTGTTCATAAGAGAGGAAAAGTTAAGGGAAGTCAGAGGAGAAAACTGTTATCTCAAGTATATGAATATTGTACCTACATTTATCACGTTTTAGTAAGAGCATCTCTCTCAGTAAAATATCAATTCATTTTCTTCCACTGCTTATACTGTGACTCCTATATTTCACTATTAAAATACACTGATAGAGGTAATGTCATTAATTTCATCTGTTTATAATGTTATGTTTATATTATTTCATGGTAAGTAGTCCCTGTGTTGACAAGTGAGACGTTGAATCAGAGTTTGTGTCCGGGTTTTCTTGAGGTCAACATTAGCACTCAATGCTATTCCCTTTGCTTCCCCTAAAAGGAAATTATTAGTCATGCTTTACAACTCTCATATTGGACTGTGGTACCTAATCCAGCATATCAAGTGGCATTCCAGTTAAACCACTTAATCCTGCTTTTATCATATCACCCAAAGCCAGGTCATTGACTGGACTTAATGGGTTAGTACAACATAAGGTCTCTGACTTAATAGGTTAGTAATACGTGAGGCCTCTCTTTCTAGTTTCTGAACAGAGATGATTCATATAGAATAACTATAAAACAGAATAGATTCTGTCGTATTAATGGGATACCTGTGTAACACACAAAACAGGAAATAATTTTAAACCTTTCCAAGGAGATTTGTGGGATTAGTGATTCTATAAACCAAGGAGACAAAACTCCTCTTTGTCTTGATTGAATTGCATAGGAAATCTCTCTATGGCTTGAGGCCTCTGTATCCTTTCTGAATGACTTATGGAGCTCAAGAAGGTGGACTCTGATGAGGGGAATGAGGAATAAACAGGAAAAGGCCCAACAGTACATCCTGTCATGAATATTTTCTTTCAATTGCCACTCTAGGAGTGGGATATTTCTTAACATTATTTTTCACAGCAGGATTTCTTTTAATAGAGTAGTATACATATATAAATAAATTCCACAGCTATTCATGACATTTAGGAACACGTCTGACTTCTTAGGTGTTGTCAGTAGTTAAAATATGTAGATCAATACTTTAAATGTCCTGAGCAGTGCTCTAAGAAGTTTACCAATATCAAACAAGGAGTGTATGTGATAATTCATTAAGTATAATCATATTAGATAGTTTAGAAAATATTATAATAATGTTATTAATGATGGAAATGATTATGGTGATGAAAATGGTGATAATTATAATATTTATTTTTTAAATATGAAAAGAATATTTAAGTCTGTTTGTGTTGTTTAAATCTAATTATTTAAATGTCTATATATCACATACTTTATCCATACATGACTGCATGTCCTTACCTGTCCCCAGTTCATGTTTAGCCAAAACTTAACCTAGTCACTTAGATTCATTATGCATCTTGATTCTAATCTTGGAAAACTTTCAAAGCCCTACAGTTCACCATTAACAAAACAAAACACAAACAAAAAAAACAGGGGGAAAAAAATCTTCACTTACCTGGACTTCACAGTTCCCTCTGCCTCTGTCCCCTCTCCCACTTTATGGTAAAAATTTCCTAATTATTGTTCATCCTCACCCTTTCAACACCCTTAACATTCTGTCTTACATATAACTTCACTTCAACTTGTATTTCCACCATGTCACAAATTGCCTGTTGTTCTTTATTTTCTATTTACAAAGCCATGGGAGAAACTTCATTCATTTACCTGATTTCTAGGAGCATTTTATGGGGGCCTCGCTGATAGCTCAGTTGGTAAAGAATCCATCTGCAAGGCAGGAGATCCCAGTTCGATTCCTGGGTTGGGAAGATCCGGTTGAGAAGGGATAGGCTACCCACTCCAGTCTTCTTGGGCTTCCCTTGTGACTCAGCTAGTAAAGAATCCACCTACAATGCAGGAGATCTGGATGCGATTCCTGAATTGGGAGGATCCTTGGAGAATGGAAAGGCTCCCCACTCCAGTATTCTGGCCTGGAGAATTCCATGGACGCTAAAGTCCATGGGCTCACAAAGAGAGAGGACACCACTGAGTGACTTTCACTTTCAGGAGCATTTTATAGTTTATTACTCTCTTCTTAATGATTTCTTTTCCTTTTCGCTTGGTTTACACAGTCTTCACTTTCATCCTTTGTCTTTTGCCACCCATCACACTGCTTGCTCTTTTAAAATCTTTGTTACTAAAAAAAAAAAAATAAAAAAAAAATAAAATCTTTGTTACTATCATTTTACTTCTAAGTTCAAATAATTAGTTTCTTAGTAAAGAATCTTGACTCCTCTGTCTTACAGATTGATATTCATTCAAGTCAGCATCGCAGACCTAACACATCCCAGACAAAACCTTTGAATTTCTTCTAATCTGTTCTTCATCTAGGGTCCTGATCTCAATGAATGACATCATCATTCATTTGCTTGCTCAATTATAAGATTAAACAGTGTTCTTGACTCCTCTCTTCTCTAGTAGCCAATGTCCAATGAATCACAAATCCTACTGGCTCAACTTTAAAAGTATTTTCTTCATATGACTACCTCACACTTATTCTACCACCACTGCACTGGCTGAATCCACAAATATACCCTTACTAAGCAAACAATTTTTCTTTGCAATTTACTAATTTTTCTATTTCCAAACTTATTCTACAACTAGTCTCTTATACATAAGGTAGCCAGTGTGACCTTGTAAAAATAATTTATAAAAAGTAATATTTTTAAAAAGTAAATATTTTTTCACTGCTGTTATCAAAGTTCTCCAAATATCCTTTTAACAAAAAGTAAAAATAAGGTTCTTATCATGGTCTCAAAACCTTATGAAATCTGACCTCTGGTTGCCTCACCAAGTACATTTCTATATTTCATTTCCCCCTGCTTCAGTCAGTGCCCTTACTGCTCTTGTTTGAATATGATGAGTTCCTGTTACAGCCCAGGACTTGGCACCTCCTTGATAATGCTTTTACATAGACACTATCATGACTTCCTCTTATATTCCTTTTATTCTACTTTGCTCATGAATTGTAACTTGAGAAGGGACTTTCTTCAACACCCTCTCTAAAAGCACACACATCTAACTCTGTATCCCGTTAGTCTTCTGAATTTTTTTTCACTGTGTTACTATTATCTCACATTATGTTATTCATTTTATTTTGCTCTATTTTTTATTCTCATAAGAATATAAACTCCACTGCAAGAGTGATTGTGTTTGTTTTATTCTAGGCTGCATGTCCAGACTCTAACAGAGAATCTGGCACACAGTGAGTACTCAGTGGATATTTGCTGCGTAATTTTTTAAATAAAATTTTAAATGATGTAAATAATAAATAAAATTTATTCTAAAAATAATAAATAATAGTAACAAACAAAATTAGCTTTGTTGTTAAACCCATTATCACC
This sequence comes from Cervus canadensis, assembly GCF_019320065.1. Classification (NCBI taxonomy): domain Eukaryota; kingdom Metazoa; phylum Chordata; class Mammalia; order Artiodactyla; family Cervidae; genus Cervus; species Cervus canadensis. The sequence goes on along the minus strand of NC_057408.1, from coordinate 27,772,486 downwards.
TTCTACCCCTATTCACTTCCTAGGTTTTCCCTATTCCACTTTGATCATATCTGACTTAGTTCCCATCTTTAGTCTTCTTGCTATCCTGCCAGCATCAATGGTGCCCCTGCTAGAAAGATTTCCCTTCCTCAGAAGGCTCACTTTGAGACAAAATCTCACTTCTGTAGGGCTTCCCAGGTAGAGAGTGGTAAAAAATCCGCCTGCCAATGCAGGAGACCTAAGAGATGTGGGTTTGATCCCTGGGTCAGGAACATTCCCTGAAAGAGGGCATGGCAACCCACTCCTATATTTTTGCCTGGAGATTCCCATGGACAGAGCAGCCTGGCAGGCTACAGTCCAAACAGTCGCAGAGTCAGACACAACTGAAGTGACTTAGCCCTAGCCCCCATGCTCTCGCTTCTGAAATCTGGCCTCCACTGGACACGTGAGGCATTAGTTTCTATTCTGTAATTAAGCTGTAATATTACCTCTCAATACTATTATAATAATTAAATGAAACAAGGCACATGCAAGTACTCTGTAAAAAGGCCTTAGGAGATATTACTTATATTTATTATTTAATTAGTTATATGCTTTATTATTTTCTATCAGCAGCCACAAACAAATGTCTTTAGTGAGATAAGCCTGCATAGCAAAAATCTAAATCTTTATTTTAATGGTGACCATTAACTAAGATATATGTAACTGAAGCTGTTTGCATAGTGTTGTTTTTTTTTTTTTTGCATAGTGTTTTGAATAGCTAGTAGTTCCTTTTCATATCCTTTATGCTTCATACTTGTTCTACTTTCTCATCTTCTTGATAATTATTGTGCAATAGGAGCTAGACATAATTCTGAACTTTTTTCCCATTGGAATTTTGTAGAATTGATGTTCATCAATTCATTTATTATCAAACTTCCACCACAAGTTTACCTGATTCGTCCATCTACATAAGTGTAACTACAATTTATTCTACCTAATTTAGAAATGCATTTTTCCCTCAAAAATATTTTCCTTTGGCAGTTTTTAATTTCCCTTAATAAAATAGTGATAATTATCCAGCATCTGTAATATCTGCTACTATTTGACCATGTATATAACTCTAATGGTTTCTATTATAGGAACAGGCTTAGCATTATAAATGCTACATAATTTCTCATATCAAGTTTTACACATTTATTTTACTACTTTAATAAGTCATGCCTACCACCAATGACAGTAGTACTAAATCAGATACAAAGATTTTTTGGTGTGCTGTGATATTTTACTTTAACATTTTATAATGAAACATATTCAGTAATTTAAGTTCATTTTCCATTATTGTCAAAAGCAGATTTTTGTATTCACTTATCACTGTCTCAAGTATTCTGTTTGCAAATGTCAATTTCAGGTAAAAGTTAGCAAACAATTACTGTTCCATGAGAACCAATAGACCAAATAAAAAGAGCATGTTCATAACTCAGTTGCCATAAAAACACAATAAAATAAGTTAGATCAGAAGGTGGTATATGAAAAAGTATTTTGATTTAAAAGTCTAGAGACTAGAGTCCTTATTTTAACTTTATTTTTAATTGTAAGTATGATATTGGGAAGCTCATTCAGTGATCAGATATTTGCACAGTGGGATATTTAATCATTGAGTCAAATAATTCAGTTTTACATCTGAACTCTAGAGCTTGTTATCGTAGTTATTTTCTTCAGTCTCTATATTATCATCTGTAAAATGGGAAGAGTGCGGCCTACCTTATTCACACTATATACAAAAATGAATTCAAAATGTATTCAAGACCTAAATGTAAATCGTGAAACCATAAAACTCCTAGAAGAGAACATAGGCAGAGCAGTCACTGACATAAATCATAGCAATAATTTTTTGGTTTGATCTCACTCCTAAGGCAAATAAATAAATAAAGTAAAAATAAGCAAATGGGATTGAGTTAAATTTAAAAGCTTTGGCACAGCAAAGGAAACCACTGACAAAGTGAAAGGACAATTTACTGAATGAGAGAAAATATTTGCAAATAATATGACTGATAAGGATTACTATCAAGCATGTATAAATAGTTCATACAACTAAATATCTATAAAACAATCTGGTTAAAAACTAGGCAGAAGACCTGAATATATTGTTTTCCAAAGAAGACATACAGATGACTAAGAGCTACATGAAAAAATGCTCATTGCTAATCATTAGAGAAATACAAATCAAAACCACAATGAAATATCACTTCACATTTGACAGAAAAGCTATCATCAAAAAGTTTAAAAATGATAAATTTTAGTGAAGATGTGAAGAAAAAGAAATCCTTTCTTGTACAGTGTTTGTGGGAGTGTTAATTGGTATAGTCACAATGGAAAACATTATGGAAGTTCCTCAAAAAACTAAAAATAGAATTACTATAGTGAGTGAAGTGAATGAGTGCCACCCAGTCATGTCCGACTCTTTGCAAGCCAGGCCAGAATACTGGAGTGGGTAGCCTTTCCCTTCACCAGGGGGTCTTCCAAGCCAGGAATCAAACCCAGGTCTACCACATAGCAGGCGGATTCTTTACCAGCTGAGCCACAAAGAAAGCCCATGAATACTGGAGTGGGTTGGCAATCTCTTCTACAGTGAACCTTCCCAACCCAGGATTTGAACTAGGGTCTCCTGACTTGCAGGTGGATTCTTTACCAACTGAGCTATCAAATCAGTTCAGTTCAGAATAGTCACTCAGTTGTGTCCCCAAGAACTGCAGGCTTCCCTGTCCATCACCAACTCTGGGAGCTTACTCAAGCTCATGTCCCAACTAGTTGGTGATCTCATCGACTTCCCCGTCCCCAACCATCTCATCCTCCATTGTCCCCTTCTCCCGCCTTTGATCCATCATGTAATCAGGGTCTTTTTCAGTTAGTCAGGTCTTCGCATCAGGTGGCCAAAGTATTGGAGTTTTGGCTTCAGCATCAGTCCTTCCAATTAATATTCAGGACTGATTTCATTTAAGATGGACTGGTTGGATCTCCTTGCAGTCCAAGGGAGTCTCAAGATTCTTCTTCAACACCACAGTTCAAAAGCATCAATTCTACAGCACTCAGTTCTCTTTATAGTCCAACTCTCACATCCATATATGACTACTGGAAAATCCATAACCTTGACTAGATGGACTTTTGTTGGCAAAGTAATGTTTCTGCTTTTTAATATGCTGTCTAGGTTGGTCAAAGCTTTTATTCCAAAGAGCAAGTGTCTTTTAATTTCATGGCTGCAGTCACCATCTGCAGTGATTTTGGAGCCCCCCAAATAAAGTATCTGACTATTTCCATTATTTCCCCTTCTATTTGCCATGAAGTGATGGGACTGGATGCCATGATCTCGGTTTTCTGAATGTTTAGTTTTAAGTCATCTTTTTCGCTCTCCTCTTTTGCTTTCACCAGGAGACTCTTTAGTTCTTCTTCACTTCTGTCATAAGAGTGGTATCATCTGTGTATCTGAGGTTATTGATATTTCTCCCGTCATTCTTGATTCCAGCTTGTGGTTCGCTCACCCTGGCATTTCGCATGATATACTCTTCATATAAGTTAAATAAGCAGGGTGACAATATACAGCCTTGACATACTGCTTTCCCAAATTTGGAACCAGTCTGTTGTTCCATGTCCAGTTCTAAGTGTTGCTTCTTGAATTGCATACAGATTTCTCAGGAGGCCGGTCAGGTGATCCGGTATTCCCGTCTCTTTAAGAATTTTTCATAGTTTGTTGTGATGCACACAGTCAAAGGCTTTGGCATAGTCAGTAAAGCAGAAGTAAGTATTTTTTTAAATTCTCTTGCTTTTTCAGTGATCCAACAGATGTTGGCAATTTGATCTGCCTTTTCTAAATCCAGCTTGAACATCTGGAAGTTCACGGTTCACATTCTGTTGAAGCTTGGCTTGGAGAATTTTGAGCATTACTTTGCTAGAGTGTGAGATGAGTGCAATAGTGTGGTAATTTGAACAATCTTTGGCATTGCCCTTCTTTGGGACTGGAATGAAAACTGACCTTTTCCAGTCCTATGGCCACTGCTGAGTTTTCCAAATTTGCTGGCATATTGAGTGTGATACTTTCACAGCATCATCTTTTAGGATTTGTTATAGCTTAACCAGAATTCGTCACCCACTCTAGCTTTGTTCATAGTGATGCTTCCTAAGGCCCACTTGACTTTGCATTCCAGGATGTCTGGCTCTAGGAGAGTGATCACACCATTGTGGTTATCTGGGTCGTGAAGATCTTTTTTGTACTGTGTATTCTTGCCACCTCTTGTTAATATCTTCTGCTTCTGTTAGTTCCCTACCATTTCTGTCCTTTATTGAGTCCATCTTTCCATGAAATTGTCCCTTGGTATCTCTAATTTTCTTGAAGAAATCTCTAGTCTTTCTCATTCTACTGTTTTCCTCTATTTCTTTGCATTGGTTACTGAGGAAGGCTTTTTTTAATCTCTCCTTGCTATTCTTTGGAACTCTGCATTCAAATGGGTATATCTTTCCTTTTCTCTTTTGCCTTTAGTTTCCCTCCTTTTCTCAGCTATTTGTAAGGCCTCCTCAGACAGCCATTTTGCTTTTTTGCATTTCTTTTTCTTGCAGATGTTCTTGATCACTGCCTCTTGTACAATGTAACAAACCTCGGTCCATAGGTTTTCAGGGGCTCTGTCTATCAGATCTAATCCCTTGAATCTATTTCTCACTCCCACTGTATAGTAATAAGGGATTTGATTTAGGTTATACCGAATTGTCTAGTGGTTTTCCCTACTTTCTTCAGTTTAAGTCTGAATTTGGCAATAAGGAGTTCATGATCTGAGCCACAGTCAGCTCCTGGTCTTGTTTTTGCTGACTGTATAGAACTTCTCCATCTTTGGCTGCAAAGAATATAATCAATCTGATTTCAGTGTTGACCATCTGATGATGTCCATGTGTAGAGTCTTCTCTTGTGTTATTGGAAGAGGATGTTTGCTATGACCAGTGCGTTCTCTTGGCAAAACTCTGTTAGCCTCTGACCTCCTTCATTTTGTATTCCAAGGCCAAATTTGCCTGTTACTCCAAGTATCTCTTGACTTCCTACTTTTGCATTCAAGTCCCCTGTAATGAAAAGCACATATTTTGCAGTGTTAGTTCTAGAACGTCTTATATATCTTCATAGAGCCGTTCAACGTCACCTTCTTCAGCATTACTGGTCGGGGCATAAACTTGGATTCCTGTGATATTGAATGGTTTGCCTTGTAAATGAACAGAGGTCATTCTGTCATTTTTGAGATTGCATCCAAGTACTGTATTTTGGACTCTTGTTGACATTCTGGTCCATTTTAGTTCACTGATTCCTAAAACGTCGATGTTCACTCTTGCCATCTCCTGTTTGACCATGTCCAATTTGCCTTGATTCGTGGACCTAACATTCCAGGTTCCCATGTAATATTGTTCCTTATAGCATCAGACTTTACTTCCATCACCAGTCACTTCCCCAAGTGGATGTTGTTTTTGCCTGGCTCTCTCTCTTCATTCTTTTTAGAGTTATTTCTCCACTGATCTCCGGTAGCATATTGGGCACCTCCTGACCTGGAAAGTTCATCTTTCATTGTCCTATCATTTTCCTTTTTGTACTGTTAATGGGGTTCTCAAGGCAAGAATACTGAAGTGGTTTGCCATTCCCTTCTCTGAAAGTGAAAGTGAAGTCACTCAGTCATGTCCAACTTTTTGCAACCCCATGGACGGTAGCCTACCAGTCTCTTTTGTCTGTGGAATTTTCTAGGCAAGAGTATTGAAGTGAGTTGTCATTTTCTTCTCCTTCTCTAGTGGACCACATTTTGTCAGAACTCTCCACTGTGACCCATCCATCTTGGGTGGCCCTACAGGGCATGGCTCATAGTTTCATTGAGTTAGACAAGGCTGTGGTCCATGTAATCAGTTTGATTAGTTTTCTGCCAGCGTGGTTTTCATTCTGTCGGCCCTCTGATGGATAAGGGTAAGAAGGTTATGGAAGCTCCCTGATGGGAGAGACTGACTGACTGGAACCTGGGTCTTGTTCTGATGGGTAGGGCCGTGCTCAGTACATCTTTAATCCAACTTTCTATTGAAGAGTGGGGCTGTGTTCCCTCCCTGTTTTTTGACCTGAGGCCAAACTATGGTGGAGGTAATGAAGATGATGGTGACCTCCTTCAAAAGGCCCCAAGCATGCACTGCTGCACTGAGTGCCCCCGACCCTGCAGCGGAGCACTGCCGACCCACGGCTCAGCTGGAGACTCTTGAACCCTCACAGGCAAGTCTGGGTCCGTCTCTTTTGGGGTCACTGCTCCTTTCTCTTGGGTCCTGATGTGCACAAGTTTTGTTTGTGCCCTCCAAGAGTCTGTTTCCCCAGTCCTGTGTAAGTTCTGGCAGCTCTATGGTGGGTTAATGGCGGACTTATGCCACACCCAGGACTTATGCCGCTTAATGGTGGGTTAATAAGAGGACTTATGCCATACGCAGGACTGCTGCACCCAGGCCCCTGCCTCCGAGGCAGGCCACTGCTATACTTCCACAGGAGACACTGTGTTTTGGTAAGCACAGTTCTGGCTCAGCCTCTGTGGGGTCTCTGGGTCCTGGTTTGAACAAGGTATGTTTGAGTCCTCCGAGTGTCTCTGGTGGGTATGGGGTTTGATTCTAAGCGCTAATTCGCCCCTCCTGCCATCTTTCTGGGGCTTCTCCTTTGCCCTTGGACGTGGTATATCTTTTTTTTGGTGGAATCCAACATTCTCCTATCAATAGTTGTTAAGCAGCAAGTTGTAATTTTGGAGTTCTCGCAGGAGAAGGTGAGTGCACGTCCTTCTACTCCGCCATCTTCCTCCACCACACTCATAAAGTGTTTTTTTCTTTTTCTTTTTTTTTTTGTAGGAGCCTGAGATCCTTCATTTCTTAGTAACATTATATTCTCAACCACGCACCTCTGTGAGGTTTGAGCCAGGCACTGGGCCCTGGGATGGTGGGAAGAAAGAGTGGAGGCCCCTGAGGGACAGCTAGGCTGGATCAATACTCAGCTATCAGGGAAGCCCAAATCATGATACAGCAATTATACTCTTGGTTATATTAATATATCCAAAAAATGAAAATACTGATTAAAACAGATACCAGAACCCCAATGTTCATAGCAGCATTATTTTCAATAGTCATGATATGGAAACAAATCAAGTGTCCACAAATCTATATAATATTTATAATGGAATTCTAATGACTTGAGGCTTCCCAGGTAGTTCACTGGTAAACAATCTGCCTGCCGATGCAGGAGACACAGGTTTGATCCCTGGGTTAGAAAGATGCCTTGGAGAAGGAAATGGCAATCCACTCCAGTATTCTTGCCTGGGAAATCTCATGCACAGAAGACCCTGGCATGCTACAGTCCATGGGGTTACAAACAGTCGGATACAGCTGAACAACTGAGCATGCACACAGGCACTAATTACTCTGTTTGCGGCCACGTGGAAGGACTTAGAGTGTATCATGCTGAGTGAAGCAAGTCAGAGAGAGGAAAACAACTATTGTATGTTATCCCTATGTAGACTCAAAAGAAAAGTAAAACAGTTGAATGTATATGTCAAAACAGAAAAAGACTCACACGTGTATTGATTAAAAAACAAGCTAGTGGTTACCAGAGGGGAGAGGGATTTGGGGAGGGAAAAATAGGAATATGTGATTAAGGGATCCAAACTGCTATGTATAAAATAAACAACAAGGATACTCTGTACAGCACAGAGAAATATAAAAGCTATTTTGTCATACCTTTAATTGGAGTATGAACTATAAAATATTGAATCACTGTTATTAATATGTACAGGAAATTAATATATTATCCACTATGTATACTTAAATTTTTAAAAAGTGAAAGAAAACAAAAGTTGCTAGTAAGTTGGTGAGAGAAGAGTTGTCAATTTTACTATAGGATGAAAAGAATCATTATCATTTAATGGCATAGGTAGGCTCAGGATCTCATTGAAGCTCTTTTTCTACAAGGGAAGTTCTCTGGATTTTGCTTCTGTTCTTTAACTGTATATAATATCAAGGCCTAATAAAGTTCCATCTCTGCAACATCATTATGCAGCTAAATGGGCACTAATTTAAATCCTCTGGTTTCAGGCAAATTAGAATATCCCTGAGATTCAAATTTTTGTTTTGTTTTGTTTGTGGTATTTTAAAAATTACTGGGCAGTGTTGCCTGGTGATTTTCTTTTCCTTTTTTTTCCCCCCTGTAGCATCAACTTACTGCCTCTCTGAATATTTTGTTGTTGTAAATTTTTATTGGCAAAAGGATAAAAGGCAGAGGAAGCCAGATAACTGAGTATTTCTTTATGAGAAATGCATATTTCAGATCATGTTGACCTCTTTGTGTCTCCCATTTGGAGCTGTGCTGGCCTTGCCATGGGATATGTGCTGCTAAGTATGAAGGCAGAATCATCCAAACCCTCAGAGGTTTTGCCATTTGGGTGATAATGACCTTGAATCTCTCAATGATTCTAAATTTTCTATGGTCACTTAACACCCCCCAGGCTTTTCAGCCACACAGTTGAAATAAAACCCTTACAGAGGCTTAGTTATCCTTTTAGGACTTTGAGACGTATCTTATGAAAAGCAGTCACATTTTCTGACCCTACAAGATAGGAAATACGTGTTCAGATTTTAGTGAAAACGAGTCATGTACACCTGGACTTGCCCTCATCGACCTCCGTGCGGTGAATTCACTGGATCAAGCTGTCCACTCCGTCTGTCCTGTAAAGCATCTGGAAGGATGCTCTTGGCTAACTGTGTGGGCTCTGCTCATGTTCTGCACTCTACTGTGTTGGTTGGTGGCCTCTGCTGTCATCCTTTCGCTGTATGTTTGTTGAGAGTTAGTCACATTTGTTCCCAAACTGATAAATAACTGCTGTTCTTGTTATTGCAGTTACATAACTTAATTAAATCTTACATGAACCAAACAAAGAGAATCAATGTTCCCATAAAAAAATACCAAATACCTTTGGAATTCTTGAAAAGTCATGACAGTGAGTTTAAAATGATTAAAACCAGCTGTGCCATGCAACTATTAAAGAATAACCCCCCCCCACACACACACACATATACCAACACACACTACTTTATAAAGAATGCTGAATTGGAAACTGTCAACAATGAATTAAGGGTGATATATGCTTGGAAGGTGACTCAGAACTCCAATCAGTGTTACAAAGAAAAAGTCTCCCACATTGCATAAAACATGGTTATTTTCTTGAATTAATGCATAGATAAATGTTCTAACTTAAAATATTCAAGGTCTCAGTATATTTTTCATGATTGTCAAATTTAGCTGGATTTTGGTAAACTACCTGTTATTACCGATCAAAGATATTTTTTTGACAATAGGTCACTATTGTAAACACAAGGGTGGAACAATGAAAGTAAGAAGAGACTCAGACTACACAGTACAATCACAACCATGTTAAATAAGTCTATCTCTTTTAAGATAATAAGCTACAGAATTGGAGAAAAAGTTTTCATCGACATTAACTCAATCCAGCACATACTTTGAGTGGAGAGTACTTTTTTAATATTGCACTGTCCTTCCAAATACCTGCAAAGATAATTCTGGAGAGTTCTGGAAATGGAACCACAAATATCAGATCTTTAGTAATACCATCCTCATGCTTTTATTTTTTAGCAGGTTTATATTATATATATATATAATATGTATATTAACATATATGTACACAAAATATTCACATACATGTATATGTTTTATATATAATTTCTGCATTCTACTAGAGCAAATATATTTGATTTGTCTGGCATTTCTTAAAACTCAAGTTTAAATATGAATTAAATGTAATAAAAATCCTATAAAATACCACCAAAACATTATCTCAATGATTCAAGAATACTTACAAAATCTTAAGTACACTCAATAAAATGATAATTGTTTTTTAATTATAGTTTATAAAGATAACACTCATGAAAATAATAAAGCATACACCACATTTACAAAGAGAAAGCCATTGAGGTTATGGTTAATTAATTAGAAATAATATACAAATTCACAAAATATTAAAATCAATGTACCATGAAAATATTTGTTTATGCATTAAAATGAGGTCAGTATATCCTCCTGGAATTTAATTGAGTGGAACATGAGAAAAACATATCTCTGCAGTTGAACACACATTTATATAAAAGCAAATAATATTTTACTTATTCAGAATCAATGAATGTAAAGATTAAAACAAGTTCTTAATTTGTACTAATTTGATTCAAAGTATTATATATCCTATGCATTCATGCTCAGTCATGTCTGACTCTTTGCAACACTATGGGCTCACCAGGCTCCTCTGCCCATGGAATGTTCCAGCAAGAATACTGGAGTGGGTTGCCATTTCCTTCTCTGGGGGATCTTTCTGACTCAGGGATCGAACCTGTGTCTCCTGTGTCTTCAGCATTGGCAGGAGGATTCCTTACCATTGAGCCACCTGGAGAGCCCGTTATAACCCTATCAGTCCAGTTCAGTTCAGTCTCTCAGTCATGTCCGACTCTTTGCAACCCCATGAATCCTACAGTTAATGATAATTTCTTCTGGTGTAAATAATAGTGTTTAGTTAACATTACTTTTCTTAGTGTTATTTTTTATTTTTTAACAAACCCAGAGCTTCTAAAAGGCAAAAAGACATAGGAGCTTAATGATTAGATAAATTTAAATTATTTTTCTTAGTTTGTAATGAGTTATTTTCAGTATCTTTTAAATATTATTGAAACTTCAGATGCTTCCACTTAGCATTAGTTTTATGTTTTGGAATGAATTTTTGAATTATATCATATATACATACAAGTTCAAAGAACTTTCAAAGAAGTTTCAGAAATATACAGTGGTATAAATTCTTGAATGTTGAGCACAGCCATGTAACTAGTATTCTAGTCAAGGAAAACAATATTCTATTAACTCATAAGGGCTCCTGCTCCATTGGAGTCACTACCCATTCAAAAGTAACCACTACGCTTACTTCCAACACTAAAAATTAGATTTTCTTATTTTAAAATTATGTATAAATGAAACCATGCAGTTTTTAACCACTGTGCCTTCATTCTCTTGCTTATTGTTTGAGATAGATCTATGTTGCTATGTTTAGTGCTAGATCATTAATTCCCATTATTGTGTAGTATGCTATTGTCTACTGTTTGGAGGCATTTTCTTATTTCCAGATTTTCACTGTATCTTCTTGCATATTTTTAGTGACATTTCCCATACAGAGATAAATGAATGTATAACTGGCATACCTATTTGCTCAATAAATTGACATAAAGTATTTGACACTCAAGTGTCTGTGTATTATTCATGATAATATTGTAAATAATATACTGTGTATGTTAACCTTGAAAATATTTTTGTATTGAACTAGGTACCACAAGTTCTTCAATATTATTATTTGATTAGTAGCATAATGCTAGTAGCATGGGAAACAATGTCTGAAAGAAATCCGAGCATGTGCCATGACTTATTTACAGTAATTAGGGAAGTCTCAGATTTATCTGATGCGCTTGATGATAACAACCCCAAATGCTCTTCATCTTACGTGAAATATTGATTAGAAAAGATATTTTACTTCATTTATAAGTTAATTAATATAATATTTCTGTAGACTTCCATTATTCTGTGGTGTTTTTGAATGATTACATTAATTAAGCAGCAAAAATTCATCTGTAACTAACCAACATGGGAAATTGTGCCTTCATTTTTATATTAAGAGGTCAGAAATAAAGGAAGAACACTAAGATTACTGAATTATTTCAGTTTAATTTTCACTCCTGCTGGAATTCAAGAATTAAATTTCATAATAAGCTATATGAACAGGGGACGGGTAGAGGGTTTTTCAAATATACAACTAGATGTATAAATGAATGGAGTTGATTATGGAAGTAGTGTCCATAAGCAAAAATACAGGAAACACAAGCTTATAATATGTAACTGAGGATATTTTTGGAGCATCTCAATTCATTGGAGGGGTTGAGCTATTAGAGGAAGTATGCTAAGAAGTCTCTTTCTTATTTATAAAATCATTAGGTTTTTCTGTTTTTGAATAAAGATTTCAATTTCTATCCCCTCCTCCCTTAAAGCTTATTAACATTCACAGCTTTGTCAAGGTTATAAAAAGATTAGTATTAGAATTAGCTGAAGTAGGTAAAAAAAAAAAAAGATGCTTAATTTGTCCTTTTTTTAAGTATATGAACTTGTTCAGTAAATTATTATTTTGTATAATGGAAAATAGTTTTCCAAGGTGCACTCTAGGGACTGTGATGTGTAATTTCCTTATGGTTGTAATGAGGCTAAATACAAACTAGTGAAAAAATTTAAAAAAATATTTTCTGTGATAACTAACATTTCATAATCAACTTGAAAAAAAGCAGAATTTTGCTACAGAAAAGGGTAGTGAATGTGTTAGTTGTTCAGTCGTGTCCAACTCTTTGCAACCCCACAGACTGTAGCTAGCCAGACTCTTCATCCATGAAGTTGGTTGCCATTCCTTTCTCCAGGGGATCTTCCCGACCCAGGGACTGAACTTGAGTATCCTGCATTGCAGGCAAATTCTTTATCATCTGAGTCACCAGGAAGCCCCAATCAACTTGGAAAATAGCGTTTTGCATTTTATTACAAAAAGATGTCTGTTAAAAACAAATTCAAATCATATACATACATACATAAATTCATCACTTATACTGAAGGCTAGTTTCTGACAACTTTAACTGGCCAGTCACTTATATATTATTGATATTTTAAAAAATAGATTGACTGCTTAATACATGAACATTATTTTGTTATGTGCTAGGATTGTTAAAAAAGGAAAATACATGTTTTTCTTACTCTCAGGTTTCCAAAATATCATTCAAAGAGATGGTTACATAATCAGATAATTATAGTGCAGTTTGTAATGATGCAGTCCAATAACAGAGCTATGGGCAAAGGTTTCAGAAGTCAAGTAGATACATTAGAAAGTGTTTTCTAGAAGCACTATCCCAAAACTGGGTGTTCACTGCAGGTATAATAGAGGGGTTAATGAAAACTTGCTCTGATATTAGACACATACGGAGTCATAACCCAGATCTAACAATTTAACCCCTAAAATACCTAGATGAAACTATTGAAGCTTTGTTGCCTCATCTGCAAATGCTGATAAATCACATTTCTGTAGCAAGAATCAGATGGAATGAAGCATACAAAGAACTGGGCAAAAAAATAGTACTTAGTAGCTACTTAAGATGAGCCAAACATCCTTCTCAGCTCATTTTATGGTTAATTTATATAATTCATTCAACACATCTAAAAATAGGAAGTATGATTAGTCCCATGTTGCAAATCACGAAATAGAGGTACAGAAAAAGATATACAGATGGCAAATAAGCATATGAAAAGATGCTTCCCATCATGCATATGTCATCAGAGATTTAAAATTACAGATACCACAATACACCTATTAGAATGGCCAAAACCAGAACTCTGACAGCAAAAATCAGATGAGGATGTGGAGCAACGGGAACTACCACTTATTGCTGGTAGGGACACAAAATAGCACAGCCACATGAACTCACAATCTTATCATACAGTCTAGTGCTTGTACTGATACTTCTGAGTGTTTACCCAAAGGATTAAAAACTTTGTTATTGGTGTCCAGCCACTCAGTCGTGTCCCACTCTTTGTGACCCCAATGGACTGCAGCATGCCAGGTTTCCCTGTCCTTCACCATCTCCCGGAGCTTGCTCAAACTCATGTCCATTGAGTCGATGATGCCATCCAAACATAATGCCCTCTGTAGTTCCCTTCTCATTCTGCCTTCAATCTTTCCCAGCATCAGGGTCTTTTCCAATGAGTCAACTCTTCGTATTAGGCAGCCAAAGTATTGGAGTTTCAGCTTCAGCATCAGTCCTTCCAAAGAATATTCAGGACTGATTTCCTTTAGGATGGACTGGTTTGATCTCCTTGCAGTCCAAGGGGTTCTCAAGAGTCTTCTCCAACACCACAGTTCCAAGGCATCAGTTCTTCGGACACAGCTTTCTTTATGGTCCAACTCTAACATCCATACATGACTACTGGAAAAACAAGAAAATAAAGTCTCTCACTGTTTCCTCACCTGTTTGCCATGAAGTGATGGGACAGAATGCCTTGCTCTTCATTTTTTGAATATTGAGTTTTAAGCCAGCTTTTTCACTGTCCTCTTTCACTTTCATCAAGAGGCTCTTTAGCTACTCTTCACTTTCTGCCATAAGGGTGGTATTATCTGCATATCTGAGGTTATTGATATTTCTCCCAGCAATCTTGATTCCAGCTGTGCTTCATACAGTCTGGCATTTCTCATGATGTACTCTACATATACATTAAATAAGCAGGGTGACAATATACAGCCTTGATGTATTCCTTTCCCAATTTTGAACCAGTCCATTGTTCCATGTCTGGTTCTAATTGTTTTTTCATGACCTGCATATAGGTTTCTCAGGAGGCAGGCAAGGTGGTCCGGTATTCTCATCTCTTGAAGAATTTTCCAAAATTTGTTGTGATCCACACAGTCAAAGGCTTTAGTGTAGTCAATGAATCAAAAGTAGATATTTTTCTGGAATTCTCTTGCTTTTCTGATGATCCAGTGGATATTGGCAATTTGATCTCTGTTTCCTCTGCCTTTTCTAAATCCAGCTTGAAAGTCTGGAATTTCTCTGTTTATGTCCTGTGGAAGCCTAGCTTGGATAATTTTGAGCCTTACTTTGAGACTGTGAAATGAGTACGGCTGTGCAGTAGTTTGAGCATTCTTTTGTACTGGCTTTTTGGGATCGGAATGAAAACACCTTTTCCTGTCTTGTGGCCACTGCTGAGTTTTCCAAATTTGCTGGCATATTGAGTGCAGCATTTTTAATGGCATCATCTTTTAGGATTTGAAAAAGCTCAGTTGGAATTCCATCACCTCCACTAGCTTTGTTCATAGTGATGCTTCTTAAGGCCCACTTGACTTCAGACTCCCGGATGTCTGGCTCTAGGTGATTAAAAACGTATGTCCACAGAAAAAAATGCACACAGAGGTTGAGAGCAACTTTTTCATAATCACCAAAAATTGGAAGCAGCCAAAATGTTCTTCACTAGGTGAACAGGTAAATAAATCATGATGCATTTGAACAAGAAAATATTATTCAACTCCAAAAATAAATGATGTAACAGGCAATGAAAATTAAATGCCCATTAATGGACAGAATTTAAATGCCTATTATTTAGAGAAAGAAGCCAATTTTAAAAGGCTACATACTATATAATTTCAACCATATGATATTCTGGGAAAGACAAAACTATGGAGACAGGAAAAAACATCAGTGCTGATCAGTGGTTTGGGGATTTGGGAGGGGAGATTAATGGGCAGAGCACAGAGGATTTTTAAGGCAGTGAAAATATCCTGTATGATATTGTAGCAATGAACACGTCATTATATGTTTGTCCTAAACCACAAAATGTACAACATGAAGAGTGAACCCTAAGATAAACTGTGGACTTTGGGTGATTATCTTGTGTCAGTGTAAGTTCACCAATTATAACAAAATATGGCACTGGGTGGGGATAATGATAATGGCAGAGAATATGCATGTTGGTCCTTTAATGGACCGGAACCTGGTGGTCTGGAGTCGACGATAAGAAAGAAAGAGAGAGAAATAGGCTGGTAGCGTTTGTTGGTCCTTTAATGGACCAGAACCTGGTGGTCCAGAGAGTAAGAGAGAGAAAGAGGCTGATATCCCCTGGTTTACGCGGAAAGCCAATAGAGCCCTGTTCTTAGGGTTCGCGCTGCTGCACGTAGGCACCGGGCACCCTCTCGAGTGGGTGAAGGCATAATGCGCCTTCTCAAGAGGGTCTTAGAAGCCTGGGGAAGAAAGTGAGCTCAGCGGGCCTCCACGCTCCAAGGAATTAGCCAGAAATAGAGAGAGAGAGAGAGAGAGAGAAGGAGTAGAAAGAAAGAGAGAAAGACACGGGGACCAAAGCTCTGATGGAGCAAAGGTGTTTTAATCAACATGGCGTGGGCATATATATTGTCTTACAAGGTGGTTATTCTCAGCAAAGATAAAGATTAAAATTCCAGACTTACAAAACATAAGACGATCCCTATCAAAGAGAGAGAGTTGCAAACAATCACCTTTTACCATTTGGCTCATAAAAAGGAAGAGGGTACTTATCACTGTAGTGAGAAATGCCTGGATTCCTCAGCCCCAGGAAAGGCGTGCCTCTCCTCTTAATTCCTGAATATTCAGGAATCAATAAGGGCCAAAGGGTTCCTGACAGATCCAAAACAGCACACAGGAAGCCTCTTGTTAAATGCTTCCTGACATATGCATATGTGGGGCAAGGAGTATATGGGAAATCTTGGTACCTTACTCTCAATTTTGCTGTGAACCTAAAGCTGCTGTTATTTAAAAAAGAGTAAAAAGTAAAATGACATCATTCATCTTATGTTTTCTCATAAAAGATATTTTGGGATTAAATTTAAGAATAAACACTATGAGAAAAAAATAGAGATAAAGGGGACTTAGGTAGACTCGGATAGAAGAGAGTCTGAATCTAGAGCCTGATTTTTGATTCACTGCATTGCTTTCAGAACCTGTCATGTAACTAAGACATGTATTATTGATGATGATGACGATGACAGTGATAGATGGTTAGGGATTAGCTTGATCAAGGAAATGAAGTAGGGATGGTATTAGTGATATGGTTTCCTCGCAGATGGGGGACAAGGAGCAGAGATGTTTACATAAGAGTGAGATGTGTCTGAAGTTCTGGAATGTGAAATGGTGGTTGGGGGGTGATATATCCTACAAGTGCATGCAGGCTCTTATGTAAATATCAAGGAGTTGGGATTTACTGTGAGTGACCAGATATTTTATAGGGAAGATGTAATGTAGTCATAGTTAGCTTTCTTTGAATAGTTAAGTTAGGAAACTGGTAAGTGATACATTTGAGGAAAAAAATACTGGAAGCAAGGCTTCGTTTTAGTGACCTGTTGCAGTACTCTAGGAAAGAAGAGAGGAATTAATGAAGTAGAACTTAATGGGTGAAGAAATGTCTGTTAAAATTTTTGGAGAGAAAATCTGCCTGGCATTTGGTGGAGTAATGACAACTGATGGGTTTTTAGAGCTGGACCTCATACCCTGTTTTATTGAAATCTGTTTCTGTCTGAAATCCACTATAAGTAGACACTGTTACATTGCCAGGACAAAGATGATTTTGACTATGATTTACCCATGCCAGATTTTTTTCTAATTTTGTGGATGTTAACTTGTAATAATTATCAAAACATTAATAATTTAGTGGTTAAAGATATTTTGAAAACATTAGCAAAAATAGCTATTTGTCTTGCAAAATTTGTCGGGTTCTTTAATATCTTAAAGTTCATACAATTTGCTGTATCTTACAAGCTTCTTTGGTAGTATAGTTGTTGTGACGGTGGTGGTGGTCGTGATGGTGTGTGTATAGTCTTAAGAGAATTTCATGCAATATTCTTGGGGAAATAGTGAGAAATACTCATTGGAATATAATTCATTGTTATAATTTATCATCTGTTCTTTATTTGGTTAGGATATTTTTTTCTCAAGTTCCTTTTATTAATAGTATTGCTTTATCTTCACTTCCCCAATTAAATGTCACCTTCTTAGAGAAAAAAGAAAAGCTATCTTGCTTATCCTGAGTTAGTCCAAACCACCTTTCCTCCCAAATATTTTATATAATTTTACTCTATGTTTTTCCTTCCTAATATTTCATTAGTTTTTCTGTTCATTATTTGCTTATTGTCTCTTAGGGACTGTGCCTTTCAGTTTTATTGTGATATTTCTAACACTTCAAACAAGGACAAGGATAATATAGGAGGAATCTAATGAATATTCGTTGAATGTTATAAATAGTTAAAAATACTTTTATTTGTAAAGCACAAAGTAACTTTCAAACTACAGAAATATATCTCAGACTCCTATCCCCTATGAAGATTTTGAGGCATCAACTAATCATCCACAAATGCTTAATTTAGTTACTCCTACCAAATAATCAAGACACTAGGAAACTGTGGGTTTGTTCAATGTAGTATTTCCGGAAATGTTCAATTTAATGAATGATGTTCCATTGTATTGTTAATTCATGTATCAAAACATGTCAAATTTTTATGATACATTATTTTAACAGAATCACCTTTTTCAAATAATGGGTAATAAAGTGACATTTTGAGCAGAGAATTTTTTCTGAGTACTCTTTGATCTGAAAATACTGATTTTAAAAAATCTTCTGAAGATTGCTAAGGGGTGGTAAAATTTGTTCTTAACTGAGCAGTGAGAACACATTGTTATACTATGATTTTCACTACCCAAGAGTCTTAGAAATTATTTTCAGTGTGGAAAATACAAATTGATTTGATTTTTACTTCATATGATTTGCCCACGTTTCTTTCTCCAAAGTTTTGAAAGGTGTTTGTGATTTGAAAAAGTTGACAAGCAACATATTATAGTGTAAAACAGCTGAGTCTCCCATTTCTCATGCTCTCAAACCCTTAGAGTATCATAGTGTCAATGAACGTCTACATCAGCTTTTTAGTAGAATCTGCGCTAATATGTGTGCTAACAGGTGGAGCCATATCTGAGATGTTTCAGGATGGCATTTCCTGGAGCTGTTACATTAGAGTCTCTCTTGTCTCCCAGGTCTGTATAAGATGTTAATTTTAAGAAAAAAAAAAAGCATTAGAAGAAAGGTTATAAGTAACTTTAGGTCATTCAAAAATCCTGGCTCATATTCTGGCCACAATGGCTTTATGTTGTCTGTTTAAGTTGTGTCTGACTCTTTGACACCCTGTGGTCTGAATCAGCCAGGGTCCTGTGTCCTCCACTGTCTCCCAGAGTTTGCTCAAATTCATGTTCATTGAGTCAGTGATGCTATCTAGCCATTTCTTCCTCTGCTGCCCCCCTCTATTTCTGCCTTCAATCTTACCCAGCATCAGGGACTTTTCTAGTGAGTCAATTCTGTGCATTGGGTGGCCAAAGGATTGGACTTTCAGCAACAGTCCTTCCAATCAATCAGGGTTGATTTTCTTTAGGATTGACTAATTTGATATCCTTTCAGTCCAAGGGACTCTCAAGAGTCTTCTCTAGCACCATAATTCGAAGGCATCAGTTCTTTGGTGCCCAGCCTTCTTTATATTGTCTGCCTTTAGTGAAAAAGCAGGGCAGTATCATGGAAAAACTAATTAATCCACAAAGACTTGAATTAGTAGTCCTAGCACTCCTCCTATTTAGGTGAGTTGGAAAAGTCATTGAGGATGGTTGTCTTGTTGTGTTCATCCACAATTTGGAAGAACAGATGATTCCTTGTCCACTACGGTCCTCCATGAATCTAAGGGCTGAGAGACAATGAATGATATTCATTCACTCAGTTTTGACTTCCACATTTTTGTTTGTTTGCTTGTTGTTTGTTTTTTTTAGGCCACATCATGCAGCATATGGGATCTTAGTTCCCATGACCAGGGATCGAATCCATGCCCCTTGCATTGGGAGTGCAGAGTCTTAACCATTGGACCACAAGGGAAGTCTTATGAGTTCTACATTTTAGAAAGGTCACCTTAGTGGTATGAGGGAGAAGTGTTCTTCAAACTGTGATGTGCTTTAGAACCAACTTGGAATCTTGTTAAAATGAAGATTTTCATTCAGTAGATCTGGGGTGGATTCTAAGAATCTACATTTCTAGCAGGCAACCAGGAGATAACTGTGTTTCTCGTACAGGCAGTTCACCTTGAGTGAAAAGAACATAGGCACAGTGTTGTGAACAAATGACACCAGGAAAAGAATGCACAATAGACACTGCTTAGAGCTGTCCAAGGTAGAATGCCTAGGGTGAAGGAAGGCAATGGGCAGTGGATACAGAGAAAAGAACAGAATCCAGGTCCTGCAGACCCTTCAGCAGATGGTGACTCTTCAGCAAACCTCAGCCCTGTAAATAAGAATAAAATATTTGACCATTTATTGGAATTTCCACATACTGCCTCAGGCAGAGATGCTTGTAATACCTCAGATTGCTGCTCAGTTTTTCTAAAGTGAGTTATCATCAGTGTTTCCTGACAGAGGATAAAAATCACACTTTAGATACTAATATGTCTTTAATTTACCACTTATAACACTTGCTAATGTTTTAACGAGGCTTTCCTCAGTTTTGGACTGTCTGATGGCAGTAGAAGCTATAGTTGGAAATACTTGTGATGTGTGAATATTTGATACTGAGAATTGTATAAACAGAATCTAGACTGGTCCCCACACACTCATCAAATGGATGCTAAACTGCTGGGAATACTCTCCAGGTGGCTCAGCGGTGAAGAATCCACCCGCCAAGCAGGAGACGTGGGTTCAGTCCTTGGGTCGGGAAGATCCCCTGCAGAAGGAAATGGCAGCCCACCCCAGTATTCTTACCTGGGAAATCCCACGGACGGAGGAGCCTGGTGGGCTACAGTCCATGGGTTGCAGAGTCAGGCATGACCAAGTGACTGACCACAGCAGCAGCGGCCCTTTTTGTTGGTCTTATGTTCATGAATGTGACCAGTGTGGGCTTAAGAAAGTAGCAGGTGGGGAGGGCAGCCGCTGGCAGGGTTCCGAAGACCTAGTCTCAGATATGAATAGTCTGTCTTCTCTCCTGAGGCTTTGTTTTGATGATGTGTTTTATTCTATCCCTTGGTGCCCCTCTGGATATCTTATGGCTATCTAGGTGTGAAACAATATTTTTAAGGTTCATGTAGATATAAGAAGTCCTCGAGGTTTGATATCACTAGACTAAAATTTATGAATAGCCTTGTCAACCATTTTTCAACGAAACAAATTAAGCCTGATTACCCAACCTGTAGAGGTACAGGAAAGGCACATTTACTTATATTAATTTAAGAAACATCTGTTTTTAGTCATTTAATGATTGTGATTTACAAGGTAGCCTAACTTTCAGACTAGCACAGTCAGCCACACTAATCATAATTTTTACTTTAAACTCGTATGATGAAACATGGAGATGTTTAATACTCACCGAGTTTTTCTTCCATTAAAAAAATATATATCCAAAGTGGCATAATGTCTATCTTCATTTCACACCATTTGCATTTGGATTACATGGAATTTGGGTGAGGCATTAAGGTTTGATTCATTACCATTTCCTGCAGGTGCTGTGCATCTTTTTAAAACACATGTTTAAATCTTTTGGTTCATCTTATTTCCAAGCAGCCTTAACATTAGAAGACAAGTGAGTCAGAAAAAGGAAGCTTGAGGGTGATTTTAAATGCCCTAAACTCAGAGATAATTAGAAATTCTTTCCAATGTCTATCTTTTCCTTCCTTCCTTTCTTTCCTTCTCTCTCTCTCTCTCTCTCTCTCTCACACACACACACACACACACACACACGTACAAAACCTCTATCTATCTTTGTTCTTTTATTCTCTTGTCTGGTTCCCAAAGAAAGAGTAAGGGGAGATGATTTCTAATCCTGGTACCCCTGGGACAGACTAGGACGCAGATGAGAAAAGCAAGCTAGGATATAAGTGTCTAATTGGTTAAAAAAAAAAAAAAAGAAAGAAAGAAAGAAAAAACCTCTGTTGTTTCTTCCTATCTGCTTCTCCAGTTACAAAATGAAACTTGAAAATGGGTGATTAATACAATTACAAATATCTATTCACACATATATACATGCATACAAATTAGGAAATAATTGCTTTTGCTTGCAAAATTGACAGGCTTTATTTAGCTTGAATAGTTTGGTGTTCAGAATAATTTAAACTTGGCATTTAAATTTCAAACTCAAACTTTTTCTCATGCCCTTCATCCCCTTTGCATACTAAGTCCTGGGATATATCAAATACTACATGGCACCTCTAAGTAGAATATAAGATGGCTATTAGAAGCTCAGGTCTTAGTCCATTTAAGGATTTAATGATGTGTCAGAAGCTGAAATTGACTTAAATTTGTGACAAGGACTGTGTCAGAGGAAATCTGTGAATAGATCAGATTCAGAAGCAGCTAGAACTTTTCTCTTTCTTCATTCCTTCCAGGGACACTTGCCTCTCATCTGTATCCTGCCCTGCCCCAGGGGTGTCTGTCAAAGCATCTCCTTGGCTGGTTGGTTTTCCTTGTTGAAAGCATTAGATCTCTTCTCATCTACTGAAGAATACCATGTAGTACCCTTGATTGATGCATCATGAACTGATTGCTACTGTCCCCATCAACTATTAAAGGTGCGATCTTAGGGAAGGGGTTTGAATTCTTGATGCTTCAGATTGTTTTTTGGTTTTTCACTTGTAAAAAAGGTGAAACATACCCAACCCACACTTCTATATGTGCTTAAACAGTAGTATTCTATCTGAAACTGCTGGTGAAGTTCAATTTTTTATTTGCTGTACATTCTTGAACACATACTTTATCTTTTATTTATATATTGTCACTTGTGCTTGCCCCTTGCCTACAATAGTTCATTTTCTATCACTAAATTTTATATACTCTTCTAAGATCTCGAGTACTTCTCCCTCCCTCTGACATAAGGCTTAATCTCACAATCCTAGGAAAGGAATGTATTGCCTTCCGAACGACACACTTAGCATAAATTTGACCGTCAACATATGATGCGTTATTCTGGGAGATGGATATTCTTTAAAATGGTAAAATGAAAGTTTTACAGGAATTATGCCTACTCATTAAAATATATTAGAATACATAAAATAATGCATAAGTCCCTAAAATATCTAAAACCCAATCATTAAGTATAATTATCAGTTAACATCAAGATAACATCATGGTAGATATCTCAGATAACCCCCTATGTAGAAAGGGAAAATAAGAGGTAGATGATAAATAGATCTCTTATCTATGCATATATGCCTATGAGTTATATGCATAGATGAGTTTTCTATGAGTGTTCAATTTCCATAAAATTGAAAACTATTCAAAATTATGTTGATGGGAGGACAGAATAAAAAAGTAGCAAAATAAGTTGCTAAAATTATGGTAAATATTTCTTCATAAAATAAAGATATTAATTCCTTTAACTTTTACTGATTTAAAAAAAAAAAAGTTTACTAAACATAGAAAAAGCAAGAGAATTCCAGAAAAGCATTTACTTCTCTTTCGTTGATTACACTAGAGCCTTTGACTATGTGACTCAAAAGAAACCATGGATCATTCTTAAAAAGATGGGAATACCAGACCACCTCAGCTGCCTCCTGAGAACCCTGTATGCAGGTCAATGTGGGAGACCTGAGTTCAATCCCTGGGTCTGGATGGTTGCCTGGAGAAGGGAATGGATACCCACTCCAATATTCTTTTCTGGAGCATTTCATGGACAGAGGACCCTGACGAGCTACAGTCCATGGGGTTGCACAAGAGTTGGACATGATTGAGTGACTAACAATTAAAAGAAAAATACCTCAAGGATACTAGTTCGATTCTGGCTAGAACAATAATTCATTATCTGATAATCTTTTATAATAAAGGATCACATTTTTCATGATATATAGAGACACTATAATGAATGATTTTCTCAAAAAATTCTTAACATGTTGGGAAGACTCTCTACAATAAAACCATTTGAGTTTTTTTGTTTCACTGAAACTTATTTGATGACAGAAAAGGAAGAAAAAAAGTGATAAAATTTTTGTTATTTGTTTGAAAAAATAAGAATAGGATTAAACACTAAAATGAGATTATAATAGGAAGTGTAGCTATCTGAAAAATTATGAAACCTAGCCAGCTTTCAGTATGATGACATTCACCAGGAAGGGAAAAGGGAATTTCTGTATAAAGAATACATTAAAGTAGTGACAGATTTTTTTTCCATGTATTGCATAGATGTGCCTTGCCTCTCTAAACCAAATCAACTCCTAGTCCCTGAATCTGTTGTACAGAATTACCTCAAACTGCCCCTCCCCATGCCCCCCCGACCCCACCCCCAGTTCGCAGATCGCCCTCCTTCAGGGTCAGAGTCCACTGCATATGAGAACCCACAGCTCCCTGGTGATCTCTCAGTCAGAACAGATCCTCTGTTCCCTTCTAAACCTTGTGCTCCTTTATTTCTGTTCAATTGTGAGTTCTCTAGCAGCAAACATCCAAGGCAATGCATTCCAGAATGCAGAAATTTCAAAAATAATTATTAAATATTTGAGGGATCAAGTAAATATATGATGTAATGAAGCAGTATTGCTTCATTTCTAATGATTAAGTAAAATATATTTTGTGAAGTATTTAATGATATCTTTGAAAAATTATTTAATTCAAGGCTTCTCTCTCTTACAAAAAAAAATTGGTTAGACTTCTAAGATATGTTTTAGTGTTTTAGAGATGGATAATTAATATAATAAAGGTATATACAATAGTGCTTATAATAATCTATGAAAACATAAATAGCAGTGGTGGTCTGTTAATAACCTGCTTCAGTAGTTTCCAAATATCCATCTCTTTCTTAAGGCACACTGATACTTCCAGATCTGCACTCACTTTGGACCAACTGCATTCCTCTAAATATTTAATTTACAAAGCTGTCATAGGCTTTACAACCACATGAAAAGACTTAAGGTTTCATTCATTTTTATGTAAAGCAAGATTATGACAAGAAAATGAAGAGGTTCCAGTGTATTTTTGGCAGATGGGAAGCAACAAGCTTCATCTGCAGCTAATGAAGAGATAGATGGAAAGCCACGCAAAGAAAGGATGCAAGCAGCTGATGCAGAGAGAGGAGAGGTGGAGCAGACAGGTGGTGTGGACCCAGCAGGAGCTTATGATGGATGGATTACTGAGGCTGGAACTGATGGTGGAAAAATATGACCAGATGCAATCAAAGTCAGATGCATTTCAGTACAGGCTCCTACATTTTAGAGGACAGAATCAGAAACCTAAACGTGGCATGTATGGGTGATACGGGAAAGTTGTCAGCACTTGAAAACAATGCAGTTCTTCTGTCTTGGTGAGCAAAATATTCAGTATTAGCCTCCAAGATTGATAAATTACTTCTACACTTTTATTGTGAAACATACAGAAAATCTAGTTATTGTGTAGGAATTTAAGAGGGTAATTTTATGCAGCTAAAGAAATGAACATGTATTTTCTATGGAGTGCAGTAATATAAAGAGCAGGATAAAGAAAGTGAAAGTCGCTCAGTCTTTGCCACTCCATGGGCCATACAGTCCATGGAATTCTCCAGGCCAGAATACTGAAGTGGGTAGCCTTTCCCTTCTCCAGGGGATCTTCCCAACCCAGGGATCGAACCCAGGTCTCCTGCATTGAACAGACATATAAGAGAGAATGACTATCTTTAACTGGTCACCCTTGATATGTCACCAAAATCTTGACTCAGTCTTTTATGCAATGAAATACATCAATATAAAAAATTTCAAAGTCACAGTGTGGTTAAAATACTAAGATCCTTCATATCTATGCCATTTTATTCCTCAAGAGAAAAGTACAAAGAGAAAATTGAATGTAACTGTCTCCTGTTTCTTATTTCCTTCTACAAAAGACTTTAAATAAAATTATTTAAAATGTTTGAACCACCAAAATATTATTTAAGCCCTGAATTAAAAATCAGTTTTAAAAATTTATCTTATTTCAAGACATTTTAAATTATCTTATAGACTATATAATATTTATTTGGTATATATCACTTTTGAAAACTAAAAACTTTGTTGAAAGTTTCAAATATAGCTACTGTTACAGCACCAACTCATACTATTCTTATATATTTTCCCCTCCTGTTATAAAAGAGCTACCTAGGAAAGCAATCTTATATTTTATATAGATTCTAAATACCTGTAGATCACTAAATAATGTGAATCTGGCTCTTGATTACAAAGATACAGAATCTGTGAAGACAAAAAAATCTGTAGATATGCTCTTTGCTTCCTTATCTGTAGCCATAAAATGCCAGTCAGAATTTTGACTGATCATCCTGTTGTAAAATGAAAGGTTCACATAGGTGAATACTCAGATTGCATGTTGGCAATATATGTCAGTAGATAAAAAACATTAATGTTAATATAGCCTATGAATACAGAAAGATAATTAATCTGGGAACTGGAAAGCAGTTCCGGAACAGCAGGGATAGAGTATAGCAGAAAAAGAATGTGTGGAATGAATTCTAATTCCAAGCCTTCCCACTAGAATGTAAGCGCTATGAGGGCATGGTTTTTTCCTAGTTTGTTTACCGTTGCATTCCCAGCACATAGGAAAGTTCTTGCTGTGTAGATGGCTGTCAACAATATTTTCTCTTAAAAACTCTGTAGATCAGAGTCTTATAATAAGGGGCATGCGTGTGCCCACACACACACACACACACACACACACACACACAGAGGCCATGGGGTAAAGCAGAGTTAAGGATCCGATGAAGACG
Source organism: Cervus canadensis (assembly GCF_019320065.1). NCBI lineage: Eukaryota > Metazoa > Chordata > Mammalia > Artiodactyla > Cervidae > Cervus > Cervus canadensis. The sequence goes on along the minus strand of NC_057408.1, from coordinate 27,746,127 downwards.
ACTGTGGCATCTGAGAAGTGATCTCAAGCTCCAGTATGGATGGGGCTGGGTGATAGTTTCCACCACACTGTCCCTCAGGGAGATGGGCAGAGAAACCGTGAGGACACTTTCTGTGCTCAAATGACCTGTCATGCATGTATGTGTGCATGCTCAGTCATGTCTCACTCTTCGTGACCCCACAGACTGTAACCCACCAAGCTCCTCTGTCCATGGGATTCTCCAAGCAAGAATACTAGAGCGGGTTGCCACACCATCCTCCCTGGGATCGTCCCAACTCAGGGATCCAATCTGCATCTCATCCCAGCATCTCAAATCACTTTTATCAGAGCTGTATATCTCTCATATGGCACAGGAGCACTCTGTAATGTGTCTTATTCAGCCTCCTTACCAATATGTGGATTCTCCAAAGCCTCTGGACTCACGATCCTGCTCAAGGTCCTCTGAAGCTGGCCAGGAGGTAAGGAAAGTGAAGAGTGGAGGGGAATTTTCCCAACTCTATGTTTTGGCATGCAGGCGTCATTCATATCCCACCCCCATTCCACTGGCCAGAGCACAGTCACGAGGTTTTAATGGCGAAGCAGTATGGAAGAGACAGTACACGCATCCAGAAAAAAAGAGAATATGGGTTTGATAAAACACAACATTTATCCTGCAAGCATCTGCTCGTCTGTGAAAACTGATTTTGTTCTATATCACAGAGAAGATGTTCATTCCTTGCAAAAGGGACACGCCCCAAAGTCTAATGCAAGCAGTCGTTTTACCTAGCTTTAAATCCAGGCTTCCCAGATGACACACACTCCTTCCTGCCATTTCCAGACACAACTGATGCTTTGCATTTGTGCCATAGCACAGATATTAAGTATATGGTACAAAGGGTAGTATACCAGCAGCCCAACTCCCAACTGGAGTAAAAGAATGAAAGACGAGGAAAGGACCACCAACACAGTAGTCATTGGTCCACAGCTAGTTGAAGTCCCCTGGACAGACATTGCAATGATATCCTGTCTCTGTAGTGGGGAGTGGTATGATCCCTCATAGAGAAGGGTTTTATGTGCACGTGAGAAGAATAGCAATTGGCACACTCAATAGTTACATTTGTTCTAAGAACACCTGGTTACACAATCAGTACTTCACTGTATTTTCAATCTCTCACTTCTCAAAAGGAGCTTGGTCAGGACTGTAAACAGCTGTGTCCACGAAGAGAGCCCCCTATTTGCAAGTAGACCCACAAAGCATCACTTTTACCACTATTGACTATCCCAGCTGTCTTCCCTGTCCATCCCGACGAATAATTAATCTCTTTCTACTCAGGGCAAAGGACACTGTAAGATGATGCAAAGAGGCTTTCCCTAACACTTTGCTCCTGAAAACAAAGCAATTAATTAATATTTTGATCTTCTCAAGTTACATGATATTAAGGAGAAATCAAACAACGTAACCTAACTTCAAGGTCAGTATGTTTGTGATTTTATGAATTACAGACCTCTAAATCACAGAAGCAGAAGTAGAAACCTAACAGTACCTGTTATTTATTTTGTTTCTGTGTTTAAACAACTGTAATCATGTTGAAATCCCCTTGTATTTCTGATTTATTCAGTATAGTCCTTGAACACCTGTGGGGATTTTTAGAATATTTGATTTGCATTCAGACTTTCAAGCAATTAAAGCTTTGTACACATATTGTATTTTTACAGAACTTTCTATCCAGAATCCTTTGTTGTTGTACATGGGCAATGTTGTTTGGCAGTCTAAGGCTGCCTTCTAATATGTTTCCATAATCTGCTGTCTTTTGACTCAAATCCAGATTTGCTGTTATGCTTGGCATATCACTTCAACTTGATGTAATACTATTTATCATTATTCTTTGATGTTAAGCCTCTAGCTTTGTATTCTCTTCATGTACCTGGACAAGTTTCTTTTCTTGTCTTTTTTTTTTTTTTTTTAACATGAGACAATGTCTTTGTAATTCTATCAAAAACAATTGTTGTTTCAAGGGAAGATTGTTTCCCTGATGTTTGAATTAGGCAACGGAAATGAGCATATAATGTTTAAATTCTACTTCCACTTTTGAGAACATTATATATTGCACCCCTAGAATTAAATGTTTGATATCTTCCATTTGCAAAAATTTATATCCTTACTATGTGAAAGTGAAAGTCGCTCAGTCATGTCCGACTCTTTGAGACCCCATGGACTATACAGTCCATGGACTTCTCCAGGCCAGAATACTGGAGTGGATAGCCTTTCCCTTCTCCAGGGGATCTTCCCAACCCAGGGATTGAACTCAGATCTCCCACATTACAGGCAAATTCTTTACCAGCTGAGCCACAAGGGAAGCCCTTAGTGTTATTATGGCTAACTACTATTTGTTTCCTAATTTATCAAAACTATATATAAATTCTTGTTTTAATTATGTTCACTGAGACATTTATTTTGTTCCTGTTTTTCTACATCTTGTTTTTTTTAAAATACTATTAAACTAATGTCAACTTAGTTCAGTTTGGTTCAGTCGCTCAGTCGTGTCCGACTCTGCGACCCCATGAATCGCAGCACACCAGGCCTCCCTGTCCATCACCAACTCCCAGAGTTTACTCAAACTCATGCCCATCGAGTCAGTGATGCCATCCAGCCATCTTATCCTCTGTCATCCACTTCTCCTCCTGCTCCCAATCCCTCCCAGCATCAGGGTCTTTTCCAATGAGTCAACTCTTCTCATGAGGTGGCCAAAGTACTGGAGTTTCAGCTTCAGCATCAGTCCTTCCAATGAACACCCAGGACTGATCTCCTTTAGGATGGACTGGTTGGATCTCTTTGCAGTCCAAGGGACTCTCAAGAGTCTTCTCCAACACCACAGTTCAAAAGCATCAATTCTTCGGAACTCAGCTTTCTTCACTGTCCAACTCTCACATCCATACATGACCACTGGAAAAACCATAGCCTTGACTAGACTAACCTGTGTTGGCAAAGTAATGTGTCTGCTTTTTAATATGCTGTCTAGGTTGGTCATAACTTTCCTTCCAAGGAGTAAGCGTCTTTTAATTTCATGGCTGTAAGCCCCTATTAATTGATAAACAATATATACATATACATCTTCTTAAACATATTTATGTACATCATTCATTCTTAAATCCTTCTAAATATGTTTTGTTTGTTCAATGTCCTTTATAAAATGATGCTAATTGTGAAAATGAGGTGAAATGAAAATTTCACTCATTTCACCATTACTTTATAAAACTAGACTGATTATGACAGACTCAATTTTTCCTTTTCTCTCTTCCTCCTCTTCCTGTCTTCCTTCTTTCTCCCTTCTGTCTTCTTTTCCATCCAAAGCCCCAATATGACAAAATAAAAAAGTTAGCAACACTATTTAGATCCGCCTTTCTTTTTTTGCTCTCAACTTGGATTTTTTAAAAATTGTCACAGTTTCCCTGGCACCTTCATCAGTGTCCTGAACACATCGTAGATGCTAGTGAATCTTGAATCAATGAGTGAGTAGTACACTCTCAGAGAGAACAAGGTGAGTATAATCTGAGAAATTTCCAGACAAGGGAATGAAATGGATGTAGATACCACCACTAGCACTCAGGTTCAGGGGAAGCTGCTTGATCTGTAGGGACAGTAAATTCCTGAGCTGAGTATCCTAATTACCACCTAGCAGCTTCTCCAGGGATTCCTGCTCAGCACCCAAATGAACTCAATGACCTCATAGTTAAAAGTCAGTGTTTAGAACAGTCCTGTGTATTCTGTGCTGCCCAGCTAGTGATCTGCATACAAACTACTGAGTTAGAGGAAGATTTTAAAAAATTTAATCCAGGACATAATTAAGTCCCACCTCAAAACCTAAAGGAAAACTACTGGTTATAGGAAAGGGGCAGTAGACTGTTTTGGATCTGTCTTGCTAGTTCAAATTCAGCAGTATACTGAAAGAGCAATCAAGTGTGACCTTTGGCAGCGCTTATTAGGTAGCACTTAAAGATTGTTCTCTAATTGTTTCAGTTTTGGCAGTAGGTTGAAAAAACATCCAACATAAAACAGATAAAGTGATTAAGCAACCTTTTGGCCTCCCGAAGAGCTATTTTTGTGGTGCATTTGACTCCACCTATAGGTATCTGTCTAATTTCCATGAAAATAGGAGTGGGAATCCTTTGAGAAAGTACAGAAAAATTGTGCAGACACTATAAATCACATAATAGAGTGAACTCAACACCTGTCGTCCACCCCACTGAAGCAAGGTGTAAATTCAGTTTTAAGGAAAGCTAACACTTTTATTCTATTTTGAAGCAATTTCTTATCCAGCAGATGGGTAACTCTGTCTTCCCTTATATTTCTTAAGGTGCAAATTAATTTCTGGCTCAGATAGTAACTCAGACTTGTGTGAGGAAATTTTAACAGTAAGGTCTAATCTCTTCTTCTCAGGAAGGTAATTGAGTCGAACATAGACACACTAGATTCCAGAAATGTTTGCATTTGTTTAAAAAATTTAGCTCTACTCCTAGATTCTTCCCCCCAAAATGAATATATTTTATTTCCTCATTGCACATGGCTATTTATTTGCTTTGTGGTATTGATGAAGCAAAAACAGGAATTTTTGGTGGGAATTTTTTATGCACTGCTCATATTTGTGAATTGATGTGACTAATGCAATTCTGAATTAAGAAAAATACATATCATTTATACTGCAATAAATATTTACCCCATTTGTATTTGTTGATATAATCAGCTACTGACAAGGCATATTCAAGTAGCTATTCTTCATTCTGAGTAAATTTAATACATATAATTTTAGCTATAAATTTAAAAGGATTTTTCCAGTGGAATTTCAAATGAGACATCACTCACTTTATATTGAAGTGGGAGGATTGTGGGTTGTAGAAGAGTTGCAGGAGTATCTGTAAGTAGATGCTGTTAGATATTGTGATATTAAAAACAAAATAACGTTCCATGAGTTGCAAATTTAGAGTTATGGAATCTTGATGCAATATTTAGGTTGATGTTAGGAAACCCAAAAGTGGAAAATCAAATTATTTCAAAATTTTGTATGCAACGGAGAAGAAAAAAATAAATTACAGTGGAGTCAAGCCTGTATTAAAACGCATGGCACCAAGCGGACCTTGTCACCCTATTCGGTCTTCTTCTTTGGAAAATGCATGGTTTTTTAAAAGATAATTAGTAAAAAAAAATGTGTACTGATGTTCAGAAAATCTCTTTATTTCAAATTGGATGAAATACATCTATCCTATTATGTGAGAGATACATTTGTTATGAATACATTTTAGATTGATAAATGCCACTCACCTGTTTAGAAACTTTCATTTATCCATCACCCTTAGAATGAAAGTTTAGTTCCTGAGCACTGCTTGCGTCATCTCATCTCACACACACTCTCCACTCTGCTCCGGTCACTTGACTCTTTCAGCTTACCAGGCATGTTCAAAGCTCAATCTCACTTTCTCAGACAGACTTTCATTAAGTCCACTAGTTTCAATCATTTTCTCCTATTCTCTCAAAACCATTCTTCATCATACTTACTATAACTTCCACTGAAGTTTTACATATTTGTTTGTATAATGGTCTGTCTCCTCTGTTACCTCCTTTCCATAATGGGTCATATCCATTGGTTTTTCACTATAAACAACAATAAAATTCATACATGGGTAAGTATGCCTTAAATATGTATTGAATACAAATTAGTAGTTTACTATAATGTTACTATTATAAATAACATATTACAAAAGAATAACTGAATCTTTATTTTCTTAATTTTTAGCTTTCAGTTTTAGCACACAGTGACTCTGTCCAAATGTTCCACTGAACTTTTATCAGTACATAAAACTTAGTTCTGTAACAATTGGGTATAAATAGTGTTAGGGCAGGATTTTTTAAATGAACATAACATGATTGCAACCTATAAATATGTGCTGCCTTCTTCAAATAAGTGATACCATTAAGATGACTCTAAGAAAGAACACTGTCTTCAGAACACAGATGAATTTTGTTTTGTCAGTCTCTGAGAGTGTAGCCAAGGAAGTTAGTGGATCTACTCAGTAGAAAAAAGCAAGTAACTGATGATAATCATGAACACTTTTATAGCCATGGTAAAATTTCAGTTATGTATGTTATAATTGTGTTTATGTAGTATTCTTTTGAATTTTTAATATTTAATAATGTGTTGAATAATAATCTAGCTTTTGAGATAGAATGAAAACCATTGTCTATATGATCTGGGTACCTTCATTAAACAAGAATTTGGGGCTTCATTGGTCTGATAAATGCTGTAGGTATGTGATTTATTTTATTCTTCAAGATTCTTTCCATAAATATTAATGAAAATAAGAACAAAAAGCCTCAGGCATGAAAATTATATATAGATAAAAGAATATACCAATTTGTCTTTTTTCCCTTAGTTTGAATAATGGAAACTAATGTTTGTTTAGCTTCTGCTAAGAGCCAAGTTGCTGTGTTGGGTGTTTTCTTAAACTCTGTATTAATATATACAGGAAGATTGAGATACATGTAGCTTCATTTTGCAGATGGCCAAATTAACTTTAATGTTTAAAAGATAAATGAATATTCCCACATATACAAAAAATTACATCCAATAGAAACAACCTAAAACGTTGATTATCTTGTTGCAAGGTGAGAATTCTTTCCTTCTTGCCTTATTTACTTCAAATGACTAATTAAAATGGGTGATTTTCACTTTGTAACCTTCTGTATGAAGTTCCACAAAGAAAAATGACCTAAAACATTTAAATAGAAATGATTGTTCCTAATCCTAATATTAATAATCTTCATTTCAAGTATTAAAGTTCATTTTTAAATGCTTCTTAAATAATATGAATTATACAATAGCTATGCAAAATAATCTCTATTGACTAGTTGGTAAAACAGCGCCCATGTAAACAAAAGATTTTTCTTTATCAATACTTTGAAAATGTCACAAATCATTAGCATTATTGATCTTCTTTTTTTTTTTTTGCCATTCTCACAATAGTCTTAGGACAGTTGGGTCACAGCGCCCATTATGAAGAAAAGGAATGTAATATTCTTAATGGTTGCATAATATGAGTGTTTAGCAAATATGAGACTAAAAAGCATTATTTTCTACCACAATAGAGCCCATGGTTTTTACCTTATGTTCCATCTCTAAATAGTATTATCTCTTTAAGTGAACTTTGAACCAGCTCCTAAGTATCAATGGTATAAACCTACTATACTATTCCCCACTACCAGATGGGTCACAGAGAGGTTCCTAAAATGTGTGTAAATCTAGACAAATGTATGCATAATGTTTTAATAACTAAATTCGAAAAACATGTGAAGAGTAATGCTAGCTTCCACAACGGCCTTGAATGCCTGCCAAATCTAAAATTAAGAGTAAAGACCACTGCAGTGATCAGTATAACTTTGGTGTTTTTCTAGGATCATTCTTGCAGCAACCCTATACTATTTCCATATCCTTTCAATATGGCATGTGAAATATCAAATGAATAGAGTAATGACAATCCAAGCACTGGGGAAGAATATGATTTAGAGACAATCTGGTGTTTCAATTGAACTGTGCTTTTAGAACAATAGTCTTGTCAGTCACTTACTCAAATTGATTAAAATAAAGAAAAAAAAAACTGTCTTTTATTATATTTACAGAACAAAGGAACATCTTTGCAGTCAAGTACTACTGAGACTTCATAAATGGCAAGTTAACTCTTGAGATTGCATTGCACTTTTGAGACATTTAATTCAGGATTTTCCTCCAGCTCCTTATTTTCTAAATTCAGTACTAAATTCTTCACAAAACAATTCAGCCAAATTGCTCATTGCTTGATATCTCCAAGTCTTTAGTGCATACGCTATTTAAGAAGCTACATTAATATAGCACTCCTTCCCCATCAGGTTGTAACTCCCAGAAAAAGAAATTAGCTTTTGTATATGGTAACTGGGAACAATCTGTGTATTTTCTATTATAAGAAAACAAAGGTTTTTTGACTCCAAAAGTTCTTGGGTCTCACTTTGGTCAATGTTGATGGAAGCAATAGGAAATACTAAAAATCAAGGAAGATATCATATAAAATGAAAGTTTTTGCATAATCTTTTAAATTCTACTTTCAATATTATAACAGGAATGCTAAAGAATTTCATTAGCCAATACTGTAGAGGCTACTAATTATCCATTCTAAGAAATATCTTGATTAGAAGTAAAAGACTGAAAGAGATGGATTAGCACACATTAAGTCCTATAATATAAAGGAGCTCACAGGGAACAGTCATTAGATTGTTTTACTTTTTCTTCTCTTATACAACTACACACAAGCACACATAACACACACATAAGCACCAGATACAACACAGGCCAGAAAAACTTAAATTCTTGCACAACAAGAAAACATTTCTCAAAATTTGTTATGGACTTTGTATTCAGAGTTACTTTTTTTCAACAAATGGTGTTAGGAAAACTGGATGTCAGTGTGAAAAAGAATGAACTTGAATTCTTATCTTATTCCATACACAAAAATCAACTCAAAGAACATTGAAGATTTAAATATAAGACCTGAAACTAAAATTTCTGGAAGAAATCATAGGGGAAAATATTTTGATATTGGTCTTGGCAATAGTTTTTTTATGTCCCCAAACGTACGATCAACAGAAGGAAAACTAGACAAAAGAGACTATGTTAAATTAAAACACTTTTGCAAAGCAAAAGAAACAATAAAAAAATTAAAAATCAATGTACAGAATGGGAAAAATATTTTCAAGTCCTTTATCTGATAAGGAATTAATTTTCAAAATATAAGGAATGTGTACACCTCAATAGAAAAGAGAACAAAAAGAAAACAACAACAAAAATGTTATCCCTTTTAATATGTTTATATTTTTGTGTTTTGCCTCTATATCTTACTATTAAGGCAGGATAATGTACAATCAGTTATGGTGGTCAGAATATTTTCACCATTAAATGGACAACTTGACATTTGAGTAATGACTTGATATATTTAAACACTGATATTTATTCTATGGTAAAAAAAAAAAAAGTACAGATTAGAATTTAGTAACAATAAGATAGAACCTTAATAAATACATTAAAAATTCAGAATTTGTGGTCATCTGTATGCATAAAGCTAATGCATACTAATCTTAAAAGCACTAGAACTCTTCTAGTATTTCCTTCAATTTTAGAGCCTGCTTTTGAATATTCATTGTTTAAGCAACATTTCATATTTTGGGGGATAATTTAATTGTTTTGAATAGTCTTTTGGCTCTAAATCTGGCAAACAAGGTAAGCAATCACATTGAGAAAATCCATTTGGAGTTTACGTATGAATTTAAAGTAATTGAGGTTGATTTTGTTAATTTGCCAGTAAAATATCTCTGAAAGTGTTTCTAAAAAAGGGTCCCGCATGAGATTTTGAACTGTTGCAGCAAGTGGAAAGTAAAATTTATCTCTTAAGTCATGATATTGCAGGACTATTGGTATATATGTTTATTGCGTTATCTGGAGGAGAGCATGGCAACTCATCCCAGTGCTCTTGCCTGGACAAGTCCATGGACAAAGGTGCCTGGCGGGGTCAGTCATGGGGTCACAGGGAGCTGGACATGACTGAAGTGTGTAAGCAGCAGCAACAGCATATTGCATTATGTTGTTTCTAAAAACTTTATCAAAGTTTGGCCTCTGTCTTTAAAACTGCAAAATATTAGACCCTGGTATTTATTTGTATTTTTGTACTTTTTATTCTTCTAGATTAAAATTTCTTAAATATAACTTAACTGATATATGTGTTTGTAACTCTGTGCAACTCTATAGATGTAGCATGCCAAGCTCCTCTGCCCAGAGGATTCTCTAGGCAAGAATACTGGGGTGGGTTGCTATGCCCTCCTCCAGGGGATCTTCCTGACCCAGGATGGAACCCATGTCTCTTAAGTCTCCTGCATTGGTAGGCGAGTTGTTTGCCACCAGTTCCACCAAGGAAGTCCCATCTATACATATACACACAGAAAAATGTATATGTAACATGTATATATGTGTGTGTATGTCTATATTTTACATATTATATATAATATACACATACAACTATATATCATAATTAATATGCCTCTAATAATTTATTGTAAATTATATATATATATACACACAGCCTTTATATAAATAATGTGCATGTTTGTGGTGTGAAACTATTGAAAGAAAATAATTTCTTAGATTATTAGGAGAATTTGTGTGTCATTATGTCATTTGCTACCTTAAACTGAACACAAAAAGTGTTTATACTACCAGCTTTTTGCATTCATCCATTCAGCTTGGTAAATTGCTTTAAATCATTGAAAATTTTGTTTTAAAGTGTAATTTGAAGAACACAAATTTTTCACTAGTTCGAACATTACAAAATACAAGTTTTTTAGATTCATTCATTTTAAAATACTTGACTTATCTTTATATAAAAGCTCTTACAAAGGAAAAGGCTATGGAATGGCATTTAACCTGTACTTTGTTAAATTCAGATTTTAGGGGAGAGTAAACTAAGATCATGGCATTTGATCCCATCACTTCATGGCAAATAGATGGGGAAACAGTGGAAACAGTGGCTGACTTTATTTTGGGGGGCTCCAAAATCACTGCAGATGGTGATTGCAGCCATGAAATTAAAAGACGCTTACTCCTTGGAAGGAAAGTTATGACCAACTTAGACAGCATATTAAAAAGCAGAGACATTACTTTGCCAACAAAGGTCTGTCTAGTCAAGGCTATCGTTTTTCCAGTAGTCATGTGTGGATGTGAGAGTTGGACTGTGAAGAAAGCTGAGCGCCGAAGAATTGATGCTTTTGAACTGTGGTGTTGGAGAAAACTCTTGAGAGTCCCTTGGACCACAAGGAGATCCAACCAGTTCATCCTAAAGGAGACCAGTCCTGGGTGTTCATTGGAAGGACTGATGCTGAAGCTGAAACTCCAACACTTTGGCCACCTCATGCGAAGAGTTGACTCATTGGAAAGGCCCTGATGCTGGGAGGGATTGGGGGCAGGAGGAGAAGGGGACGACAGAGGATGAGATGGCTGGATGGCATCACCGACTCAATGGACATGGGTTTGGGTAGACTCCGGGAGTTGGTGATGGACAGGGAGGCCTCACGTACTGCGATTCATGGGTTGCAAAGAGTCGGACATGACTGAGCGACTGAACTGAACTGGACTGAGTAAATTTTAGGGGAGAGTAGAGAATTAACTTTATTTGAGTTAATCATTGTTTAAACATTCCAAATATTTTCAAGCCTCACTATTAGACTCTGATCCAAGAAAAAAAAAAAAAAAAGTCATACGGGACTATGAAACCTAGTTTTATTAAAGGTAAATATTCTCTAGCTCATCTTTAATTTTTTCTCTATTTTTTCACTCATTCTATAATTCCATCTAGAAACTGATACACTCAGATAATCTTGTATAACATCTTTCTATAAGAACTTGAAAACTCCACTTTACAAATTATTCTCTCCTTTTTTCTGCGTGATTATGCTCTGTGGACATAAATGTTCATGTTTTCAACTTCAATTTATTGAGTTCAAAGTATTTTTGTCATTTCTCAACTTGCAAATCCTTATTTATAATATGTAATGGAAAAACCACCAGATATTGTATTGGTGCATTGGTTATCACAGGTAAGAGATGTAACTTTTTTTTCTATTAAATATTCAATTATCCTATGTGCTGTCTTTCTTGCAGCACTATTTTGTAGATATTTAAGACTGAAATATCAAAAACATTTCTATAGACATATACTGAAAGTGCATATAATAATGAATTTGCCTCTTCAAATATTTTCATATATTCTTTATCTCCAACATTTAATTATTCACAAATTTCTGTCATTCTTTTCAAATCATTTTCTTGAGTCATTTCACTGTTATTAGGTTAGATTAGTATCTTATAATTTTCACTTCAAGAATTTTAAGTCTCTCTTCTCTACTACTTCTAGTTGGCTCACAATATTGTGACTAGAGTTATATTTCTGAAACACAAATCCATTCTTATCATTATTTTAATTAATAATCATCATGGTAGACAGAATAATCCAAAATCACTGAAGACAGTGACTGCAGCCATGAAATTAAGATGCTTGCTCCTTGGAAGAAAAGCTATGACTAACCTAGACAGCATATTGAAAAGCAGAGACATTACTTTGCCAACAAAGATCCATCTAGTCAAAGCTATGGTTTTTCCTGTAGTCATGTATGGATGTGAGAGCTGGACCATGAAAAAGGCTAAGCCCTGAACTGATGCTTTTGAACTCTGGTGTTGAAGACTCTTGAGAGACCATTGGACTGCAAGGAGATCAAACCAGTCAATCCTGAAGGAAATCAGTCCTGAATATTCACTGGAAGGACTGATGCTGAAGTTGAAGTTCCGATACTTTGGCCACCTGATGCGAAAAGCCAACTCTTTGGAAAAGATCCTGATGCTGGGAAAGATTGAAGGCAGGAGAAGGGGACTATAGATGAGAAGATGGTTGGATGACATCACTGACTTAGTGTATATGAGCTTGAGAAAACTCCAGGAGATGGTGAAGGACAGGGAATCCTGTCCTGGTGCAGTCCATGGAGTCGCAAAGAGTCAGACATGACTGAGTGACAGAACAAGAAAAAAAGAATAAAAGTCAAACCCAAGGTCAGATACTCAGACATTTCGATCTCTTTTTACAAAATAATATTCTACATTTACACGTTGCACGGTGAACATTTGTCCAAATGTTTGTTTACTCTTACAAATATGTTGGCCTGCCTAATCCTTCACACCCTTGTTTCATGAATAATATCTTAGGAGTACTGTTGCCTTCCCTTATCATTTATACAAAATCTGAGATATGTTACACATAATCTTCCCTGAGATTTCAGCCTGTTTTTTTTTTTTTTTCAAGTAAAATGTATATGGTTCTCTTTTAAAGCAACATCAATCTGTTTTTGCCAAGGTTTCATATCCTAGAGACACCTCAGGATTTACATGTCAGATGAGCTGATTTGTGGTGAGAAATATAAACTTTATTGCTCAGAGTAAAAGTGTCCAGTGATGAGTACGGTGTGTATTTGTGTCCTTTTCAAGAAGCTATTAGTGTCATTAGTATCAACTACAAACCCACATGACGTGCTTCTCTGCACCAGATACTGTGATTTAGTTGAACTAGTCTGAACATTTAGATTTATTGTAGTTTAAGTTGGCAAGACATCTGGGACATTTAATTCTACTTGCATATTCATCTCCTAAATTCAAATATGAGAAGTGAATTTCACCTCTGTATGTATAATTCAACGTCTGCAGTGTCTGATTCATGAATGTCCAAAAAGACAAATTGTTCTCATCTATCAAATAGGTTTTTGGCAAGGAAATGGCCGTGAAACCCAAAGACCTGCCAAAGTTTGGACTTTGCATAACGTTGTGCCTCCTTCAGACTCTATTGTAATCTGTCACCAGGTGTCATTTTGAATGTGTTTCCTTTAGGACTAGCATGGATTCATATTGGCAGAAAATAAATAACATTTATTATTGTTATATTTTGTATCCTGTTCAAATGAGTGAGAAATCAAACAAAGTCACTGGTTTTGAAAATCCATTTTCAAAGGTGACACTTATTAGGAGAGAGATTTTGTTCAGAGCTCAATTAGTGTGCATATTTGTTAAACATTATTTGGCATGGGGAGATAATGGGTAGTCTTAGTTAATGATTCACCAGCTATCCAACTAACGCTAGTGAGTGCTGGATATTTTATATCACAAAGATAGCTACTTTTATGTGCTTTGTCTTATTAATATTACAACCAATCTAAACAGAATATAATATAGGTATGAAAACCTCACTTTTCATGCAAGCAACTTGAAGCATATCTTTAATTGTCTATCACAGGAATCAACTAATTGGGGACAAATCTTGACAATGATGGAATATTTCTTCCTCAACATTATATTGGATTAGCCAAAAGGTTCATTTGAGTTTTTCTATAACATCACGTGGAAAAATCCAAACCAACTTTTTGGTCAAGCCAATAATTGGTATAGCTTTTAGTTGTACTGAGCTAAATATATTATCAGTCGCAAAGATGATATGCAGACATAAACCATATGTTTTCAGTATACAGAACAAGTATTAATGAGTCACAAGTACTTAGACTTCTGAGTTAAAATATCACAACATGAGCATTCTGACATTTATTTACACCACTGTAAGACTCCGTTTATGAAGTACCTAATTATGAATGGTAATTTGTAAGCAATATAGGTAGTAAAGAAGACAAAGGCTTTAATCTGTGAAGCTTTTAGTTTAGGGATAGCCAAGCTTTGTTAGGGCTTCCTTGGTTGCTCAGATGATAAAGAATCTGCCTGCAGTGCAGGAGTTTGATCACTGGGTCAGGAAGATCCCATGGAGAAGGAAATGGCTACCACTCCAGTATTCTAGCCTGGAGAATTCCATGGGCAGAGGAGCCTGGTGGGCTGCAGACCATGAGGTCGCAAAGAGTGGGGTGTGGCTGTTACTAACACACACAAACTTTGTTAATGGAAATGTACAGGACAATTGACAGCAAAAACAGCAGGGTGTACGTTTAATGCCAGAGTTAAGTAAAAGCAGATCAGGACTCTGCTGTTGAATAATGCTTCCACACCTGTGTGGGGACCCTCTGAATTGGAAGCCCTGGGATTTTTTCAGATTCCAGTGATTTTTAAAAATTATCATTTAACTGTTTCTACTAGTACATGCTCCAAGGGAATCTTCTCAGGTGAACATCATTACTATGACTCTGGATTTGCCCATCTCTCCACATTTCAAGATGTTGGTCTGCCCTATGACCTCGGTTCTCTGAGGTGGCCAGGAAAAGTCATTGATTTTCAGCTTCTTGTTTCACAACCTTTCCTTGTTGTGAGAATGGGAGTGATGACCTCTAAGCACCTAAGGTGTCAAAGATGAAACAGGAAATCCATGAATCTTTTCAAGCTCTTTATACAAAGCTGGTCACTGGAGAAAACTAAGTTAACTTATATTAGTACCCCTGGGAATTAATAAAGTTCCTGATATTTGTTGAAAACTCAGGAGCCCCTCAAATTTAGGTAATAGGCTTTAGGCTCATAGGGCAATTGAGAGTAAATTATTAATTTAAAAAATTGAACTATCTGAGTGTAATGTATCATAAGTTTTGGAAATGTATGGAACCAGTAAGAGTTCACTTTCAGTAAATGAAAAATATGTAAGTTCTTAGTTATGCTTAGCATCATTTAAAATTAAAATGTGAACATATACAGAAAAGGAAAGTATAAAAATTTCAAATTTGACCTTGTTACACGGTTTATATTTTGAAAAAAATTTTCATAGCTTGTTTTGTATTTATTACTTAATTGGATCAAGTTCTGATTGAATAACAAGGGAAATTCTTTGGATCACTGAATTATTTTAATTAGCAATTTTAAAAAATGTATTAGAAACACATATAATGCCTTCTAGGTTTCAATGTGAAATAATACTTTCCTGTCTTATTTCTGTTCTGTGTGTTCCTGGTTCTTAAGAAGTCTATGGAACTGCATCCAGAATGTGAACATCATATATTACTAGAAGTACTTCCAAGAAAAAATTGTATAAACATTTAATTTCTTAATGACACAGTTCCTTCTTACTTAAAGCCATAATAACAATCTAGTTCAGGCTCAAGTGAGTCCCCAGTCTGAACATACAGCAGCTCATTATTACTGAACAAATAAATAGATTTTGATAGAAATTTTTCCTTTTTAGTTCTCTTTGAAAATTATTTTAGATATTTGTCAATTTGGGGCATTTGAATTTCAATATCTGTATAAAAATATAGACTGATGTGGACTTATATTTTTAAATTCATTAGGTTGTACTGTTATCATTGAAGTCTAGTATTACTTCTGAGCTTTTTTTAACAAGGAAGTAAAACAATTTTGTAGGCTGATACCTATCCAATTAGTCATTACCCAATTAAAATTAATGCATTCATCTATTAAAGTAACCAACACACTAATTGAGATAAATTAGACCATAAGCTAAACTGTTTATGAAAAGCATCAGCTAATAATTTATAATTCAGTTCCTGACAAAGAATGGATCCTTTGTTTTCAAGGGAAGTATCTTTTAAATTATCATTAAATTCAGACTTATAAAATTAATTAAAATAATACAGGTCATTTCTTTCACAAGTTTTTTTTTGAATTCCTTTTAAACAAATTAACTAATAAAATTCCTAATCATTATTTGTCTTAAGGCCATCAACAATTTAATAATAATCAAATATAAAGGAATAAATACTCCTTTCAAGGAGGAAGAGGTTACAAAGAGAATTTTTAAATTTAATTTTATTTGTTTGGAGGAAAATTGCTTTACAATGCTGTGTTGGTTTCTGCCACACAATAATGCAAATCAGCCATAATTATACATATATCACGTCCCTCTTGAGCCTCTCTCCTCTCCCTCAAACCCTCTGCCCCAGGTCATCACTGAGCACCAGGCTGGGCTCCCTGTGTTATATAGCAGCTTCTCACCATGTGCATCTGTTTTACACTTGGTAGTGTGTTTATGTCAAGGCTACTTTCTCTGTTAATCTCACTCTACAATTCCCCCACTGTGCCCACAAGTCCGTTCTCTATATCTGTATCTCCATTGCTTCTCAGCAAATAGGTTCATCAATAACATTTGTTCTAGATTCCATATATACATGTTGATATACTATATTTATTTTTCTGTTTCTAACTTAACTCATTCTATGTAACAGGCTGCAGGTTCATCCACCTCACTGGAACTAGCTCAAATTCATTCTTTTTTATTGTTGAGTAATATTCCATTGTATATATGTACCTAGGACATGGGAGCAACCTAGATGTCCATCAGCAGATAAATGGATAAAGATGTGGCACATATAAACAAAGAGAACTGACTTACAACCTTAATGTCTGAGAGATTCCCATGTAACTTTAATCGAGGTACATGTGGACATCGTAAAAAGCAATGCAGAATTTTGTCAAATAATCACCACAGGAATATGTGAATGGATGTAAGCTAATTTTTCAAATGATGCCAGACACTTGTCTATATGCCTGCAAGTTATCATTGAGACATACATTCTGGTTATCTTCTGATTGAATTTTAGGCATCAGTAAAGTTTCTATGAAGTTCAAAATCATGAATATGTTCCTAGCAGTGAAGGTGACAATCCATTGTCCCAAATATGGCTTTAATGCTAATCCTCATCTCTAGTGCCAAGAGCTCTTTTATGCCCAGCACACCCAGTAGGATATTGCTACCATGATCCTGGTCAAATTCCTTTCCCCCTTTGACAATGAAGAAGCAAGAGCACTGAAATCCATATTCTGAGCTGGTGCGCCTGGGTCACGGTGCTGCTCGGTTTGGTTCCTGTAATGAAAAAGGACTCAAGGAACTCTCCAGTAGCACCAGAAGAAGGTTCAAACCTGTTAGGAAGAGATTTTAATCCACAAGGTTAGGAATGTGAGATGTTGTCTCTTGCTCTGCTTATACAATGGTTAGCTCAGTTCAGTCGCTCATTCATGTCCGACTCTTTGAGACCCCATGAATCGCAGCATGTAAGGGCTCCCTGTCCATCACCAACCCCCGGAGTCTACCCAAACACATGTCCATCGAGTCAGTGATCCCATTCAGCCATCTCATCTTCTGTCATCCCCTTCTCCTCCTGCCCCCAATCCCTCCCAGCATCAGGGTCTTTTCCAGTGAGTCAGCTCTTCGCATCAGGTGGCCAAAGTATTGGAGTTTCAGCTTCAACATCAGTCCTTCCAATGAACACCCAGGACTGATCTCCCTTAGGATGGACTGATTGGATCTGCTTGCAGTCCAAGGGACTCTCAAGAGTCTTCTCAAACACCATAGTTCAAAAGCATCAATTCTTTGGTGCTCAGCTTTCTTCACAGTCCAAATCTCGCATCCATACATGACAACTGGAAAAACCATAGCCTTGACTAGACGGACCTTTGTTGGCAAAGCAATGTCTCTGCTTTTAAATATGCTATCCAGGTTGGTCATAACTTTCCTTCCAAGGAGTAAGCATCTTTTAATTTCATGGCTGCAATCATGGTTAAGCTAATATGAAAAAAAGAGGTTTTAATCTTAGCCTTGGCCAAATGACCCAAGAGCTGGTATGCTGTGATCGCACTGATGCCACAACCTAGAAAAGTTTGGTCTTGTCTTGTCAGGAATCTTTAATCTTTCACACCCTTTATTCTGAATATAA
Source organism: Cervus canadensis (assembly GCF_019320065.1). Classification (NCBI taxonomy): domain Eukaryota; kingdom Metazoa; phylum Chordata; class Mammalia; order Artiodactyla; family Cervidae; genus Cervus; species Cervus canadensis. The sequence goes on along the minus strand of NC_057408.1, from coordinate 27,727,890 downwards.
AATGACATGATCCAGAAAACAACACCTCTGACATTTAGACACAATTGACAGTAACTTGAGTGGGTAGGTGTGTATATGTCAGATGGGTTAATTTACATAAATTACTCTAGGATAGCAATCCCATCTTATTATTTGGTATTAGAGCAAGTTAAGAGATGGGAATACCAGACTACCTGACCTGCCTCTTCAGAAACCTGTATCTAGGTCAGGAAGCAACAGTTAGAACTGGACATGGGACAACAGACTGGATCCAAATAGGAAAAGGAGTACGTCAAGGCTGTATATTGTCACCCTGCTTATTTAACTTATATGCAGAGTACATCATGAGAAATGCTGGGCTGGAAGAAGCACAAGCTGGAATCAAGATTGCCGGGAGAAATATCAATGACCTCAGATATGCAGATGACATCACCCTTATGGCAGAAAGCGAAGAGGAACTAAAAAGCCTCTTGACAAAAGTGAAAGAGGAGAGTGAAAAAGTTGGCTTAAAGCTCAACATTCAGAAAACTAAGATCATGGCATCTGGTCACATCACTTCATGGGAAATAGATGGGGAAACAGTGGCTGACTTTATTTTTGGGGGCTCCAAAATCACTGCAGATGGTGATTGCAGCCATGAAATTAAAAGATGCTTACTCCTTGGAAGGAAAGTTATGACCAATCTAGACAGCATATTGAAAAGCAGAGATATTACTTTGCCAACAAAGGTCCGTCTGGTCAAGGTTATGGTTTTTCCAGTGATAATGTATAGATGTGAGAGTTGGACTGTGAAGAAAGCTGAGTTCCGAAGAATTGATGCTTTTGAACTGTGGTGTTGGAGAAGGCTCTTGAGAGTCCCTTGGACTGCAAGCAGATCCAATCAGTCCATCCTAAGGGAGATCAGTCCTGGGTGTTCATTGGAAGGACTGATGCTGAAGCTGGAACTTCAATACTTTGGCCACCTGATTCGAAGAGTTGTCTCATTGGAAAAGACCCTGATGCTGGGAGGGATTGGGGGCAGGAGGAGAAGGGGATGACAGAGGATGGGATGGTTGGATGGCATCACCGACTCAATGGACATGAGTTTGAGTAAACTCCGGGAGTTGGTGATGGCAGGGAGGCCTGGCGTACTGCGATTCATAGGGTCGCAAAGAGTCGGACACGATTGAGCGACTGAACTGAACTGAACTGAAGGTTTAGGGCTCTGAAAGTTCATCCTATGTAGAAAAGGATGGAGTGCTTATATATAGGAGAAGAGGATATAAGTAAGAATTATTTGACCTTAAAATATAACATTAAGAAGTTCGATAAGACATGAGTCTTCCTGGATCCTAAACACAACTCAAGATTCTGCCTAAGACCTTGCTACTTAAATTATGATCTGTGGGTTGACAGCAGTCTTAGCATTTACCTGACAACTTGGTAGAAAGGCATAATCTCATCAACCAGAATCTAGTTTAGAAATATGCTGAGGTGATTCATATACATATTAAGATTAGAGAAATTAAAAATTATCCCTCAAATTATGTTCAGTGTTAAAACTTTTGTCTGAGTGACAGTCTATGCAAGGCTTCCTAAGCTCTTCTGGGGAGGGGTTGGGGGGGGTCTCACTTGTTTTTAGATTCTAGAAGATTGGTGTTGTGTCAGTATCTAGCCCAGCATTAGTAGTGATAATCTGAGTTGAACCAGAGAAACTGTGGTCCTTGTGTTACCATTAAGCTAAGTAGATGTTATGTATGCTTTTTAAGTCACTTCAGTTGTGTCTGACTCTTGTGACCCCATGGACTGTACCCTGCCAGGCCCCTCTCTCCATGGGATTCTCCAGGCAAGAATACTGGAGTGGGTTGCCATACCCCTGCCCAGGGGATCTTCCCAACCCAAGGATCGAACCCACATCCCTTATATCTCCTGCATTGGCAGGCAGGTTCTTTACCACTAGTGCCACATGGGAAGCCCAGCTAGATGTTATGAACAATGACAAAGGCTAACATTGACTGGATTACTCTTTTAACACTCTTCACTTGCACTGAAAATCAGACTTACTATTCTCAACCACATAATAAATATTTACTTACTGTTCATCAGTTCCACAGATAGGTCCAATACCATTCTCATATGCTTTCTACCTCAGCTTTTAGAAAGAGTAGCATCTACTTGGGGCTTGCACAAGTCCATAATTCACAATACAGGCTCTATTTGTGTCATAATAATGATTGATGTGATTGTGAAATGATTGAACTATTGATAAAATTTTATTTAATATGTGTGTGCACATGTTCGCATGTGTATACCCTAAATGAGTTACTGGACATGACACTAAGTAGAGTCACTTTTAATCCCATCCATTACATTATTCTGATCAAGATTATATAATTAATCAATTGAACATTTGTAACTGTTCTTTATCTTTTCCTTTATCTAAGTACTTTAATGCTAAGTGTTTTATACACATTTACTTATTTAAGTCTATAAACAACCTTCAAGTAAGGTATTATAATAATTTTTATATAAGTGAGCATAAAGAAGTGAAATACTTCTCTAAAGTTATACAGCTAAAGAATGGTGGATATGGACTAGAATTCAAGTCTTATTCAAGAGGCCATGGTCTTAAACACCAAAACCATAACTTAGATCTTAATAAAGTTTTGAAAGTTGCATTTCCCTGGTGGCTTGGATTGTAAAGAATCTGCCTGCAATGCAGGAGACCCAGGTTCAATCCCTGAGTCAGGAAGATCCCCTAGAGGAGGAAATGGCAACCCACTCCAGTATTCTTAACTGGAGAATCCCCATGGACAGAGGAGCCTGATGAGCTACAGTCCATGGGGGTTGCAAAGAGTCATGGCTATGGTTTTTACAGTGGTCATGTATGGATGTGAGAGTTGGACTATAACAAAAGTTGAGTGCTGAAGAATTGATGCTTTTGAACTGTGGTATTGGAGAAGACTCTTGAGAGTCCCTTGGACTGCAAGTAAATCCAACCAGTCCATCCTAAAGGGGATCAGTCCTGGGTGTTCATTGGAAGGACTGATGTTGAAGCTGAAACTCCAATACTTTGGCCACCTGGTGTGAAGAGCTGACTCATTTGAAAATACCCTGATGCTGGGAGGGATGGGGGGCAGGAGGAGTAGGGGATGACAGAGGAAGAAATGGTTGGATGACATCACTGACTCGATGGACCTGGGTTTGGGTGGACTCTGGGAGTTGATGATGGACAGGGTGGCCTGGCGTGCTGCGGTTCATGGGGTTGCAAAGAGTCGGACATGACTGAGTGACTGAACTGAATATTGTTTCTGCAGGAGAATTTTAAAACTTGAAAACTTGATGAGTTGCACAATTTAGGGTAGAGGGTAAGTAGCTCAACACTTAAAGGTCCACTCCAGTCTTGCATTTAGGTTTAGATATGGTCATAGATAGGCCACAAATGTGAATGCTGTGCTTGCAGAATTTGTGTGTGGGAGTGCGTGCTGAATTGCTCTATCATGTCCAGCGCTTTGCAACCCTGTGGACTGTAGCACACCACCAGTCTCCCCTGTCCATGGAATTTCCCAGGCAAGCATACCTGAGTGCATTGCCATTTTCTTCTCCAGAGAATATTTCCCACCCAGGGATCAAACATGCATTTCCTGCATTGACAGGCAGATTCTTTACCACAGAGCAACCTGGGAAGCCCTTGCAGAATTTAGAGACTTTTAATTTAATGGTAATACCTAAACTGCAGTCAACTATGTTTTAAGAGAGACCCACAGATTAACATTGTTTTGGCAAACTAAATAATTGCAGAAATGTATTTTAAAATTTTATAATCATTCAGACGTTCAACAGCTTTTGCTTTGTTACTGTTTTCCTTTGTACAGCAAGGCATTGGATTCTATTTATGGAGAAAGCTTGAAATGTTTTTTTTTCAGTGTTTTAAGTGAGAGAAATGAAAATTGATGTACTCAATCCAGCAAGGCAGTTCAAAATATAAAATCAACTCACAGTGAAGCTACACTATATCTTAATAACTATTAAAAGCATCTTCAACTATCATTGATATCATATAACTATGATATTAATTTATCATAGATAAATTATCACAAGTTATCTAAACAGAAAATTAACTGTAGCTGCATTCACAATTCTTTATGTTATTATCTTGAATATTAGCTGATATTCTAACTAAAAGGGGTGATTAGTTTATTTAGACATTCTCACATTGACCTATCTTTACAAAATAATACAAATACCACACAAAGAAACAAGCAAACCCTGCTCTCATGCAGACAGTATTTATGCTACAGTCAGTATTCCAAGTATTTTTACTATGTACCCTTTACTGGTTCTTTACTTGCTGCGCTCTGCTTCAGCCATAAAACAAAAGATAATGTATTCTGTCAACGGAATGAAATAATGCTACTAGGTAATAGAGTCTGAAATGTTTACAAACCTATAAATGAAGACGGCACCATTATTATGAATGAATATAATCAAATGCTTTCATGATAATTGCTACATACATGCAGAGCATAGCCTAGCTATTTTTAGTTCCTTAGTTGCAGGTTTTATAATCAAGGAGAAACCATCCGTGCTTACAAGCAATAATTCTTATATCATAAAGGATGTTCTTTTACATTCTTTTCATGTCAACATTAAGGCAATTATCACAGGTCCCTATGGTTCCTTATGAAATCAACCAGATTTTGCATCATAACATATCTGACTTAACCATCTTGAAAAGTAGACTAACCATTTATAGAAACTACCCAATCAACATATCAAGTCAGGTAGGATCCTTACTGATTACATGCAATGCAAGCATGCTGAGTGCTAAGTCGCTTTAGTTGTGTCGGACTCAGTGTGACCCCTTGGACTGTAGCCTGCTAGGCTCCTCTGTCCATGGGGATTCTCCAGGCGAGAATACTGGAGAGAATTGCCATGCCCACCTCCAGGGGAATCTTCCCAACCCAGGGATCGAACCCATGTCTCTTATGTCTCCTGCATTGGCAGGAGAGTTCTTTACCACTAGCACCACCTGAAAAGCCCAATCACATGACATGATCTTGGACAAATTCCCCAATATATTATAAAATGCATGAAAGAGTAAGCTCTGCTGTGGGGAAGGGAATCTTACAAGGCTGGGTCAGCAAGAAGAGCTGAGAAGCTTTGAGCTTTGATTCTGCTGTGATGTCAGTGTGAGACCCCATTGAGGTCTGCCTTCAGGAAAGGACTCTTTTCCCCAGGGAAGGGAGTGAGTTCAACTTTTAGCACTCAGCAGCTATGGAAATTGGAGACTGCATGAATTGAAGATGAGCTGGCTTACTGGAAAAGACCATGATGCTGGGAAAGATTGAGGGCAGGAGGAGAAGAGGGCAGCAGAGGATGAGATGGTTGGATGGCATCATCAATTCAATGGACACGAGTCTGAGCAAACTCCAGGAAGTGGTGAGGGACAGGGAAGCCATGCATTCTGCAGGCCATAGGGTTGCAAAGAGTTGGACACAAATTAGCGACTAAACCACAACAGCAATACATTGTAGAGGCACCCTTGCCTGGTGTAGTAACCTTACTGCAACTGTTGACACCCATTCCCTAGAACAGGAGTGAGCTGGGTGCCAGACCTACCTGGGAGACCTTGGCAACTGTGAAATATTGCCACTCCCATCCACAGAGAGGGCAGAGCTTGGGTGCTGCTCCAATATCCAGATAAAAATGTATACTCGGGTCCCCAGAGCTGGTTGTTTAGTCATTCCACAGTAAATAGTCTGGATCATTTTCAGATATTCCTTAGTGCAATACAGTTTTTTCATTGAACCAATATGTTTATCCACTGAAAAAATTATAAACAAATAATCAAGCCAGACATAAATAAAGATGTGAAGAATTTCAGGTTCACAAATTTAAACATAGATAGGCAGATAGATTGACACATACATAGAACTCTTTGTTGAAAACCTAAGAATGAAAAGGAAATGATAGTAAAAGTATAATAAATTTTGGGAATTATTTTAATAGCAATAATCATTTTGCATATCTTTCCTTATGTGAATATGTGTGACTTAACTCTGGATTGCCTGGTACATTATTACATATGTCATTTCTAAACTCCCTTTTCTAAAGGTCTGGTTCTCCAAACATTTGGTTTGGTCTTCCCTCGATAGTGGGTGGAAACATATGTTAAATAACATTTTTTTAAAATGTAACGTCAGTGGGGAGAGGGGAGTAATGGCATTATATCAGAATAAGTGACCTGGGCTCTGGGGCTGTGGTCTTTATGGAAAGTTCTCACAGCATTTTTTGACCTTAAGCAGTAGGGATTTATGAGTCCTTGGTCTCTACTTGGCTACTCTATAAGGCACTTCCTTTCATGTTGAGTAGCAAATAGTAAACACAACCTCAAAGGAAAGAAATCAAGCTTTATACTATGACATACACATTGGATTTTTTTTTTTTTGGACTAAAAATGCGTAGGGAGGAGAATTATTATGCATGGCATTGTTTTCAAAACAGAAAACTCATATAATATCTATTGGGCTATTCTTTAGGCTTGTTCTAAAAGAAAATGCTCCTCTCTTTCTTTCTTTTTTTAAGTATTAACAAGGGAAATGATTTCTGTCTTGTTACTATAGGAAACTGAATTTTCAGTAGGAGAGAAATAGGATTGCTTTCATTACTTTAATTGTATGACAGTTTTCCCAGTGCAGAGAAGAATTGACTTCCAAGGCTTAAAAAGCACTCCTACAGAGCACTCCTGTGTAATGAAAACTCCTTGTCACATTGCAAATGCATATGATATTGTCCTACCTTTCAGAAAGGTGTGAAACTTTCTGCAGCTGTTTCACATAAAGTATTGTGATGCTGGGTAATTTAACTTTTGAGATATTTTATCCATAAAAAAAGTGTTTTTTTGAGACACAGTTATAGATACGCCAACTGTATTCATTCATATTTACTGTTTGCTTTTGTGGAATGCAAAAATGATTTGCCCAACTGTGTAATGAATTTTATTCCAAGTTTTCCCTAAACTGTCTGCACTTACCTTTTGAATGGGATAGATAACTTACATAAAATCTGCCATTTATGTGCAATAAGGTAAAATGCTAGCAATGAAATTGGTCTGATTTTACTACAAGGAAAATATTTGGTTGGGGGCAGGTATCTGTTGTATGTTTGTAACCTCACTTTTCTTTTTTAGGTGTTGTTTTTATTACCACGCAGTAGTAGTGAAAGGGTAAATTGTAAACATTCATCATCTAAGCATTGCATTTATTGATTTTCTTGTATACAACACTTTGCATACTTAGTGATATATCTAAGAAGGCAAGAAAAAGGAAAGGTTATAACTGTTCACTGATTAAGAATCTCCCATGAGAGTTTAAAAAAAGCCTGTAAAAGTTCATTAATAGGAGAACACTCATTTAACATTCTTTATATTCATCATCTGTGGCTTAAAGGGATAAAGAATTTTGTGCATGCTAACACATTCATGCCTTCACTTACTGAAGAGCCTCCATGTCTATTTCATATTTATGCACACACTGCTATTCTCAAACAAGGAAACTGTTTATTTTAGGTGACAGTGATTTCCTGATATTTTAATTTTCCATAACATAGTCAAATACTGTGAGTAGCTGTGTACCTTTTACTTTATTATATTGGCAGCTGAAGCAGTAACATAGCAATCTAAATTTGTAAACAAAAGCTTTTTTCTTGCAAATGGATTTACATGAATATATGACTAGGCTTCATGAAAACAGATTCCCATTTAGCTTTGAAAATTCATTTAATTACTGTGCATAATGGATCACAGTAGAATTAAGTTTAAAGTATTGATTAGTGATTGATAGACATTAGGGCTAAAAGCTACAAAAAAGTTAGTTTCTACCACTAGTCTTGGTAACTAGCTGCATCCAATATGATTATCATCTTTTAACAGAGTGTTATAGAAAAAAAAAATATGTTTAATGTTCTCAAATCATGCAAAGTATACTTTTTGAGTGTATTTCTCAAATGCTATTTGGAATCTATATAAATAAGGTTAAATCATGGAAATTCATATATTCTAAAGTTCACAAACTCAGGTTGACAATAGGAAACTAATGTTAATCAACATAGTAGGAGTAGCTGAGAATGAAACATCCTCAGGCTGTAATTCTGGATCCATCATATTTTCTGTGACTTGGGGCAAATGGACTTCCTTTATTTTGTCTCGACTTTATACTTTGTAAAAAGGTAAAATATTTCTCTATTTCATATAGTTCTAGATTTTAGTGTAGGCACTCTGTAGGCAGAAATGCTGCCTAAATGGAAGAAATAGCACTCTTAATAAAAACCATAAATGCAATATGCACACAGCTGAAAAATAAGAGTCTCATGCGTTACTTGTATGAAGTGTGAAACCAGGCTAATTTAAGTTCTGTCCATCTTTTCTATCGGACATTGCAACATGCATAAAATGTCAGGGCAGTAATTTACATTCTATACATTCTCTGAAAAGGTCAGTGTCCAGTGCTATGCTGCTTACCCAGCAGCTTGTTTTCCAGAAACTTCATTTCTCTGTAACAGAGTTAAATGTGAGAAAAGACGCTGATCACCTAAAATAGCTCTTGTTCAGCCTACATATAGAGCTATGCTATTGTTTATGTCTTTATCCGAAATCTTAATGACTAGAGATAGGTTAACATACTATTGTTTGCAGTCTTGGCTATTTTATTCACAATCCACAGCAAGTAAGAAACAGTTGGACACAGAGTTTGAGAATGACACCTGGGAAAGCTCAACTCAGGGAGAGCAGCAATGTCAATTTGACAGTCAGGTATCAAAAAATATGACAGAAAAGTTATTTAAAAAATTGAAGCTCAGGGTGAGTTTTTCTGCTGTTGACCTTAATCTACAACAAACCAAAAAAAAAAAAAAAGGAAACCATCTTTGATGTTCTCTGATTACACTGTTTATAATCCATTTTTTAAAATGACATCATAGAACCATAGAAAGTTAAAACCAGGGAATGAGGTGAGAGATTATCTGAGACTATAAATCCTCATTTTGTAGATGAAAAACTTAAGCAGTAGGAGTCTTATAATTTACCAAAGGTTATGAATAAAGATTAAAAATTAATAAAATTTTGCTTGTCGTGGTAAACTTTAGTTATTTATAAAGTTCTCTATGTAAAATAGTTTATTTCTTAGCATTATAGTTTGTGTGAGGTGTTATATAGATATGTATATATATATTCATATTTATACACCAACATATGCATTCTTCCAGCAACTATATATGAGAAACATATGTCTTAGTTGTCCAATATAACATTCCTCCAGTATTTCTACAACATTTTTTAAAGTCATGTTTGAGGTTGAACATACTTATGCTGTTAGGATTTGCCCTAAATTTACACATCTTGGTCTAGAATATGGGCTTCCTTGGTGGCTCAGATGGCAAAGAACCCACCTATAATGTGGGAGACCTGGGTTTGATACCTGGGTTGGGAAGATCCCCTGGAGGAGGGCGTGGCAGCCTACTCCAATATTCTTTCCTGGAGAGTCCGCATGGACAGAGGAGCCTGGCAGGTTACAGTCCATGCGGTTGCAAAGAATCGGACACGACTGAGCGACTAAGCAAAGCACATCTAGAATGTAAACCTGGCTCAATCCAGAACGGCTTAATAGTTGGTGTAGGAATTGGGGTGAGGGAGTGTTTCCTATTGGGTCCGGTTATCTTTCAGATGAACTGGATCACAGATGGCATTCATTGAGGAAAATCTGTTACGTCTGTGCTAAATAAGTCAGAATGGCAGAGGTAGGGGAAAAAAATGGGGTATATAGAAGACCTTCAACCCATGCACAGACCTTTATTATAGGACAGTTCATCTTTTCCAAATGTAATCTGTAAGTGCCTGCATGAAAATCTCTGCAATCATATACTAAAGATGTTTCTCTGACACCTCCATAGGGAGAGAAGGAAAGAGAGAAGCAAGTCAGAAGCATCTCAGATAGCAGTTCAGCTCCAAGAACATTGTGACAGCCAGAAGGGAGATCTGGAGCAAAATTTGGGAGTTAAGTTAAATTCAGCTTCCCTAGTGGCTCAGACAGTAAAGAATATGCCTGCAAGCAGGAGTCCCAGGTTCAATCCCTGGATCAGGAAGACCCTCAGGAGAAGGGAATGGCAACCCACTCCAGTATTCTTGCCTGGAGAGTTCCATGGACAGAGGAACCTGGTAGGCTACAGTCCAAGAGATCACAAAGAGTCAGACACTACTGAGCAACTAACATGTTTAAGCTGAACTCTCCCTTCCCACATGGTCCCATCTTATAAATTGCCCAGCCCTGTGGAATCTACTTTGTGAAAAGCTCCTAATTTGCTTTTGTTGCTTCAATTTTCTTGCCAGCAAACTCTCTAGGCAACAGTTATTAATTTCTTGCATTTCTGTGCCAGCGTCCTTAGCACATTCCTGACTTAAGCATTGCCCCCTATCAATCTAACCCACAGAAAAACAGCCAGATAAACATTTCAAAATGTAATTATGAATTCTGTTCTTGTCACTCATGTAATAAACCTAGCATGTTCCTTCAAGCCTGTGTAAATATTTATTCTCCATTTACTAGATTACTTTCATTTGGACAGTTAGATATGCAACAGCTTAAATAGAGGACCAATGTTCTGCCAACTCAAAATTACCAAAGAAAGAATAAAACAATACTCTGTAGCTACCAGAATATGTCTGATCAATAGTGGGTCATTCATTCCCATTTACATTATATGTATGCTATTTGTTTGATGTATATCTTATGTATGATAGAAAGATTGCAACTGTACACAGTTCTAATCAATAAAAACACAAAACCTTCAAAAAATGACCCATTTACTTCCATTATGCATTCCTCATTCTAATAGAATACCACCCAGTCTAATAGAATACCTCCCTAAGTATTTTCTTCCGTATGTTTTGCCAGTTCCAAACCCAGCAACCTGAAAAAACTGTTGGGAGTTAAAAAGGAAACAGACCCTTCCCTCAGCCTCAATATCTCAGTGCTCCAGTGTTTTCTTTCTTTATTTCTCTTTCTTTCTTTTTTTCCTTCCTTCCTTCTTTCTTTCTTCTTCATCTTCTGTCTGCACCTCCTCGTTAGACTTCAGTTGGAAAAGAACTTACATTCAGTTCAGTTCAGTCGCTCAGTCGTGTCTGACTCTTTACAACCCCATGAATCGCAGCAAGCCAAGCCTCCCTGTCCATCACCAACTCCTGGAGTTTACTCAAACCCATGTCCATCGAGTCAATGATGCCATCCAGCCATCTCATCCTCTGTCGTCCCCTTCTCCTCCTGCCCCCAATCCCTCTCAGCATCAGGGCTTTTTCCAATGAGTCAACTCTTCACATCAGGTGGCCAAAGTATTGGAGTTTCAGCTTCAGCATTAGTCCTTCCAGTGAACACCCAGGGCTGATCTCCTTTAGGATGGACTGGTTGGATCTCCTTGTAGTGTAAGGGACTCTCGAGAGTCTTCTCCAACACCACAGTTCAAAACCATCAATTCTTCGATGCTCAGCTTTCTTCACAGTCCAACTCTCACATCCATACATGACCACTGGAAAAACCATAGCCTTGACCAGATGGACCTTTGTTGGCAAAGTAATGTCTCTGCTTTTTAATATGCTGTCCAGGTTGGTCATCACTTTCCTTCCAAGGAGTAAGCGTCTTTTAATTTCATGGCTGCAGTCACCATCTGCAGTGATTTTGGAGCCCCCCAAAAATAAAGTCTGACACTGTTTCCACTGTCTCCCCATCTACTAAAATATAAAAATAAAAGACAGAGACCACAGACAATGTGTCTATTGTGTTTATTGCTTGAAGCCTAACAACTGAAACAGTGCCTGGAACACAGTAGCCTTTCTCTGTGTTCAGAGTCCCAGTGAATGAATGAACCTACATGCTGTTCTGCCAGATTCCCTTTTGAGAATTTTTGCCCAAAATTGCGAAAAGAACTCATCACTCAACAGTAGGCATTTCAAATGAAAGGTCATTGTATAGAAGGATTAAGAGAGATTGATAATTTCCAATGATGGTGCAGCTTAAAGTAATGTGGCACACACTCTATTAAAAAAAAAAAGATGGAAAGTTAATTTAGTAAGAAATAAACATGGAATACTGCTGAATTCCATTAGCTAATTGGCACTGGAAAAGACCCAAGAAGTCTTCCAATGAATCTTTTTGTGTCCTTAACTGATCGAATCACATGTTTGTGTATTCCCATGAGTACCTATTCTGAATTTACCTGCTGCATCTCACCGATAAACAGTCACATACTTAGTGATCAAAATGCTGAATTAACAATTAGGTTAGCTCTTGTAGATTGAAAGTGAAAGTCACTCAGTCGTATCTGACCCTCTGTGACCCCATGGACTATAGAGTCCATGGAATTCTCCAGGCCAGGATATTGGAGTGGGTAGCCTTTGCAGTTTTCAGGGGATCTTCCCAACCCAGGGATCGAACCCAGGTCTCCCACTTTGCAGGTGGATTCTTTACCAGCTGAGCCACAAGGGAAGCAAATTATACTTGTAGATTAGTAGTAAATTATATTAAGTAAGTGTCTCTTTGGGCTTTCCCAGTGACACTAGTGGTAAAGAATCTGCCTGTAATGCAGGAGACCCAGGTTCAATCCCTCGGTTGGGAAGATCCCCCGGAGAAGGGAATGTCAACCCACTCCAGTATTGTTGCCTGGAGAATCCATGGACAGAGTAACCTGGTGAGATACAAGTCCATGAGGTCGCAAGAGTCAGATATGACTGAAGTGACTAACGCTACTATTAAGGGTCTCTTTGAAGTAGAATGGAAGACACAACACTGCTGAAAATACAGGCACATCTGGTTTCATGATGCTTTGCTTTATTGGACTTCACAGGAATTGTGTTTTGTAACTAATTGCACTTTTGTGGCAACCTGCAACATACAAGGCTATTGGCATCATTTTTCCAACATCATTTGCTAGTTTGTGTCTGTGTCACATTTTCATAATTATCACTTTTCAGACTTTTAAATTGTTATTGTATTTGTTATGTGCCCTGTGATAACTGATCTTTGACATTATTCTTGTGATTGTTTGGGGGGCAGCACAAAACATGTCCAAGTAAGATGGCAAACTTAATGCATAAACTTTATTCATGCTCTGACTGCTCTGCCAATATGCTGCTCCTCGCCTCTCTCCTGAATCACAACAATATTGAAGTCATGCCAATTAACAGCCTTACAAAGACTTCTAAGTGCTGAAGTGAAAGGAAGGGTGACACCTCTTTCACCTAAATCAAAAGTCAGAAATGATTAAGCTTAGTGAGGAAGGCATATTGAAGCTGAGATGGCTAAAAACTAGACTTTTTGTGCCCATTTTCCAAGTTTTAAACACAAAGGAAGCATTCTTGGAGAAAATTATAAGGGCTACTCCAGTGAACACAAGAATAGTAAGACAGCAAAACATCCCTATTACTGATACAGTTAAGGTTTTAGTGGTCTGAATAAAAGATAAAAGCAGTCAAGATTCTCTTCAGACAAATCCTAATTCAGAGGAACTTCCTGTTTTTCAGTTTTGTGAAGACCACGAGAAATGAAGTAGCTGCTGAAAAAACTTTGAAGGTAGCAGAGGTTAGTTCATAAGGTTTCAGGAAAGATGCCATCTCCACAAATGCAAGGTGAAGCAGCAAGTGTTGATGTAGAAACTGTAGCAGGTTCTCCAGAAGATCTAGCTAAAATAATAAATATGCATACACTAAGCAACAGATTATGGAGTAACAAATGTAGTAGCCATCATGGTCAACAAAAGAGTCCGAAATGCAGTACTTGGATGCAATCTCAAAAATGACAGAATGATCTCTGTTCATTTCCAAGGCAAACCATTCAATATCACAGTAATCCAAGCCTATGCCCCAACCAGTAACACTGAAGAAGCTGAAGTTGAACAGTTCTATGAAGACCTACAAGACGTTCTAGAACTAACACCCAAAGAAGATGTTCTTTTCATTATAGGGGACTGGAATGCAAAAGTAGGAAGTCAAGAAACACTTAGAGTAACAAACAAATTTGGCCTTGGAGTACGGAATGAAGCAGGGCAAAGGCTAATAGAGTTCTGCCAAGAGAACACACTGGTCATAGCAAACACCCTCTTTCAACAACACAAGAGAAGACTCTACACATGGACATCACCAGATGGTCAACACCGAAATCAGACTGGTTATATTCTTTGCAGCCAAAGATGGAGAAGCTATATACAGTCAGCAAAAACAAGGCTGGGAGCTGACTGTGGCTCAGATCATGAACTCCTTATTGCCAAACAGACTGAAATTGAAGAAAGTGAGGAAAACCAATAGACTGTTCAGGTATGACCTAAACCAAATACCTTATGACTGTACAGTGGAAGTGAGAAATAGATTTAAGGGACTAGATCTGATAGACAGAGTGCCTGATGAACTATGGACAGAGGTTCATGACATTGTACAGGAGACAGGAATCAAGACCATCCCCAAGAAAAAGAAATGCAAAAAGTGAAATGGCTGTCTGAGGCCTTACAAATAGCTGTGAAGAGAATGGAAGTGAAAAGCAAAGGAGAAAAGGAAAGATATACCCATTTGAATGCAGAGTTCCAAAGAATATCAATAAGAGATAAGAAAGACTTCTTCAGTGATCAATGCAAAGAAATAGAGGAAAACAACATAATGGGAAAGACTAGAGGTCTCTTCAAGAAAATAAGAGATACCAAGGGAACATTTCATGCAAAGATGGGCTAGATAAAGGACAGAAATGGTAGGGACCTAACAGAAGCAGAAGATATTAAGAAGAGGAGGCAAGAATACACAGAAGAACTGTACAAAAAAGATCTTCACGACCCAGATAATCACAGTGGTGTGATCACTCACCTAGAGCCAGATATCCTGGAATGTGAAGTCAAGTGGGACTTAGGAAGCATCACTATGAACAAAGCTAGTGGAGGTGATGGAATTCCAGTTTAGCTATTTCAAATCCTAAAAGATGATGCTGTGAAAGTGCTTCACTCAATATGCCAGCAAATTTGGAAAACTCAGGAGTAGACACAGGACTGGAAAATGTCAGTTTTCATTCCAATTCCAAAGAAAGGCAATGCCAAAGAATGCTCAAACTACCGCACAATTGCACTCATCTCACACGCTAGTAAAGTGATGCTTAAAATTCTCCAAGTCAGGCTTCAACAGTACATGAACCATGAACTTCCAGCTGTTCAAGCTGGTTTTAGAAAAGGCATAGGAAGCAGAGATCAAATTGCCAACATCTGCTGGATCATTGAAAAAGCAAGAGAGTTCCAGGAAAACATCTATTTCTGCTTTATTGACTATGCCAAAGCCTTTGACTGTGTGGATCACAATAAACTGTGGAAAATTCTGAAAGAGATGGGAATACCAGACCACCTGACCTGCCTCTTGAGAAACCTGTATGCAGATCAGGAAGCAACAATTAGAACTGGACTTGGAACAACAGACTAGTTCCAAATAGGAAAAGGAATACGTCAAAGCTGTATATTGTCACCCTGCTTATTTAAGTTATATGCAGAGTACATCATGAGAAACGCTGGGCTGGAGGAAGTACAACCTGGAATCAAGATTGCTGGGAGAAATATCAATAACCTCAGATATGCAGATGACATCACCCTTATGGCAGAAAGTGAAGAACTAAAGAGCGTCTTGATGAAAGTGAAAGAGGAGAGGGAAAAAGTTGGCTTAAAGCTTAACATTCAGAAAACTAAGATCAAGGCATCCGGTCCCATCACTTCATGGCAAATAGATGGGGAAACAGTGGAAACAGTGGCTGACTTTATTTTTGGGGGCTCCAAAATCACTGCAGATGGAGATTTCAGCCATGAAATTAAAAGACGCTTACTCCTTGGAAGGAAAGTTATGACCAAATCTAGACAGCATATTGGAAAGCAGAGACATTATTTTGTCAACAAAGGTCCGTCAAGTCAAGGCTATGGTTTTTCCAGTGGTTATGTATGGATGTGAGTTGGACTATAAAGAAAGCTGAGGCCTGAAGAATTGTTGCTTTGAACTGTGGTATTGGAGGAGACTCTTGAGAGTCCCTTGGACTGCAAGGAGATCCACAAAGAAAGATTCACTTGAAAATATTATTGCTCATAGACAATGTTCTGGTCACCTGAATTCTGACAGAGATGTACAGCAAGATCATTGTTGTTTTTGTATCTGCTAACACAGCATTCATTCTACAGCCAAGGAGTTATTTTCTGCTTTCAAGTCTTAAGAAATACATTTTGTGCAGCTATAGCTGCCATAGATAGTGATTCCTCTGATGACTCTGGGCAAAATCAGTTGAAAATCTTGTGGAAATTATTCTAGATGTGATTAAGAACATTCATGATTCATGGGGAAAAGTCAAAATATCAACATTAGCAGGAGTTTGAAAGAAGTTTATTCCAGCCATCATGGATGACTTTGAGGGTTTAAGGTCTTCAGTGGAGGAATGAACTACAGATGTGGTGGAGATAGCAGGAGAACTGGAATTAGAAGAGGAAATCATAAAGGTATGCCTGAGTGGCTGCTATCTCATGATGAAACTTTAATTGTTGAGGAATTGCTTCTTGCAGTGAGAAAAGAAAGTGGTTTCTTGTAATGGAATCTTCTCTTGGTGAAGATGCTATGGAGATTGTTGAAATACCAACAAAGGATTTATTGCATCAACTTGGTTGACAAAGCAGTGGCAGGGTTTAAGAGGATTCACTCCAATTATTAAAGAAATTCTACTGTGCATTTAATGCTATCAAACAGCATTTCATGTTACAGATAATTCATTTGTGAAAGAAAGAGTCAATCAATACTTCAGATTTCACTGTTATTTTAAGAAATTGCTTCTGCCACCCTAGCTCTCAGCAACCATGTATCTGACCCATCAACATCCATGAACATTGTGGCAAGACCCTCCACTAGCAAAAAAGACTGTGACTTCCTGAAGGCTCAGATGATGGTTAGTATTTTTTAGCAATGCAGTATTTTTAATTAAAGTTTGTACATTGTTTTTCAGACATAATACTGTTGCTGATTTAATAGACTGTGGTATACTACAACAATTTTAAATGCAATCTGAAACCAAAAATTTCATGGGACTCATTGCAATATTTGCTCAATTGATGTGATCTGCCACTGAACCTGCAGTTTCTCTGAGGTCTGCCTGTTATCACTTCCTTGTAGATGAAATTAAAATTAGCAGTGAGCTGGAAACACATGCTAGTTGAGGCAGCATAATGAAGATAAAGCAATGAGTGTAATGGATAAATAATTGGAATGAGATCTGGATTTTCATCTCAGTTCTGATGCTTTCTAACAGTGATGCCCTGGGGAATTCACTTAATCTCCTTAGGTTTGGTTCTTAGCAGTGTAAAATAAGGGTAAAAACTACTGTGTCTACCTAACTGAGGCTTTGGGGGAGATCAGGGTTGATAATATCTGTGAAACAGCTTTACTAAATGCATAGTTGTCTTTAAATCATCACTTTTGTTATAATCATTATCATAAAGCACTCTACCGTGTAGAGAGCAGAACTTCTGTACCAAAACTGTGTCTTTTGTCTTTTAAGTCAGAATCTAATGTGAGCTTCACCTTTGTATTCAGTGCTAACTGAAGCAGCTTATCCCCGGAGTCTGCAAAGTCAAAGCAGAGCATAAGGAACTGCAAGTACAGGTCTGAAACCCTACTAAAGATCAGGGAACTACAGAGAGTCTAGTTCAAGGCAAAGCTGCCTCTTGATCACTTTCTCCGGGGAGTAAAAAGAAGAAAAAAGAACAAGGAACAAGAAGGAAAGGCAAAAAGACACAGCCGCCCAGAATGGAAGTCTTGATATAATAATGTCTGAGGCTGGCTCCTTGAGAGTTTAATCACTGCTTACTTAAGGAGGAGGCAAAAGGAAGCTGTCACCTCAGCCTCTGAACAGGAAGGTCAAAAACCTGCCTCAGCTTTTTGTGGCAATTAATCCCGTTGCGTTCTTCCTGTCAGAGATACTCTGGGGAAGGTGGAGGCAAGGGCTTTATATATGAGGACTCTTTCTCACTGCTGTATGTGTAGATTCCAAGTATCTTGTATTTTCAGCATTATGTCTCCTCCATCCTACTTCAAAGTATCCATCACAGTGGATAGTGACACTGGCTAAAGACTACTTATACAAAAAGTGAAGATAAAATAATCTTAGCATCCAACTTCTTAATTACAGATGCAATGTGTTTTGACACTCACTTGGCATTCTGAAGCATTTCTGTGATACCGTCCATGAAGCCTGAATTTAAATACTGTGGCTCATTTGAAATGTGGGGCCCATGGTGATTTAAAATCAGAAATGAATTCAATTGCACCAGTTTCTTCTTGCAGCAAATATAAGATTAGGAGCAAGGACTTAGCTTGGGAAAAATAAGAACCTCTTGACCTACCTCAGCCCATAACAAATCAAAGCAGAGCTAGTTTTATTTCCTTGTTCACTTTTCATTGATTCTAAGCAAAAGCAAGAATAGAAGGAATGGTTTGATTTTGGAGGGCTGCACACTTCCTAATTCTCAATGATTTACCACATCTTTAAGCAATCACCCAGTGTCACTAAACAATTTATGCCTTTGCTGTATATAGCAAAGTTACAAGAAAAAGCAATTGCGACAGTAACTACCGGTGGCCAAAGTCACATACTTTAATATCACAAAAATGTTGGAGATTATTTATTTATGCCCTTTCAATTTGTAGATAAAAGAAATGAGATACAGAAAAACTAAATGCCTTACAAAGTCACAAAACTGATTAATGTTGAAATAAGGACATGAACCGGTTTTCTGACTCCCATATCAGTGAAGTTCCCAATTTACACTATCTCCCTCTTTTCCACAGAAGCAGTTCTATATTGATGCTTCCAAACAAGAGCTCATTGCTCTATAAACATGTCACATGTGTTAGGCTGAAAGAGTAAACTATTTTGGGAATACAGTTTTGCATTTTTCCTGTAGTGATAGGTCCATAACAAGTAGTGAAAAACTCACTTGATGTCTTTCAAAAATATCTGTTGTAAATAAACATCCCCTTCTGAGTTGCAGCAACAGAGTATATGCCATCCTAGGTTTGCACATGGACATTCCCAGTGGTATAATATGGGTACCTAACAACTGAGTTTTTGCCAGCCTTGCTATCATGAACAATCTTTAGCAAGCCTGGAGGAGAAGACGAATGAAAGCAGGTGGATTGTCCCAAGCTCTTGCATCTGCTCCCCTAGTACCAACCCCATCAATGTACAGCACCCTCCTATCTGATGGTAGAAGCCAGATTCTAGATGAGGAAATCTCCAGGGAGCAATAATTAGAATCAAATAAAGGTCAAGGTATTTACAGGAATGTAAATGTGAAATTGTCTGCTCATTTTATTTTATGGACCCATTCAAAAACTGCCTTGTGAGAGAGAACAGGAGATTAAATCATGAGTAAGTTTTAATAGGTAGAACATGGAATTTGGGAGCTGAAGATCCAGAAGGGAATCCACGTTCACCATTGTCCACTGTTCTTTCTCATGTATGGTGGCAGATTCACAGTGAGGTGAGTCCTAATGAGTCATACCTGGGTGTAATACCTTCCCCTTGAGTGTCCGTGGGATGTGTGAATTGCTTCTCCTTAATAGAACAGAGGACCCCAACCCCCAGGACTGGTCAGCAGAGCAGGCCATTGGCTGCAGGTGAGTGAGGGAAGCTTCATCTGTATTTACAGCCGCTCCCCATTGCTCATGTTACCACTTGAGTTCTGCCTCCTGTTGGATCAGCGGCGGCTTTGGATTCTCATTGGAGCAGAGCACACTTCAGGTGTAGACAACTGCAAAGGTGGTGGGGTGTCAATCCCAACTAAGTTACTTTATGAAAGACTCTGATGCTGCAGACCAGACAGGCTCTCTCCTGGCCTTGGAGACCTTCGGTGGCATGATGTGAGAGGGTCTGTGAGTGAGTCATGAGGTGAGGAGCTGAGGGCCAGAGGCAGCTCCAGAAGCTGAGAGGTCCACACAGCCTGCCGAAGACAATGGGACCTGTCAGCGCTGCAAGGAAGGAGTTCTGCCAAGAATCGCAGGACCTGGGAGAGAACCCATAACCCCAGAAAGAAACGCAGCTTGACGACCTCTTGCTTGAAGCCATGGACACCCTGGTGGATTCAGCCAAGCTTTGTCCTAACTCCTGACCCACAGAAACAATGAGATAAAAGTATGTGTTGTATTAAGCAGCTCAGTTTGTGGCAATTTGTTAAATAATAGAAAATGAATATATCTGTAAAATTTGTAGATCAACTTCTTAGAATAACTTGTATATAGTAAAATTCAGTTGTTATCAATATGGTTAATTAGTAAAAATTAATCTTTATTTGAAAAATAAAGGACTAAAACCACACAAGATGTGTAAAATCTATAATTGATAATTTTTTATATGTAAAAGTGCTTAGCCATTCTTAAGCTTTGAGAAATTTGTTAAGTCTTATAATTTCCAAACCAAAATGAAAAATCTAATTAGTCTAAAGATTTAGAAGACATTTTATCACTCAGTCAACATGTATGAATTCAACTGTTTTATATTTTGATATATCTAGTCTTTGAGATTGAAATTACAGGTTTTCAATGTAAATCATTTCATGAAAATTATTTTGAAAGAATCACCTTAGCCCTGATAGATGCTTGTGAATTAATTATTGGGGAAGAGTTCATGGAGTGGAAACCTGGACTCTCTAAATCTTAGCTCGTGCTTGGTCACCTCTCGGGGATGGTGGTGCAAACATTGTTCTGTTATGCAGACTTTGAAGTCAAAGTCCAGGCTCAAGTTCTGTTGTTACTTTTTATTTGACTTGGAAAGTCACGTCACTTCTCTTGGGACCTCAATTTCTCTAACTTCAAAATGAAAGTATCTTTCATAATTACTGTTGATGATCATGAAGATACTTTCTAAACTGTAGCTTTCTATAAAATGCTAGTTATAATTTATTTTCTTTTTACTGCCCTTGTATAAACATAAAAATGATGAATGAGGAAGAAAAGGTGAGTCCTTGATGTATTCTTATTTTCTACAATCTCAAAAATGTAGTTACCGTCTTGTCCTTTGATTGTCATTTTTAAAGGAAGTTCTGTTAACTCATTTTTATTTTCTTTTCTGACAGTTCCTTCTGAAGCTCTCACAGCCATTTTCCTTTCCATCTCTTCAGTTTCTTTCATTCAAGTGAGAAATTCCATCAAAAGCATCAAAGAAAATATCAAACATGTAAGAATTAGAGTTAGATGATCAGCACATTTCAAAGATTTCTGACTATGTCACTATCACTGGGAAGTGAGTATCTAGCAAATTGCTATCAAATCACTGATCAATTAATTCCTTTCTAAAAGGAATTAATTGCACTACATATTAAAATCTGTGATACAGAATCGAAGTTTTCACAACTCCTCAAAATCAGCAAAGCATATACTGCAGCGTTATATATATTGTAAAAAGTTTTAGCATATTTGGGAAGCACATCGTCTATTTTGATGAGTGGCTGATAGTCTTAAAAATTACTCAGTTTAACTTTGATTTAAGAATCTAGGAAGACATTTATAAACATTGTCCCTAAGGAAGAAAACAGTAAATCATATTCTATCAAAAAGACTACATTTCTTAAATGAAGGAATATGTAACTTTGGAGAACAGGTAATGGCCTGTTTGCTTTTTGTTTTGTTTTTGTTTTAATTAATCCTAGGATCCTGAGAAGTTACTGCAAAGCTCAGTACATTATGGCAGTTAGGTGAGTTCTGTGACATAGATGTTGTGAGCACAGGTCTTGTCATTAGATGATCTGGGTTTCACAGTATGAATTGGTATGGGCTACTGATACTCTCTTAGCCTCAAGTTGATCAAATATAAAAAGCTGATAATATTATGTTCTTATAGATTACTGTGAGGATTAAATAAGATAAGGCCTATCAGTTGCCTGGTCCTGTATATAGTACATAGTAAACAAATATAATCTTGGATCGTAATGGAAAAAGTATTTGCTTAGATATGTCCATTTAGATAATTCTTGTATTGGTGAAAATTAGTCTCAGGGCTAGATTTTAACAGTGATTTAAAGAAGAGAGAGTTATATCATTGACATATATACACTACCGTGTGTGTGTGTACATATATATATATATATATATATTTAGAAGAAATTAATTGCACTACATATATATTAGATATTATATATATATATGTATATATAATATATACAGTAAATAGCTAGTGGGAAGTTGCTGCCTAACACAGAGAGCTCAGCCTGATGCTCTGTGATGATTGTCTAGAGGGGTAGGATGGGAGAGGGGAGAGAGGCTCCCTCCAAGAGCGAGGGCATATGTGTATACTTATGGCTTATTCACATTATTGAATGGCAGAAACCAACACAGCATTGTAAAGCAACTTTCCTCCAATTAAAAAACAAATGTAAAAACTGAAAAAAAAAAGTTGTTAATATTTGAAAAAAAGAAGAGAGAGATTGGAAGGTGGTGGCTTACTTCTTTGCTTGTGTTTCCTCTGACCCACATTCAGAGGCAAGCCACTGAGAGCTGTCTAGTGCTCCATGGTGTCTCAACCCAGACTCCTTTGGTGTCTCTTCATTCCCCAAATCAACTCACAGTCTTAGGTGGATTCTTCACCTACCAGCTTTGATGTTTTTGTTGTTTAGTCGCTAAGTCATGTCTGCTCTTTTACGACCCCTTGGACTGTAGCCCGCCAGGCTCCTCTGTCCCTGGGATTTCCCAGGCAAGAATACTGGAGTGGGTTGCCATGCCCTCCTCCAGGGGATCTTCCTGACCCAGGGATTGAAACCCAGTCTCCTGCACTGTGGACACATTCTTTACTGCTCAGCCACCAAGGAAGCCCCACCAGCTTTGATGATCATACCCAATCCGTAGCAAGTAGAAAATGGCATCAGAAAGGCCAGTCCTTCCCTGAAAGCACATTCCTTGGAATTTGCACTTTCCACTTCCTTTCATATCCTGTATTTTAGTTCTTAACCATCCCACCACAGATATTCATATTCAAGGGATCCTGGGAGTTGTAGTCTTTTTTAGAGTATACCTATGTGTGACTAAAAATCTCAGCTTCTCTTACTTTAGAAGAGGGGGGGAATGGATATTAATGGGGGGTAAACATCTGGATCACAACGGCTCACTACGTAACCACTTCAATTGTTGTATACTACTAGTAAAGATTAAATAACCCGGTCATCTCTGCTAGGCAATTTTCAACTTTTTAAATTGAAGTATAGTTGGTTTACATGTTGTTTTAGAGTTTCTGGTGTACAGCAAAGTGATTCAAATATATGTGTGTGTGTGTATATACATATATTTGGACATATATATATATTCTTTTTCATATTCTTTTCCATTATGGTTTGTTAGAGGATATTGGATATAATCCCCTGTGCTATATAGTAGAACCTTCTTGTTTATCTGTTTTACATATAGTAGACTATATCTGCTAATCACAAACTCCTCCCCTACATGCTTTTCCCTTTGGTAACCATAAATTTATTGTCTATGTCTGTAACTCTGTTGCTGTTTCATATATAAGTTCATTTGTGCCATATTTTAGATTCCATCATATAGTA
Source organism: Cervus canadensis (assembly GCF_019320065.1). Lineage (NCBI taxonomy): Eukaryota > Metazoa > Chordata > Mammalia > Artiodactyla > Cervidae > Cervus > Cervus canadensis. The sequence continues at coordinate 27,704,301 of NC_057408.1, read as the reverse complement.
AATAACAGCAAATAAATAACATCGTATAGTATTTGTACTTCTCTTCCTGACTTAGTATGATAATCTCTAGGTCCTCCATGTTGCTGCAAATGGCATTATTTCATTCTATTTTTTATGGCTAAGTAGTATTCCTTGTATATCTAGATATAGATACATGCCTGTCAATGGATATTTAGGTTACTTTCATGTCTTGGCTATTGTAAATAATGCTGCTATGCACATTGGAGTGAATATATCTTTTCAAATTAGAGTTTGATCTGGATATATGTTCAGGAGAAGGAGTGCTGGATCACATGGCAATTCTATTTTTAGTTTTTTAAGCAACCTCCATACTGTTTTCCATAGTGAGTTCACCAATTCACATGCCCATCAACAGTATAGGAGGGTTCCCTTTTCTCCACACCTTCCTGACCATTTGTTCTTTGTAGACATTTTAGTGATGGCCATTCTGACAGGTATAAATGATACTTCATTGCACTTTTGATATGAATTTTGACTTACATAATTAGCAATGTTTAGCATCATTTCATGTGCCTGTAAGCCATCCCTATGCCTTCTTTGGAGAAATGTCTATTTAGGTCTTTTTCCATTTTTTGATTGCGTTGCTTGTTTTTGGTTATTGAGTTGTGAACTATTAGACAATATTAAGTATATTTAAATTTAAGGGAACACTCTCAAGATTCAGTAGAATGGAGACAGGCCTTCTTCACATTGGAAGAATATCAAAGAACGTATGACCATCTTTATTTTTACATATGTAGCAATGATACAAACAGGAGAGGGAACGCCCTACCATTGAGCATATTTTGAGTATTGGTTGCCAACACTCCTTTGATCAAGCCCAAAGTCATAGGACTGGAAAGTGGGGAAAGCTGGGAAAAGTGGGGAAAGCTGTAAAGTTCCATGGTAAAAGCAGAGAGCATGAGTATTTGTGGTCAGTAAGTCAGTCTAGTGTAAGAACTCCTGATGTTAAAACATTGCCTACTTCCTTTCCTCTACCTTCATATTAGAAATATCCTTTCATTATATTAAGGCAGCAAATTTAACAGGCATTTCAGTGCTTATCTATGTGGAATGGGGAATTGTTTGGACCAGGTTCCAGAGAGGGAGAAGCATTCAGGTTTTCACTGAATCTGGGTCCTGTTGCGCTGTATGTTTACCATGCACACTAACTCTATCCAAAGAGAAAATTGAGAGATTCATGGAAGAAAAGAGTCTTCTTCAAAATGGGTGTTTTATAACATTTCCTATGAACTGAATAATCATGTTATTGTAAATAGAAAGTAATTTTAGTCATGAAGTGAGGTTTCCTTTTGCCAGAGAGAGGCAAGATGGAAAGAGCACAATTTATAGCATTCACTTTTTAATGGTAATAGGGTTATATTTGGATAGAGTAGCTGCACCCACATATATATACCATGATGTTCAGGAAAGAAAAACTCAGTAATTATGTGTATATTGTGCTACTGTCCCATTAGGAAATAGAAAATCACTCTCCTAGAAGAGCTTTCAATTAACACCAATTATATATTATCGTATATCTAGCTTCTTATAGTGCCATTGATTGTTAATAAGGTACAATTAGTCCTTTAAGTATGTAATTAATATTCTACTAACTATTTAAAGTAATTCACATTCATTACCAATGAATTTTTATTTAATTAGTGCCAACTTAGTCCATGGCAACAATGCAGCTGAAGTTTTCTCATTTCTCTGTGAATATATTCAGTTTTCTCTGTCTTATGTCCAAATAAGACTTCAGCCTTTATAGTGATGCCAATTTAAAGAAATATAAATGTATTCAGAACAATGTTATAGTTTATCTTATTAAATATGTTATTATTTTATAAATAAAACACTTATTTAGAAATAAGAAATATTTTATAATTTAGAATATAAAGTATTTTAGAATATACATTATTTCTTTTTAATTCAAAAAGAAGTTTTGAACAATGTCTTTGCTTTCTTTTCATTATTAATTCATAAACTGCAACTAAAGAAAGCAAACTAAATTCTTTAATTAAAAATCAATATAAATACAACAAGATAATGTTACCCCTTCAGAAGACAACAGCAAATTTAAAAGTTAAATGAATATAGCAAAGAAAAGTATTCACTTGAACCTGAAATGGTGTGAATGAATTATTCCTGAAATATATTTATTTCTCAGAGGGAAGGTAAGTTACTTGGGCAAAGGGCAGAGAAGAGCAAATGTATATGTTCATAAAATTTTCATATTCTATCAATATAGCTGACATAAGCAAATAATTGAAATCTAGGGAATGAGAGCTCTGATTTCAAGCTTCTACTATTATTTTTCAGTTCAGGTCAGTCACTCAGTCATGTCTGACTCTTTGTGACCCTATGGACTGCAGCACACCAGGCCTCCCTGTCCATCACCAACTCCCAGAGTTTACTCAAACTCATGTCCATTGAGTCGGTAATGCCGTCCAACCATCTCATCCTTTGTTGCCCCCTTCTCCTCTTGCCCTTAATCTTTCCCAGCATCAGGGTCTTTTCAAATGAGTCAGTTCTTCGCATCAAGTGGCCAAAATATTGAAGTTTCAGCTTCAGCATCAGTTCTCCCAGTGAATATTCAGGACTTATTTCCTTACTTCCTTTCAATTTATACTTCATTTCATGGCAGATATTATTATTCATATATATCTAGCATGAAGGCTGACATGAAATATGAAAGCCTCCTGGAAGGGATAAAGAATTTTAAATGATGGTCACTATCACTAGTTTTTTAGTCTTTATAGGCACTTTGTTTTAAACCAGGCATGCCGATTTCTTGATGGATTTTACTTATTTCCAAACATCTGTAACTTTACAAATGTGTACATCTAACTGCTATTCTGAGTAAGTAGGAAATAGGATGAAATTAGAAACTAGTTTTTTTTGTTTCTTAGATGGAAGTTAAAAATGCAATGCACTTTGACCACACTTCTCCCTCCAAAATCCCCCCCAATTCTTCTAAGACAAATGAAATGGGCAAAGAAGTGTACCTGTAACTTTCAACAGAGTAGTATATCTTTAAAAGGAAATGCTTCTCAGAAGACATTCTACCGATTCTTTTGCAGTCTTGTTTTCGGTTGTAGTCCTGACAGACTCATTTATAGCCATTTATGGTGATCTGTGCAAGTTTTAGGTTTCTATATCACAATTTTCTTTACTATGTATATTTTTTTAAATATTCTGATGCATCAGTTGAATTCTCTACTTTATCTTCCTGTTGCAGATCATGAAGTTGATCTCATTAAAGACATCAGGGAAAGTCCAGGATAAGAGTTAAAACCCATAGAACATTATTGTATACTTGTGCACCATATCAGAAGAGAACCATTTTTTTCAACTGTCTTAGGGTCCCTGGTTAGGTCTGAAAATTCAACTGACAAAGACAGATTAACAGGAGAAAAGCATATATATTTATTTAATACATGGAAGTTTAACAAGAGACAAGAACGTATGACTATAAAGAAATGAAGCCCCAAAGAAATTGTTGAAATGTAGTGTGTTTATGCTGGATTTGATGACAGGCGGACCACTGTGGAGAAATATGGCAGATCTAAGAGTATGAGGAAAGTGCAGCAAATGGGGGAAGCGCAGCCAGGCTCATTCGTCTAGTCTCCTCAGTGTTCTTTCGTCTCCAGAGGTAAGGATGCTTCTTTCCCTTTCAACTGGGTGCAGGGAGGCACCTGCCACTTAAAATCTTTATTGACAAATTCAGGAGAGAAAAGTGTGAAGGAAGGTCAGAGCAAAATATTCGGGAAGTTAAGTTGCCATATTTTGAGGTAGTTGGTCCCGAACTCCATCAATTAATATAGACTATGTAAGCAAATGGGCTTCCCTGGTGGCTCAGAGGGTAAAGCGTCTGCCTGCAATGCAGGAAGCCCTGGTTCGATCCCTGGGTCAGGAAGATCCCCTGGAAAAGGAAATGGCAATCCACTCCAGTATTCTTGCCTGGAGAATCCCATGGACGGAGGAGCCTGGTAGGCTACAGTCCACGGGGTCACAAAGAGTTGGACATGACTAAGTGACTTCACTTTCTTTCTTCTTTCATGTAAGCAAATTCTTGGCATACCTAGAAAAAGAATAAGTAAAGTTACTTGAATTTTATGAAGGACATTTCAGTGCAGAAGAAGGTTTTGAGGCCGGGCTTTGAAGACAGGTGGAAAGGTGAAAAACAGAGGCCCTTGAGCGCATGCAGAACTAACACACTTCTGTTCACACCCCATTCCTGTTGTCTTGTTCACTTAGAGTTAAGCACAATTTTTTCATCCCTCTCTCTCCTCAATTTACATATGCACCCACAAATGACCTCTTTTTCTCTCCTTTATTGTGATGCTTTTAACCTCAGAACAAAGAATGAATAATTTACCTTCTACATCTGTTGTAATGGACCAAAACCAAAAGTAATGAAATTAACTTTAAAATAGCCAAAAGGTGTAAAGAAAAAGACCTGTTTTAACCTTCTTTATATAAATAGTTATGGGATTTTTTAAAATATAAAATTCTCTAAAATGTAATACAACTCCCTCAAAGATAATGAATGTGTGCATATGTGCACAGATATAGTATATATATATGTGTATGTGTTTGGATATATGTAAGAGTGTGTGTGTGTATAAATAAATATATACATGCATATGCATATGTTTAACAATATGGTATACCAGGATAGTCCCTGAAAGGGTGTGGCACAGTGGACAACTCAAGTAGCCAGTTCAACTAGGGCCACGCTACCAAGGATTAGTGCACCAGGTAAGAGGTTACTTGGGGCTCATCCTTTAAATGTGTCTTGGCATACCATTAAAGACAAGAAAATAATACTGAGTTTACTGATTTTAAGAAAAGTGGAAACCCCAGTAGTCCTCTTACAGAATCAGAATATAAATGTGTTATTTTGGGGAGTGACATTTGTTTTCATATCTTGAATTTATTAGGTGATTTAAACAGAATGATTTTAGTTTGTCATTTAAATGCATGAAAAACAAATTCATCCTTTCTTACCTCTAGGAAAATGTTACAAATTTTGAGACATGATAAAAATGGCAATAATTTTCTTTCATAAATTGTTATTAAAGAACAAAGTTGATCCTTTGATGATAAATGCCATTTTTTTGCACCTATGTGTCTGGTGCCAGAAAGCTGAGAAAAATATGTAGAACATTCTATTAAAATTTCTATTTTTTCCATTAGTCTTCATGAGTGCATATTTTTGTCTTATGCTATCTTTTTTTTTCTGTTCTCCTTTAATCTACTAGTTGAAAATTATTGAGGATAGTTACCTGCTGCAGGACATGAAATAGTTAATAAGTTCTTGGAACCCGGTGTACTTAGGCTAGGTGAAAAAAGCAGTAAGATATTGGCAGAGTCTGGAAAGTAGTATTCCTATGAAGAACTCCACATTCCCAGATGGCTAACAGCACTGAAACATGTGTCCATATTCAGCAGGAGGTTTTTCAGGCCTATTGATGTTTCCGGACGACTGGTGTCAAAATAATAACTTTAAGTCATGGACAAATACTGTAATCTGTGCAAATCATCTGTCTATGAAAGGTGCATTTATGGTGATAGTATGAGTAAACTGGATATTTTAAAAGAAAATATGGATCTTGTGCATTTATTCCAAATATAGTATCATAATTTGTATAGTTCTAGATATTAATTCTCCTCCAAAGAGGTAAATACATGTTCTTCTCTTGAATTGCCATCACACAGCAAAAGTAAATAGTCCTCCCACTCACAGGGTGGGTATAATGGTTAAACCCTGACTTAGAAAGAATTCCCATTTCAGAGATTTACCCAGAGTCCTTGCCATTCAGTAACATTTAAAACTGTCTTGTCTTTCTCCTTCTCTTTCTTCTTCCTCTGTCATCTTTATCTTCCCTTTTTTTTTCATGTTTCTGAATGTTTGACTTGAGAAGTTATATAGAATCAGCTAAAAGAAATTTAATGACAGGGAAAATGTGACTTGCTAAGACTAGGTTTCCTAATTTTAATTTTCCATATTTATTTCTAATCATTTCTTAATTATGGCTTAGGAAAATATAATATTTTTACAGAAAAATCCAGTATATTCTAGAAAACTACTGCTCATGCTATTATGAAATTTTAATACCATTTTAGAATTTAGGTTTAGCTAACACCTTACTTAGCTTCAAAGTGAGAGACTGAGGCATTTACAAAGTAGAAAGAGAATTTTCAATAGATATCTTCCTTCAGACAAAGATTGAGTAAAGCTTCTGATTCTCTGAAAGGGTGGGAGGGAAAGCAATGAAAGATGCTGATGACCTCAATGTTGTAGTGAAGTCTTTGCCACAGATGCTAAGAGTCACCTTGAGTACATAGCTATATTTGATTGTTTACATGCTGGAGCGGGGAGAAACCACCAGTCAAAGTTTTCCAGCACTATCAGAGCTTGTGATGCTGTTTTATAACAAACATTCTGTGATGTGCTTTACCCAAAGCTTCAAAGCAACATATGATGTCTTCATTTTTCATGTAATGATGATGAAAGGAATTCAATATCTAATAATATGCATTAATATGTAAACAGTTGTGATCAGAGCAAGTGTGGATGAAAATGGTACGGGACCTTGGTTCCACATGTCCAGAGGGTCTGCTGTAAATAATCTGTGGTTCATTCTGGGAATTAGAATTTGTTAAGGACTTTCCAGAAGATTCTGATGTATAGCCAGTGTTGAGCTGACTGGTGTAAAATACATGTAGAATTCCTTCAGTGGTGACAGCCACGAATCCACGACTGTATACTGGTGACTGCAATGGGGCAAGCTGTGTTGCATCACTGATATGATTATCTAAAATGGTGAACATATCTTAAAGGTATTTCTAATAAAACAATGATGCATAATCTTCCTTTGCTTTTTTAAAATGTTCATATTAAAAAAATAAATAAAATGTTCATATTAAACTCTATAATAATATCTGTGTGTTTATGTGTAAAATTAATTTATGTTTGATTATCACATGATATACATGTCACCATAATGCCATAAAGGTGATCAGAAAATTGAAGAGGGCACACATCCTAAGATGTTTCTTATTTTAGTTGCTGCATCTATATCCTCAATAGTGGAGAAAAGCAGAAAGATCCCCGTTATCTCTGCAAATCACTCTTCAAGTGGTATCCTTGAGAACTGTAGGGAAAATCTATTGCATTAACTGAAAAATGTATGCCTTTCTAGAAGCAAGTTATCTACAGAAAACATTACTAGAGTTGCATTTTTCTTTTTCTTGCTTTCACTCATATAAAAGTAGTCATTGTATTTTCAGTTCCTCATTTTATACATACCTAACTTGTTTTCTTACATTTGTTTTGTCTGAATGAATAGCATGTTTTAAGGGCTCACTTTCCAATTTGAGCTATATATTATCCACAACTTAATGTTTAAAATAGTAGGATTATATGAAAGTCTTATTTTATTGATTTTGGTATGGGAGTTTCTTTGATTTTTCAGTTTGGATTAACCCATGCCAAATCATTGATATATTTGACATCTTACATTAACTGTAATAAGATGTAGTTCAGTCATTTGAATAAATTTGTATATGTATGCATGCATATATATGGAAGGTTGCATGCAATTTCAAAGTTCTCTATACCTGTATTTGATAGTCCTCATTTTAGTAATGTTAATTTCCTCAGTAATTAACATCATGTGGTTAATTGTCTCTTCAATATGGCTAGGTTCCTAAGAAAATGTAAGAAACAGTCTGGCAGATTGTCATGCACATGTGTATCCTTCTTCCAAAGATGAAAGACCAGAACCGAAATAGATTTCACCCTGAGATCCTAGCTTAAAATGAACTGCAGTGTTCAAGACTGACTTTTATCTTGGACTTGATCCTAAGTGGTTTCTAGTTTACTTATCATGGAAAAAAATACATATGCAAATTAATGGAAGAAGCCCCAATATTTAGCAGATTGTAGTCATTTTTAGTGTTATCAGTTATTCTCTTGACATCAGTATTGCATTGTTAATACCTTCGTGGTTTATAACTTTGATTTTATCTACTCTCTACTGCAGAATGCGACAGCTGCAGAATGAATTGTTAGAGGTTCCCACTTTAGAAAGAAAGGATTTGTTTGAAATTTTTCTCAAACAGTTGTTTGACAAGTTAACTTGTCATTCACTTGTTGGTTCACTAGTGGTTTGTTGGTTTGCTGTTGTCTTATTTTCCTTAAATTTTGTAAAGTATTCACAGTGTATGTTAAATGCTAGCCTATGTAATAGATTTCATGAAGTGAACTTTCATTGGAAACATTAAGGTCTCAGTAGCATACTCATCTGGATATTGAAAAATATAACTCTGACAAAGTGAAAGTGATTTTTTTTTTAAACAAAATAGGGAAAATGTAGGCTTTTGAGACAGACAGGGTTACAAACTCCAGGTCTCCAGAGTCTAAGAATAAACTTAACTTTGGCAAGTTTTGTAGCAATTCTAATCTTAATTTCCTCAAAAGTGAATTATGGAGAATAACATCAGTTTTATGGAGGCTTCCTGGTGGGTTAGATAGTAAAGAATCCATCTGCAATGCAGAAGACCCAGGTTTGATCCCTGGGTCGGGAAGATCCCCTGAAGAAGGGAATGGCTACCCACTCCAGTATCTTTGCCTGGAGAATTCCATGGAGTTTTTGTAAGGATTAGAGATAAAATAAAATGTCTGATATTTGGTAAATTTTCAATAAAGAATAATAAATAATGCATGTCATGCTACCATATGTATTACAACTGCTACCTGAATATGAAAAGTTATGATTAGTGAATGTATGCCCATGTATATTTTGCTTAAATGCTAATTCTGAAAGTACACCTGCATATATTTTGTTTAAATGATAATCTGTACTTAGATTTATGAGTATATATTTCCATTTATTTTGTTTATACTCTAACCCTTTCTAGAATTAGAACCTTAGGGCTTTTTAATTATATGCTAAATATAATAGCACTACCTTTAAACAGCTCATGAACAGATGCTTGAGGATTTTAAAATATTATTTAAAACATTCATTATTTAACCCTTCTATATAAAGTCCATGTATGGCAGGTTTTACTAAGCTATGCATAGTAAATATTCGTATTAGTGTGTTAGTTGCTCAGTCATGTTGGATTCTTGATGACCACGTGGACTGTAGCCCACCAGGTTCCTCTGACCATGGAATCCTCCAGATAAGAATATTGGAGTGGGTAACCATTCCCTTCTCCAGAGCATCTTTTTGACCCAGGGATCGAACCTGAGTCTCCTGCATTGTGGGCAGATTCTTTACCATCTGAGCCACCAGGGAACTCCATTCATTTATTTAACAACTATTTATTAAGCACTTATCTATGAAAAGTTTTGTGCTTAAAATTCATACGTGACTTCCATTTTTGCTTGGGAAACAGATATGGCCAACAAAGAATGAAATTATTGTGTTAAAAACAGAAATATGTAAATATGTGTGTATATATGCACACACACACACACACATATATATGTGTGTGTGTGTGTGTGTTCTTGGTATAATCCCATTGTTAGTTATTACAAATATCTTCTTCCACTTGCAGCTTTCCTTTATATTCTCATAAAAGATGTCTTTTCAATGCAGTCCAATTCATCACTTTCTTTCCATGTATTCATTTAGAAGCTTTTGATTTACCTTTAACACAGAGATCATATGGAAGTTATACTGTTTTGTTGCTAAGTTGTGTCCAGTTGACTCTTTTGAGACCCCCATGAACTATAGCTCTCCAGGCTCCTCTGACCATAGGATTTCTCAGGCAAGAATATTGGAGTGGGTTGACATTTCCTTCTCCAGGGGATCTTCCTGACAGAGGGATAGAACCCACATCTCCTGCACTGCAGGTGGATTCTCTTCTGCTCAGTCACATGGGAAGTCCCATGGAAATTATAAGCCTTGACTAAATATTATCTAGTTCAAAACTATCTAGAACAATTGAGTTCAACATATTTCTTCACCAGCTTTTGCTCACAATTCCTCCATATGTTGTTGAATTTCTGTGGAATACTCAGGCTATAACTATTCCACTTGCATCCATATGATTCACTCGCCAACTTCAGCCTACAAACACTGCATTCTTTTTCCATGCATTCTCACAGGCTTATGAACTCACACACATATGTTCTCATCTGCCACACTCAGACACAAACTCAGATGCTTACTCACACACTCCAATACTCTTATACACAAACGCTCCCACTCTGATAAATACATACACATATAGTTCCTCTAGTTTAGAGCAAGTGATGGATTATTACTCTTAATTTTTCTCTTAAAATTTTAAAGATTCATTTACCTATGAAATCACATTGATTTTGAAATTTGCTTCAGAATAGGAAATCTATTCCATCACGCACTTGAGTACACCCACTGACATTGTCAGAGAAACCATTATAGCCAAAGCATCAGCTATTTTCTAAAATGGCTTTATTCTGAGGAAAGGAGTATTATTAGGACATGATGCAGAAGGCAAAAGAACGTGTTCATGCATTACATTTGCTACAAATGAGTAAAACTGAATTAGAGGCAGTTCCCAAGTTATACCATGGGTTAAGTAGACTAATGACCTTTCTTGAGAACTGGACATTTTATTTATTTTTTTTCCGTTTATTTTTATTAGTTGGAGGCTAATTACTTTACAATATTTTAGTGGTTTTTGCCATACATTGACATGAATCAGCCATGGATTTACATGTGTTCCCCATCCCGATGCCCCCTCCCGAGAACTGGACATTTTAAAACATCTATAAAGGAAAGTATACCATGATTTCCAATGAATTGATTTACAGGTTGACATTTTTATGTAGAAATAAATATGTCAGAAAGTACACTAATTATGCTCTCAGAAGTATTCATTAAATACTTAGCAAGCCTACTTCTTTGTCACTCAGCTTGGAATGTTAATTATCAAGGTGTTATTTATGAAGGGAAATATCACAATAGAAAATAAACAGGGGTATAAAAACAGGGCATGTGCTTTCTGAGCTCAAGAAAAGATAGATGTCAATTTCTATTCTTAAAACATCCCCAGTGTTCATATCTCTGCCTGGTCTCTTGAATTTACTGTATGGATTTCATGACAGGTGTAAACAGCAAGGTTAAACAGGAGCAGCAATTCGGCCAGCATTTCATGGTAGATTGTTCCTGGAATGTTTGCCTTTGTTCTGTTGTTTGCTTTTGGTTAAGAGCTGGGCTCTTGAGGTTCACCAGGATATGCCCTAGAGTCTGTTGTCCTTCCAATTTGTCACCTGACGGCACGGATTGTACAGTGTAATTAAAAGTCAAAGCTCGCTTTTGGGATATATGCTCTGATGAAGGAGTCATCTGAAATTAGGACTTAAATAATGATGGGTTCAGGGACGCGGAGGCCAGTATTTGTTATGCATTTTAATAACAGAAGTTTGCAGCTAATTGGAGGCTAACTAAACCCCTTGGACATATTTCAAGTCACGTCAGTTAACTTTGCTCCCCAAGGAACCTCATAGGACATGCAGCTTAGTACTGCTTTTTTCTATCTTAATTACCACATTGAGTTGCGCTAATATAGATTTACTTTGGAGACATGTTCCACGATTATAACCAGGCAAACATTGTTGGCATTTGTTTTCAATTTTTTGAGCTCAGAGTTTCACCCAATAAGAAAAAATAATTGTCAATATACAGATAAATTGAAATGCTTTGAAATCACTGAAATACCATTCAAGTATGCAATTGGTATGGATGTATATTTATTGAATATTGAGACAATTTCAAAGTGTAAAAATCGCAACTCAAGTGTTACTTCAGAGATTAGATTACATATTTTCATGGTTTGAATATTCAGTTGATTCTAAGCCAATGATGCGCTAGATCCAGCTTATAAACTCATGCTTAGATAGAATGCACCAAATTATTTTTTTGATCTTAGTTTTTATAATGTGGAGGATTTTTAAAATTTGTTTTTAATTGGAGGATAGTTGCCTTACAATGTTGTGTTGGTTTCTGCCGTACATTGACAAGAATCAGCCATATACGTATGTCTGCTCCCTCTTGAACCTCCTTCCTGCCTCCCAACCCATCCTACCTTTCTAGGTTGTCAGAGTCCCAGCTTGAGTTCCCTGAGGCATACAGCAAATTCCAACTGGTTATCTATTTTACAAATGGTAGTGCGTATGTTTCCAAGCTACTGTCTCCATCTGTCTCTTCTGTGTCCACAAGTCTGTTTTCTATGTCTGTGTCTCCACTGCTGCCCTGCAAATAGGTTCTGTACCATCATATTTCTAGATTCCATATATATGTGCTCATATGAGATATTAGTTTTTCTCTTTCTGACTTACATCACTCTGTATAATAGGCTCTAGGTTCATCCACCTCATTAGAACTGACTCAAATGCATTTATTTTTATGGCTGAGCAATATTCCATTGCACATATGTATCACAGCTTCTTCATTCATTCATCTGTCAGTGGACATCTAGGTTGCTTCAATGTCCTAGCTCTTGTAAATAGTGCTGCAATGATCATTGGAGTACATATGTCTTTTTCAGTTATGGTTTTATTCAGGGTATATGCCCAGTAGTGGGATTGTTGGGTCATATGGTAGTTTTTTTTAAGGAATTCCTAATTTTTTTAAGGAATCGCCATACTGTCTTCCGGAGTGGCTCTATCAATTTACATTCCCACCAACAGTGCAGGAGGGTTCCCTTTTCTCCACACCCTCTCCAGTATTTATTGTTTGTAGATTTTTTGATGATGACCATTCTGACCAATGTGAAGAGAATGCACCCAATTTTTAAATAATAGAGAAAACTAGAAGAAGCTAGTTTAATCCAATTTTTAAATAATAGAGAAAGCTAGAACAAGCTAGTTTAACCCTGAGGAGCATTTGTACTCGTTCTCAAAGCAGAGTTTTTGTCAGGAAATTGTGTAAATTTCACTTATCTCACTTGAAATTCCTAAGATATTTTGTCAAATTATTTGCAAAACAAGTTGTGAAACCTCAGGAGCTAACACAGCTGAAATAAAAACAGATTTCTTGGAGTGCAATTTATATTTTAATTTTGATGCATATTTTTAAAACTGTTTTTGTGCTAAATTTTTATTATTTTAAATAATTATTTTTTAACTTAAAATACTTTGCCTCCATTGCAAAAATAAAACATCTTGGCCTAAAATTATATTAAGTGGTTGTTCAAATGAATACTTTCATCGTTGTTTTATAATTTGTAAATATAGAATTATGATATTTCATCAGAAGTCAGGTGTATCATGAGACCCAGGAATCAAACATCACTTCCTGTGATCCCCTGATTTCCTTCCTTTTCTTCCAAAAAGTAACAAGAAAGGAATAATGTATGAAATTAAAACCTATAAATGCATTAGTTCTTAACTTATGATGCTATTATTTTGTTCTGTCCTTAAGCATGTGAAATAAAATATTTTAGTAATATTTCTATATACCAGAGTGAACTCTTGGTTGTAAGGTAATTCGGTATAAGCAGAATAGGTTGGGCTTCTCTGGTGGCTTAGATGGTAGAGTCCATCTACAATGTAGGAGACCCAGGTTCTATCCCTTTCGGGAAGATCCTCTGGAGAAGAGAATGGCAACCTACTCCAGTATTCTTGCCTGGAGAATTCCATGGACAGAGGAGCCTGGCAGGCTACAGTCCATGGGGTTGCAGAGTCAGACATGACTGACTAGGTTACTGAGTGAAAAGAGGTTACACAGAATAGGTTACTGAGTGAAATAAAGCACTAAATTAAAACACACACACACATGCTACTGAAATAATAGAAATAATTCTGTTCAGTATATTCACTAGTGTGAACAAATGAATAATTCTGTCTGCCATTTCTAATCTGCACACCCAGTAAAATCCTTCCAGGAAAATAACCACAAAGAACATGGCAAAAATTGCAAGAAAAAATGGATTTCAGAATACCATTCTGAATTCAAACACCACCTCAATGTGTGTTTGGAAACCATAGCCCTTAATGTTCTATTTTCTCATCTGGAAAAAAATGACCTAAAAAACTCAGTGTAAGTAATTGTTAAAGCTCTAATGAGGTGCTAATGCAAAACTCCTGGGTAATATGTCAGTCCCTTTTTCTCTTCTAGATAATAAATATTCTCTATATAAAAATAAGAACTTCAGAAATTAGAGAACATTTAAGAGACTTATTTTGGTAAGCCATTTCTCAAAATGACTGTACCTAAAATATTGTGCATAAAAGGCTGAAAAATATCTTTTATTTGAAAGTTCTCCAGCCAAGGATTTCTCCCATTTCAGTGGTGAGTAGCCATCACAAAGCTCCTGGTACTTAACAGAATTATCTCAGGTTGAAACTCTCTCATCTGTTCTCAATTGATTTGGAGAAAAGATCATTCCTTTTTCAGAAGCACTTTGCACACTCAGAAAACATTATTTGAACACTTCTAAATTATCTACAATTCTGGCTCAAAAATGCTATTTAAAAAGTCAGAGGATAACAGCTTCACAAAAAAGTCATAATAACAACAAACAACACAAAACAAAACTGACACCTTTGTTGATTTCAGAGACTAAAACACCAGAGTCCAAAGTCAAAGAAGGAAATGGGCAAATGCATTTTTTAAAAGTTACCTGTGATCATGGCTCTTCATGCCAATGTAACTAGATGAAAAGTTTTAAAAAGTCACTGACGTTTTGGATATTTTGGGGTTTTGTCTGATAGGAATGCAATACAATATATATCAGGTTTTGAATCAAACAGGTCTGGGTTTGACTGGTGGCGCCTCTGTTTATTTCATATTTAGAAATTTGTTTATTTTTGAGAGTTATTCTAAGAATTAAGTAGGATTATGTAACTCTGGGCTTCCCAAGTGGGGCAGTAGTAAAGAATCTGCCTGTCAAAGCAAGAGACACTGGTTTGATCCCTGGGTCGAGAGATCCCCTGGAGAAGGAAATGGCAACCCACTCCAGTATTCTTGCCGGGGAAATCCCATGGATAGAGGAGTCTGGTCAAGTATCTTTCCTTAATATACAAAAACATTTAAAGAGTAGACAAAATCTTGGAAGAAAACAAGACTATTAAAATATGTCTATATTATTGGATTTGGATAATTCCAAAGAATATAAAACATTTCATATCTCATTTTTTTGGCAGGATCTTCCAAAAAACACTGCAATGTCACTTTGAAATTGAGGACCAATGAAGTGATACTTACTATATCAACATTTTCAATTGACAAGCAACAGATTCTGTCTTGTAAATCCAACAGATACTCATGCAAAAAACTATTGAAATTTAACATAAAGAAAAAATTAAATTTGACCTTAAGTATAATTGTACATTTGATCAGAATACAGTGACAAAAGTTGAAGAAAGATAGGAGCCAAGGCAGATGAATACCTTTGATATAAGTGTATACCAATAGCTATGTATTTATTTTAACAAAATATACAATTAAAGAAGGAAATGGCAACCCACTCCAGTATTCTTGCCTGGAAAATCCAATGAACAGAGGAGTCTGGCAGGCTACAGTTCATGGGGTCGCAAAGAATTGCACATGACTGAAGTGATTTAACATGCACATATAAATAAGTGTGTTTATTTTTGCATGTGAGATTCTGGACAGGGGAGTTTGAGACAAACTCTAAATCACATAACTGATATGAGGCACTATAGCCCTGAAGGAATTATTATAAATAGGACAAAAGTGCAAAATGAGTTTCATTTACACAGAAATTCTATCCATGGTTTGTTCTGGAGCAAAAAGAAATAGCACTTAGGAGAAAAAAGGCAAGGTTGATGTTGTTTCAGTTGGCTAACAGGATAGTCATTATAACCCTGCATGGTACCATATATTAAATATTTAAAACAGTGTTATTTTAGAGTGTGTTGCTGAGTAAAAAGGTGAAATTTTGAATTGAACTTAATTTTATTTAAATGTAGTTCACAAATTTTGATAGGATAGATAGTGGTTAGTGTTTTCCATGCAAACATGCTATAGACATGGTGAGGGGCCAGCTTTGTATTTCTATGTAATTATCTCAATGGATTGTGTATATCATATATTTTTTTAAAGTGACAGGGTTAGAATTGAAGCCTGTGGATTGAAGAGTCAATATATCAAAATATATAAACTTGAATATTAGCCCATTTTCATCAAAGTGACAGATGGTTTCTAGGCCAATTCGTTTCGTCGGTGACATTACCAGTGTAATTCCAGCAGAGCTGTACTGTGTGAAGATAACTCTCACAACTGCTTTGTGTATTTTTCTGAAAAAAATAAATTCATTAAAGAGTTTTCAAATAGCTGTAACTTCAAAAAACATATTTGTTGGTAGAGTGCTGATATTTTCATTTGAATATTAACTGAATTTCAAAATATGCTACATTTTTTGCCAAGTAAAGGTACAGTATATCTACTCCTCTAATCAAGCATTGTAGCTAAAGCATGAGAAAATTTTACCTTTCACATATATTTATATAATCATGCTGATGGAACCCTCGGAAGAAAATCTGGAAATTGTACATCCTATTCTGTACCCTCAATTGATTTTTTATTTTTTAATTAGTAAGTCTTAAATATTTTAAATGATAAAAATATTGAGTTGATAAAAATTTCATCAGCATGATAAAGCAATATATATGTACTTTGCTACATTTTCTCAACAGACTGTCTCTGGTTAACCATATTATTTTCTCAAAGAGGAGTGTGACTAGGTCCCAAGTTGATTGACTACATGTTGTAAAGTATAAAACACTGAAATGTGAAAATGGAATCATTATAAGCATGGATTTATATACATACATTATATCCATATCTGTTTAACTATCTTCCTGGAATCTGTATAAACACACACATATACATACATATGTGCACATATGCATGTATTATGGGCTTCCCTGGTGGCTCAGATCGAAAAAAATCTGCCTACAATGCGGGAGACCTGGGTTTGATCTCTGGGTCAGGAAGATCCCCTGGAGAAGGGAATGGCTAATCATTCCAGTATTCTTGCCCAGAGAATCCTATGGATAGAGGAGCCTAACAGGCTATACAGACCATGGGATTGCAACAAGTTGGACAGGACTGAGTGGCTAACCTTTTCACTTTTACTATCACACATGCTCCTTGGAAGGAAAGCTATGACAAACCTAGAGAGCATATTAGAAAGCAGAGACATTGCTTTGCCAACAAAGGTCCGTCTATGGTTTTTTTAGTAGTCATGTATGGATATGAAAGTTGGACCATAAAGAAAGCTGAGCACTGAGGAATTGATGCTTTTGAGCTGTGGTGTTGGAGAAGGCTCCTGAGAGTAACCTGGATAGCAAGGAGCTCAAACCAGTCAGTCCTAAAGGAAATCAGTCATGAATATTCATTGGAAGGACTGATGCTGAAGCTGAAACTCCAATACTTTGGCCACCTGATGGGAAGAACTGACTCCTTGGAAAAGACTCTGATGCTGGGAAAGATTGAAGGCAGGAGGAGAAGGGGACGACAGAGGATGAGATAGTTGGATAGTATCACCAACTTGATGGATATGAGTTTGAGCAAGCTCCAGGAGCTGGTGATGGACAGGGAAGCCTGGGATGCTGCAGTTCATGGGGTCGCCAAGAGTCGGACATGACTGAGCTGAACTGACTGATCACACATGTATTATACCCATCTCTAGTTATCTGTCTAGATATCTACCTATACTTACATATATAGAGAGAAAAGGAACACATTCTTTGCTCTGTTTGACTACACTTTTATTTTGAAGTGTTACTTACTTAGGAGTTAAAAAACAGCAGTTGATGTCCCACACCCCCCACTTTATCTGTCCTGGGTTATTTATTCTAGTCTTTATCAGAACCCTGTTACTCTTCTCCTTGTATTGTCAGTCTAGCATTTACTGATGTGTACCTACTGTTTCTCACCCCTAGTCCTGACCTGGTAATTTCCCTGGACTTCACCTTGTCTCTGTCGATCAAAATAGTCCCTTTATCCATTGCTCTTCAAATGACCTAAACTGAGGATGCCATCCATTTTTTGCCAGGTTGCTCATTGATCCAGGGAATCATTAAAGGGTTTTGACCAAAAGAGTGACATAATCTGACATAAAAAAGGATTAATGTGTAGTTGTACTGAGAATAGATAAAGAGGGAATTGAGGTGACAGGGGTTGAATTAGATTACTGAGAATGCTGCTACTAAAATCTAGGTAAAAGACAGTGGTGTAGCTTTATTTTCACTGAGGAGGTCATGAGATATAGTCATATTTAGGGATATTCATTGGAGGGTCTTACAAATGAATCATTAAAATATGGATGTGAGATGTAAGAAAAAGAATGCAATCAGTGAGACACCAGAATTTTTGGTCTGAAAATGTGGAGGCTTGCAATTTCAAGTTTTGAGATGGATAAAATTATAGGAACCATGTGAGGGTATAAAATATGGGCCTAAATTTACAACACAGTAAATTTGAGATGACTAATACATTCAAGAAAAGATTAGGTGCAGCACATTGCAAATTTGAATGGACAGTTGCTGAAACATGAGCAAAAGTACACTTGAAATGCACTTAGTAGTAGAAGTTGTGGTATTTGTACTCTAAAGATGACTTCTCCCATTTTAAAAGGAGGTCTAAGCTTGTAGCGTACCATAGTTATCTGATTATTAAACTGAGTAGATTGCATATTTGATTAAGTTACTCTAACACACTTAATTTCCTGTGGGTCTTGGTCCTGTCATACTCTCACTTTTAGAAAGCTTATGTTATTGCAAATGTTTATGATGAATTTACATCTATGTTTTTATTGTTAGATACAAAAATCAGATATTTCGTCCTCTGAGATTTTAGAAATAAATGTGTTAACTGATCTATTTAGCTTGGCCTGGATTCCATGCAAGAGGCAGCACTAGGAGGAATCGGCAAGATGGAACAGGAAGTCAGAGAACTGGTTAGCCAGTGTAGGGTTAGCAGTGAGTTTGGATGGATTTGATTATGAATGGACAAAATGAGATCCTAAAGAATGGTCAAACTACCACACAATTGCACTCATCTCACATGCTAGTAAAGTAATTCTCAAAATTCTCCAAGCCAGGCTTCAGAAATACATGAACTGTGAACGTCCAGATGTTCAAGCTGGTTTTAGAAAAGGCAGAGGAACCAGAGATAAAATTGCCAACATCCACTGGATCATCAAAAAAGTAAGAGAGTTCCAGAAAAGCATCTATTTCTGCTTTATTGACTATGCCAAAGCCTTTGATTGTGTGGATCACAATAAACTGGAAAATTCTGAAAGAGATGGGCATACCAGTCCACCTGACCTGCCTCTTGATAAACCTGTATGCAGGTCAGGAAGCAGCAGTTAGAACTCAACATGGAACAGACTGGTTCCAAATAAGAAAAAGAGTACGTCAAGGCTGTATACTGTCACCCTGCTTATTTAACTTATATGCAGAGTACATCATGAAAAACGCTGGGCTGGAGGAAGCATAAGCTGGAATCAAGATTGCCAGGAGAAATATGAATAACCTCAGATATGCAGATGACACCACTCTAATAGCAGAAAGTAAAGAAGAACTAAACAACCTCTTGATGAAAGTGAAAGAGGAGAGTGAAAAAATTGGCTTAAAGCTCAACATTCAGAAAACTAAGATCAAGGCATCCGGTCCCATCACTTCATGGCAAATAGATGGGGAAACAGTGGCTGACTTTATTTTTTTGGGGTCCAAAACCACTGCAGATGGTGATTGCAGCCATGAAATTAAAAGACACTTACTCCTTGGAAGGAAAGTTATGACCAACCTAGACAGCATATTAAAAAGCAGAGATGTTACTTTGCCAAGAAAGGTCCATCTATTCAAGGCTATTGTTTTTCCAGTAGTCATGTATGCATGTGAAAGTTGGAGTACAAATAAAGCTGAGTGCAGAAGAATTGGTGCTTTTGAACTGTGGTGTTGGAGAAGATTCTCGAGAGTCTCTTGGACTGCAAGGAGATACCACCAGTCCATCCTAAAGGAGATCAGTCCTGGGTGTTCATTGGAAGGACTGATGTTGAAGCTGAGGCTCCAATACTTTGGCCACCTGATGCAAAGAGCTGGCTCATTTGAAAAGACCCTGATGCTGGGAAAGATTGAAGGCAGGAGGAGATGGGGATGACAGAGGATGAGATGGTTGGATGGCATCTCCGACTCAGTGGACATGAGTTTGGGTAGACTCGGTGTTGGTGAAGGGCAGGAAGGCCTGCCGTGCTGATGTTCATGGGGTCACAAAGAGTTGGACAGAACTGAGCGAATGAACTGAACTGAATTTGAGATGCAACGATTCTGTATATTGATTTTAGTAAAGATTTTTACATGTCCACACACATCATAAAATTATGTAAAACTAAACACACAAACAAATGAGTGCTTGTAAAATTTGTGAGAAGTTAATAAGACCAGTGGATTATTTGAGTGTCCATTGCTGGATTATAATGCCATTTTATAGTTATGTATAACGTTACCAAGGGCTTCCCTGGTGACTTAGTGGTGAAAATCTGAATCCGCCTGCCAATCCAGAAGATATGGGTTTGATCCCTGGGTTGAAAAGATCCCCTGGAGAAGGAAATGGCAACCCACTCCAATATTCTTGCCTGGGAAATCCCATGGACAGAGGAGCCTGGCAGGCTTCAGTCTATGTGATCGCAAAAGAGTCAGACAGGACTCAGCAACTAAACAGCAACAACAAAAATGTTACCCTAGGGAAAACTAGGTAAAATATCTTTTTATGTTTTTTATAACAATTGCATATAAATCTAGAATCATCTCAGAACAAAAAGGTATAATAAAATAGGTTGAAATAAATAAAACAATCCATTGAGATGGACCTCTTGTTAATGATATTTGATGGATAAGAGTAACACTTAATTGTTTCTATTCAACACTCCAGATGCTCTCAAATCTGGAAATCAGACAAATTTCTCTGGCTCATAATATGAGACAAGCAGAGTTCTATTTGCCTGTCTTTACAGAAATGACACAGAAACTCTATTTTGGAATTAATTGTGTTTTTTAGTAAATATTTACAAATTTGAGCTTCTAAATATTTTTTCTCTGTTTTAATCTTATGTTTGTTTTAGCTTTGATGGTAGACATAATTCTGAGATGGCATCTAAGACTCCTGCACCAGATGAATCCACATCTTCCCTTAGATATTCAATAAAACACTAACCTAGGTGCTGCTGTGAAGAGGTTTTGCAGATATAATTAAGGTTACAAATAAGTGAACATTAAGAAATGAAGATTATCTTCTGTGGTCCTGACTTAACTAGGCAACCTCTTTAAAGAGAATGAGCATTTCCTGACAAAAGAGATTTGTGGTATGGGGAATTCTACTTGAAGAAAAGTCTCCTTTGCTGAGTTTGAAGATGGAAGGTACATGGAACACATTGTCTTTATGAGCTTATAGTGACCTCTGACCAAGAGAATGAGCCCTCAGTCCTACAACCACAAGGAACCAAATTTTCCTAGAAGACTTTGAACAACTGCTGAGATCACAGCTCCAGCCAACAACCTGAATGAGCTTAGGAGACAACCCTGAGCAGAGAACTCAGTGATGCTTTGCCTGGACTTCTGTTGGACAGAGTTGTGAGACAGTAGATGGATGTGATTGTAAGCCACTAATTTTATAGTAATTTGATATTCAGTAATAGAAAAGTAATACAGTCTTACTTGTACCTAACCTTATTGAATTCACATTGCATTAGCTTATAGAGAAGGAATTTCCAGGTAACCATGTGAAAGGCAGGGTGCTGTTCATCTGAGAGGCAATTGGGATCTGATAGAAGTACTGAGCAGGCCCATTTTTAGTCCAGCACTACTCTCTACCTTTTTTTGTTGGTTTCACTGTCTCAGTGAATTTCTTCCACATAGAGTATGTGCTTAGTCACTGGGTCGTGTCCGACTCTCTGCAACCCCATGGACTGTAACCCTGCTAGGCTTCTCTGTCCATGGGGATTCTCCAGGCAAGAATACTGGGGTGGGTCCCTATGCCCTCCTCCAGGGGATCTACTCAACCCAAGTGATAGAATCCAGGTCTCCAGCATTGCAGGTGGATTCTTTACCGTCTGAGCTACCACATCGAAGGTAACACAATGACCGATATCTTCTGTTTGACACCATTCACAGTTTCGACACCTGTGAGATTATTGTATCAAAGATTTATCAGTACATGGCCCCATCAGAATTCTGAGATGTCTGCTAATACTCACACCCAGGGATGCACTTACATCTTCCCCTAGGTATTCAACAAACCAGTAATCCAGTTGGCACACAACCAGTAGTCAAGTGTGGCTTTAGGGAAGATGACTGGTTGACAACAACCTTGAGAACCACATAATGTTCAGCTTACAAGCAAGATCCTGGGCCAGGCGATCTGTTTCTAGAAGTATAGGAAAATGCCAAGCAGAGAAAACAATAGAAACAATAGAAGCAACAAATGTTCTTTAAAATATGTCAACTAACATCTAAACCCTGAAGATACAGCTTGCAGACATTCTGCCTACATGGTTCTTATTCTCTAGAGAGTGCAGATGGACAATACACAAATTAAAAAGAGTTAGTGAAATAAATGTTAATAAGTTCTAGGAAAAAAAAAAGATAGGATTCAGAAATGCTGTTGTGACAGAAATGAGCCCATTTTCTGTCCTGTGTGTTCAGTCACTCAGTCACGTCCCACTCTTTGCGATCCCATGGACTGTAGCCTGCCGGGCTCCTCCGTTCATGGAATTTTTCAGGCAATAATACTGGAGTGGTTTGCCAATTCCTACTCCAGGGGATTTCCCCAACCCAGGATGCGAACCCATGTCTCTTGTGTCTCCTTTGCATTGGCAGGTGGATTCTTCACCACTGGCCCCACATGGGAGCAGTTTGCAAAGGTTGCATTTTGAATTATGGCTGAGAAATTATTTATTCACAGGCAAATTTTTTCAGGATCCAAAGACTTGTGAAGGAATTGAATTTAATATAGCCAGTTTCAGTTGCAGATCTCTAGCTTCCAGCTTTTCCCTAAGCTTCAGAGTCAGATTCCAAAAATCAGTTGGAGTCCTCTTTATAATACGTGAAAGTTTATGTAATTTAGGAGTTATGAGTCTAAATCTGGAGTCAGTTCACCTTGATCCTAGTCTTAGCTTGAGCAATTCCTATCTACTAGGAACTGCCTGGGGAAGTTCATTTGACTCTGCCTCAAAATTTCACATTCTAAAATCAGCATAATTGTACTTATTTCATGGGTTTGCTATGAGCATTACATGAGATAATTGAGATGTGTGGACCACATTGAAAGGCGCCTGGTACACAATGGTGGTGATAGTGGTTTAGTTGCTCAGTCATGTCTGACTCTTGTGACCCCATGAACTGTAGCCTGCCAGACTCCTCTGTCAGTGGAATTCTCCAGGCAAGAACAGTGAAGTGGGTTGCCATTTTCTTCTCCAGGGTATTTTTTGACTCACGGATCAAACCCAGGTCTCCTGCATTGCAGATGGATTCTTTACTGACTGAGCCACCGGGAAGCCCGTGGTACACAATAATTGTTGAAAATTTGATAGCTATTGTAATTATAAGCATGGTTCTAGTTTATTCTGCATACTTATGATGACTGAATATTAAAATGTTATCCAAAACCATTTCATTTTTGTGACTCAAAACAAAATATAGAAACAGTAAAATATAAAGTAGAAACAACCAACTCACATGAATAAAACAAATATTCAGCTTCACTGGAATTCAAATGCTTATTTTAAAATGAAAAAAAAAAAAGTTTCTTTTCACTAACTTGTTTTACTAACAAGTATGGGAGATATTTTAAAAGAGAGAATAGTCTTAACTAACATCTAATAAAATAAAAAAGGTTTAAGTTATGACACATTTATAGAAGAGAAAAAAACAGTAGTTAAAATGATATTTATTATGCATTTTCAAAATTATGAACCTATAATTATGTTGTAATATTGAAGGTAAGCAAACTATACCATTACAAATTCAGGTTGATCCAAAATAATTAAAAATATAAATAGAAAAATATCTTATGGGAAATAGCCCAAAATGTTAATTTGCATGCTATTTGTTTCTGAGGAATACATTTTTGCCATTTTTATATTTCATGCTTTACATTTTATCATCAGTTTATATTATTTTATACTAAGAAAAATATTAATCTAAAGCATTTCCTTATAATATATAGGACTCCAGACATTTTGATAGAATTCACTTCTACTTTATTTAGTTGAAGGTCCGGGTATTTCATGAAAGTCCTTTACTTCAATTTTTTATGATAAAATGGAAATTATTCTAGGTATTTTAAGCAAGGTAGGAATAAATGAAGGGAATTATACTTATGAAAGTGGTCAGGCAGGGTTGCACAGATAGACTGCTCCATGGACACACAGAACTGAGGCACCAGGGAAGTAGCTCCTGAAGACAGCGGCCTCTCACATGCGGAGGATGGAGAGATGCCTGCAGTTTCAATTTCGAGATCAGAGAGCCACAGCCGCCCCCCGTGCTACTCAGCACCCACAGGGGCATGGACTGGGTCCTGGCAGGGCTTTATTGGTCATTTTTCTTCTCCAGTGTCTTCCATATGTAAGTCAAATTTCTATTATTATTTTTAATAATCATCTTTGTAATAACTCTCCAAAGTGTTATTTTGATAAAGCTGTGTCCATTCACAATCACTTTACATCTTAGTCAATATCAGATATTGCAAGTAAGATGTATTGTTACCATGTTTAGCTGCTCAGTCGTGTACGACTCTTTGTGACCCCATGGACTGTAGCCCGCTAGGCTCCCCTGGCCATGGGGCTTAAAATACTGCAGTGGGTTGCCATGCCCTCCTCCAGGGGATCTTCCCAACCCAGGGATCGAACCCAGGTCTCCTGCACTGCAAGCGGATTCTTTACCATCTGAGCCATCAGCAAAACCTTAGAATACTGGCGTGGGTAACCTATCCCTTCTCCAGGGGAACTTCCCAACCCAGGAATGGAATCGGGGTCTCCTGCATCACAAGTGGATTCTTTACCAGCTGAGCTACCAGGGAAGCCCGTAAGATGTATAGATTAGTATCACGATTTTATTAAGTAATTTTGTCTAAATTATAGTAGTTCCAGAAAAACTGCATTATGTAGATATTTCACTAATTCAGTCAAAATGTAATAAATAGCTTTTCTCTGACATACACTGTGTTGAAATTTGTTCTCAACTGTGCATTTCGTTTCCTCATTTCCCTCTTTGACTCATTCTGCTTCCCTCTTCTACAGTTCCCTCCATATTGTTCTTTAATTCTCTCCATGGAATACTCCCACGAAAAGGCCTAGGAAACCTCTACGTTTTCCAGAATCCAGGATGAATTCCTTATACCTCATCACTAATACCACCGGTAGACTCTTCACAGTTATCCCCTTCTACTCCAGGTAGCTTTATCAGATTTACTGTATTCTGAGTTCTCCCATGTGTTTAGGGCCCTTCTATTAATAATGCCCTTCCCAACAAGTAATCTTGACCTGAGGGTAGCAAAACTCTCACCTTCCACGTTAAACTTGTGTGATCTCACTAAATAAAATGCTACTTGACCTCCATAAAAAATATAACATTTTTTCCATTCTTCTTAACTTTGGACTAAAGGCAATATGGCTCAAGCTGCACTGATTTCCATGATTGATTTGGCTGGTCAAGTGCAGAGGTGGCTGTCTCTTCCTCCCCGCATTGCTTCATGTGTACGCCTGAGGTCAACAGAAAGGAAAGTTTTCTCAATAAACAAGCTCTGCTCTTCAGTCACTGGGCTTGACAACAGCCATCTCCTGCTATAGCTACCCACTGTATTCTCACAGACATTGGCATCAACAGGCTCATTTTTCATTAGTTTTTATTGACATTAAAATTACATATAATTTTAAAGATATTTCAAATAACTTATGTAACTTGATATTCACAGGCTTGTTATTGGCAAGGAAGTGTGAGAATTATACTATAAAACATGATATGTAAATTTTCTAACATATTTTCTAAGCATTGTCACATTCATAATTGGTTTATTAAAATTTTACTTTGAGAACCGAAAAAATGTATGGCTACTTATACATGCTTAAATGATTCTCAACATAAATGAGCTTCCATTCTTGATACATTTTCTTGTAAAGATTTTGCAATCTACTAGTAGTTCTGAAACCTCTACCTATGTGTACCAAAACTGTATTTGGTTATATGCCATATATTATGGCTTTTTTCTTTTTTTGGTCACTGTGTGCATCTTGAGGGACTTTTAGTTTACTGACCAGGGATCAAACGGGGGCATGGAGCCTTAATCACTGGACCACCAGGGAAGTCTTTCTTGAGATTTTTATTAATCTGTGGCATTATTTCAATACTGCAAAATTTTTATCCAAATATAATTTCGATCAAATCATACATATGGGTCAACAACAACAAAAATAGTTATTGAATGTCTACTAAGTACTATTACAGGTTCTGATATTTTTCTTTAGGACTAGTTTCCAAAGTTGTAGAAATGTTGCTGTTTACTTCAGTTCAGTCAGTTCAGTCACTCAGTCATGTTCAACTCTTTGCGATCCCATGAACTGCAGCACACCAGGCTTCCCTGTCCATCACCAACTCCTGGAGCTTGCTTAAACTTATGTCCATCACGTCAGTGATGCCATCCAACCATCTTATCCTCTGTCACCCCCTTCTCCTCCTGCCTTCAATCTTTTCCAGCATCAGAGTCCTTTCCAATGAGTCAGTTCTTCACATCAGGTGGTTATTTACTTACATAATGCTTATCACATTTTCATAGTTCTGAGGGATAGGGAAAATAGGATGTCATATTTTATTGTAACATCCATTGATTTTATTTTTCTTTATTCACACATCCCAGATACCATTTTCTAAATTGTGAATCAACAGCTAAGTGATGTCACTCTATTTTTTCACTTTTTTTTTTTGTACCACTAAATAAAACTCTAGAGAGAAGAGTTACTTTTACATTGTTCTATTCATTATAGCATGTACAGAATTTTAATTACCACACAGAATGCAGATTTCCCCCAAGGACACCAACTGTGGGAAATGTTTAAATGTAATCATAATAAATCTTCTTACCCTTATTACTTAAAACATCCATCATTAAAACTTTGGGTTTTCCTGAAATACTATTCCATCCAGATCTCATTTCAGAAAAGTCATGCATGAAGAGAACAATAATAAAATGGGTCCAAAAATTTTTTTAGTTAAAAGTTATGAAGACATTTTCATAGTCTGTGACTTACCATTGTCTCTGCAAGCCAAGGACATTCTTTATGATTTTACAGTTACCTAATTTATTGTTTATAATATAAGGAAGTTCATTTATTCTCCAGGAATCTGAGCTTTAACTATCTTGGTGAGATTTTTATGATTCACCCAACAAATTAAAAACATTTCAGGAAGATTGAATAATGAAATAGAGAAGTAAAAGGAGTTTGGAAATCAGAATATAGGAATATAGTTCAGGTAAAACTTCCCTGGTGGCTTAGACGGTAAAGCATCTGCTTACAATGTGGAAGACCCGGGTTTGATCCCTCGGTCAGGAAGATCCTCTGGAGAAGAAAATGGCAACCCACTCCAGTATTCTTGCCTGGAAAATCCCATGGATGGAGGAACCTGTTAGGCTACAGTCCATGGGGTCACAAAGAGTCGGACATCACTGAGCAACTTCACTTTCACTTTCAAAGCAATATTAACAGGAATATATATATATACATATATATATGTATATATATATATAAATTGAGCCATCTATCTTTGATTTATCTTTTTAAATAACAACAATAACCCATAGGGAAGCTCTAGTTTTTCTTATCAAGCTATTCAAACAAAAACAGAAATGATAGAGTAAACAGTAATTTAGTATATTCAGTTTAATAAATGTTAATGATAAATAAGCGCCAACACACAAAAAGCAGATACTGTTAATTGAAGAGTAAGCACTTTCTAATGTTATTAGATTTAAAGACTCTGTGTTTAAGCTCCACAAAATCATCTGAAAGTTTTGAATTGCATAAAATATAAAATGTTAAATTTTTGTATGACTCTGAAGAAACAGAAAACTACAGCTAGAATATGCAATGTTATGATGTTAATAACCTTGGGTAGGAGGGCAACCAGTGTTCACCTGTTTGTCTGTTAAAGGCAAGAATTCCCAAGCCTTTTTATTTTTATTTTTTTCCCCTAGCCTTTTTAGAAAACAAATTACACTTCAATTTCTTATTTATTAGCTGAATTTTGCAAAATTCTAGGTCACCTGGTGGAATTCGTGCATTTATTTTAATGACATATGTACAAAAATCTATGAAAGATAAAAATTCTGTAAGCATTGTGGGATCCTAGATAGAAATGGTATTCCTGACAGCAGTCTAGTAATCAAGCTTTGCAAAGCTGTGACTCAAAAAATTGTTTTTTTTATTTTCCTTTTATGAACCTTTTCAATTAGATATAAAGATTTTGTTTTTGCTTCACATGGTGTTTTAAATTGATATTTCATCATTTTTATATTGCTGGACTGGCTCTGGGTTATTTAGCATTTATTAATAATTTCCATCTTGACCTTTCCCAGGTTTTGCTATTTATTAGGTGTTTTTGCACTATTGCAGAGATGACTGAACAGAATTGAGGAATTTTTTTTTTTTCGCCCCTTTTTAAGCTTTCTACTTTAAATTATTTTTACACTGACCTTTAAAGTTGGTCTGTAGCTATGATTTGAAAGTTCTGTTTAAAAACCACCCTGCTGAAACATCAGACAATCCCAAAAGTTCAAAACATATTGGCCAGCTGATGGCTAAGAGCAAATGAAACCAGGCACAAGAGAGGGTTGAGAACAGAGAAAGGGGGCAAGGGATGTCAGGGTTCACAGAGGTCTTTGGTATATCCATCATGACTATTTGTTTTTTAAATGCTTACTGACTTAGGAAAGCAGGAAGCCCCCTGTGTGTTGGTAAGTTGTGTTTGATGGAAAATGTGTCTGACATCTGGGTATATATGCAGTGAAAGTGAAAGTGTTAGTCACTCAGCCAAGTCCGACTCTTTGTGATCCCATGGAGTACAACCTGCCAGGCTCCTCTGTCCGTGGGATAGCGGGTATTTTATTTTCCCAATGGATCACCCTGTTTTCATTTAGTTAATTTCATAAAATAGGGCATATTTTGTTGTCATTCAGTTGCTAGTTTCTGTCTGACTCTTTGTGACTCCATGGACTGTGGCAGGCTAGACTTCCCTGTCCTTCACTATCTCCCATAGTTTGCGCAGACTCATTTCCACTGAAGTGATGATGCCATCGATCATGGAAGAGTGTCATCCCTTCTTCTCCTGTCCTCAATCTTTCCTAGGATCAGGATGTTTTCCAGTGAGCTGGCTCTTTGCATCAGGTGGTCAAAATATTGTAGCTTCAGCTTCGCCATCAGTCCTTCCAATGAATATTCAGAACATCTTTGATCCAGATTAAAATCTGAGGGATCTTCAGGTTTTAGGGTTGCAGTCACTGATTGGGTTATGTCTTGGTTCATATTTAGAATCCTTTTGTCCATGGTTACAAAATGGCTTAAACAACAGAATCTGCCTGACCTGAGACACACAGGTCTCTCTTTAATTGCTTGTGGCCAATAAAAGCATAACCACACCTAACTGTGTTCTTCAGAATCCCATAACAGAGTGAAGGAATGCTCTTCTCCATTTGGAATTTTTCCTGACTGCTCATATTTCACCAAGGCCTTGACATCTTCGAGACTATCTGTTACCTGCATTTTTTAATGGACAAAAACATTCTCTTTTCCTTCATTAAAGTGTCATCCAGTGAAAGATGAAATCTCATTTTTAATGAAGCAGCAAGATGTAGCTGATCATATGTAACAAAATAGTTTGATGTTTATTGAGCCATTTAAAATAAGAGGCCATCATTGACTCAGACGAACTATAGTGTAAATAACTCATGTATAGACATAAAGTGGTCAATTATGTGATGGATGGTACCAAAGTATTCAACTTTTATCAAAGAGCTTTGTTTTTCAAAATTTTTAATCCATTTGTCCTCTTTATTCTTCTGTCTTTGAAGTATCAAGAACATATATTACATTAAGCTTGAAAATGTGCTGTTGAACCAGGAATGCTGAAATATTTGACAAAACTGAAGTATGTATTATTTGTAAAAATTACATAACTAGTTATTTATGTGGATTCTGAGTTTCAAAAGTGGATTGTCCAAATGTTGCTAGTATATTCTGCCAGATATTGTGCTAGGTATTTAAGAAGACACATATATAAATCACAGTGGCTTCTGTATGGAGCTTCTGTCCTCAGGAACATAGTCTAGGAGCTGCATTAACCTCCACTAGTATTTTCTCTTTCATGAAGAGTTAATGTTGGGTATTAACTCTGGGACTGTGGTTTATGAAGGGAGGTGTGTGTGTGCTCCATCATGTCCAAATCCTTTTGCGACCTCATAGACTGTAGCCATAGACCACATAGACAATAGTCGCCAGGGTGCTCTGTCGATGGGATTTTCCAGGCAAGAATACTGAAGTGGGTTGCACTTCCTCCTCCAGGAGACCTTGCTGACCCAGGGATTGAACTCATGTCTCTTATGTCTTCTGCACTGGCAGATGAATTCTTTACCACGGCACCACGTGGGAAGCCCATGAAGGGAGGTAAAGGTCATCTATATTGGACTGAACTGATTGTCCTAATGGCAGAAAAGATGTCGAATGTTCTTTGTCATCAGTCATATCCTCTTTTTAAAAATAATTTATTGAGGTGAGATTCACATAACATAAAGTTAACACTTGTAAAATGGGAATTAAAAGCATTTAGCGCATCTACAATGTTGTGCAACCACTGTCTCTATCTAGTCCCAAAACATTTCTATACTTATTAAGTTTCTCCTCATTGCCTTACCCCTTCAACCCTACCAGCCACCAATCTGAGTTCTATCCCTATGAATTCATCTATTCTGGGTATTTCACTTAAATGCAGTTCATATGTGACCATTTTGTGTCTGGCTTCTTTCATTTAGTATGTTTCAGAGGCTTTTGTTTTCTATGAGTTGTAGAATTATATTCATCCTCAAAATGTTTTAGGGTGCACATAAAACTAAGACTATCTGCTAACAGTCTATCTGCTCTTAGTGCAGATAGAATGGTCCAAATCCCAGAGTTGGGATATAGTGCATATTATTTAACCTTTTTGGATCACATATTCTCGCATGTAACTAAGAAAGAAATACCTGTCTATTAGGATAATTTGGAGGCTTCCCGGGTGGCTCAATGGTAAAGAATCTGCCTGCCAATGTAGGAGATACAAAAGTTGTAGGTCCCACCCCTGGGTCTGAAAGATCCCCTAAAGGAGGAAATGGCAACCCACTCCAGTATTCTTGCCTGAAAAATCCCATGGACAGAGGAACCTGGTGGGCTACAGTCCATGGGGTTGCAAGAAGTCAGACATGAATGAGCACACACATACACAATAGAATAATTTTAGGAAATAAATGACGATGTGTAAAATGTCCCAGAACATAGTAGGCCCTCACAGGAGGTTTACTTTGCTTGGCTGTAGCAGAGACAGAATTGTTGCTTCCACTTCACAATTCAATGATTTAACTGATATTCATTTAGAAATATTTCTGTTAATATCTATTGCCATGTAGGTAAGCAACAATAAATATCACTCATTTTGCATATATATATGCTGTTGTTATTTTGAATCCATATCTGTGAAAATATTCTAACACTTCTATATCATAAATTTCAGTAAAATGATAGATTAATGAAAATTTCCCTTTAAAAATCACAACACCTCCATGCTTCGGTTGAGGCCCATTTTGCATGAATTGTAATAGTCTTTTTCATTCTATTCTATTTTACAAGATTTTTCCATTAACAGTGATGAAATTGTTCCATGGAAAGCAATGTACTTCTAAGAACAGAAATTTCAGCAAAGCAAAGTCATGTTAGACCACAAAGTTGTTTCTGCCTTATGTGGAGACTGCTATTCAAAATTACACACACAGTTAAAACTGCTTTCACCCAAAACTGAAAATTTTAGTTTATAGGCTTAATTGGGACATCAAAGGCAACAGATTTTTATTTTTATAAACTGATGTTTGAATATGAACAAGGTCAAGGCTCAACAAATGTTTTTATGACTCCATAATTATTCAGAGTGAGAGGTCTTAAACACACACTGCAAAAATCAAGAACGGTTATCTGTCCTTATCAAAGGGAGCTTGTCACTGACTAAAGCAAAATAACAGTTTAAAAAAATTAGGGATTGTTTTCTGGAAGTTTTAAATAAGCGACTCTTTCCATTGTATACAGGTATTTGTCAGATGCTCACTTCTTGTACTTATTGGACAATTCCTTGGTTAAATTTCATTTCCATTGCTTCCTTTTTCCTTATTACTCTATTTTAGTTCATTGCTTATTAGTTCATGACCCATTTGACCCATTATATTTGTGGAACTTTTATCTATTCTGTGTCATTTACATGATAATGTTATTGAAATAAGTTTTACCTGAAATTCCCTTAAAGTTCATGAGAAATGAAATATCTTCTTATGGACTACTTTATAGAATTTTATTATGATCATTCCCTAAGGAATGTTACACATTTTCTCTGTCTCTTTCTTTCATGAGGAGCAAAATAAAGTTTCATTCCCTGATTTCTTACCTAAAAAAACATAATTTCCCTCTTAGTTCGGTTGTGGACTATCACTTCTCAAGTAAGTTTTTAATGAAATGCTATTTCTGCGGTATGAATGACCACCTACATCAAATTATATTTCAACATAAAAATCCCTTCATAAAGTATTTAATAGGTTGATTTTTAAAGCATGGAAAATAGTTATGAAACTTATTTACTGTTGGCATTTACTCAAACCTCTCAGCTCAAAATTTTTGTTTCTAAAATAGAAATATTAGCAAGCAATGTGACTGTATACAGTTAATAATAAAGTGTGTGATATATCTTCCATATGTATGCACCAGATGCATACATATTAAAATATGTTAATTTTATCCCCTGGAAAAATATTTTATATATTCCACTCCATACTTCATTAAATTATCTATAATGATAAAATAAATGTACTGATTTAAAATAAAACTTCAAAGAAAGATTATGCTAAAACTCAAATGTCTGCATACTTATGCACTTGTCACCAATCTAAAAATTATTTAAAGGTTAGTTTTCTAGTATAATTGCACAGCTCAGAGTTTAAGGTCATCACAACACTAGAGAGTTGAAAAAATTGTCTTCTAGCCTTGACAGATACAAGAGAAAGGAAGGAACTAATTTGAATTGTATATAAATATGAAATAAAAATAAACGGTCTCTTAGACGGTACACAAGCAACAAGATCAGTTCTGATGTACCAAGTTAGGAGGAAAAACAAAAAAAAAAAAATTAAAAAGAATTAAGCTGTCATTTTGAATTGTAGCCAGAGAGTGTTGTCCCTTCACTTTAGATAAAAATTTCAGAATCAAGAAAAGTAAGATATGAGCCTAAACTGGGCTAACAATAAAGCGAGATTTACCAGAATTCCATGAAAGTGGAATTATCTAACATTTTATAGACATGTACAGAGGACAATTGGAATTTCAGGTGGCTCAGTGGTAAGGAATCTGCCTGCAATACAGGAGACGCAGGAGACCTGAGTTCAACCCCTGGATCAGGAAGATACCCTGAGGAGGAAATGGCACCCCATTCCAGTATTCTTGCTGGAAAAATCCCATGGACAGAGGAGCCTGGAAGGCTATAGTCCATGGGGTCACAAAAGAGTCGGACCGGACTTGATGCACAGAGGACAATCTTAATACCAGAACTCATCGAAAAATACTACAATTTTACTGCCATGATTCCGAGCTTACAGATTCTGGATTTTAATTCCAAGGGCATTTTACAGCTGTATCCTTTATGGAACCCTATCATAATCATAGTAGAGAAAGAAAAAATTGCGCTGCCAAAATTGACTTGTGTGATGAAGTGCTTATCTTCCCATAGTCAGCCACCTTCTGCTTGTTAACCTCGTCGTGGAGGGCACCGCGAAGACCACCAACCAAAGGAAACCCCACCGTAATTACTGCAATCCAGTGAGAAACGGAGGCGCCGGAGGCAGGCAGTTCTAGCCCAACAACCATCAACATTCTGCAACTCAAGGAAAGCACAAACATGACCCGGCTCAGACAAGTAAGGCTTGAACAAATGTTTCACATTAAGTGAGTTTAAGGACCTTGCTGGAAATTACAAGGGCTGCTTAGGAAAGCAGTGACTCCCCTCATGGAAGTAATAGGTGTCCAAGAAAAGGAGCTTGTCAGAGATTCATGTGTGGTTGAAGGAGGTAAGGCCCCTCATCCTGGTCACAAGGCTTCATTCAACACAGCGCTCTGGGAGGAGGAGTCAAAGCCAGGAGTCGCAGGGTACTCTCTTCGAAATCTAATTTAAAAGCAAAATGACCTCAAGCCATTTTGCTATGAAAAACCAGGAGGAAAACAATCTCACCTTTCTCCCTGAGTTTAAAAACACTCCATCGGCCTGGCACTGCCTAATTTGAATTCATCGATTGCACATTCCAGAGCACACGGGGACATTTATGCCTACAACAGGAATTACTTCCACATTAGGATAAACAGGCTTGGGATACAGGTACTTCTAAATAACAATTTCTGTGACATGTATTCTTTGAGTATGCATCTTCCCTGCCTTCCACTTCGTGGGCAGGTGAGTTAGGGAGTTCCTATTCTTTAAACACGGATGGGACTGGGCAGCGCTGCATTTCGCTCTTTCCCCCTGCTTCAGTGATAATATAATTCATAGGAAATTCTGCCTCGACCCCGCTCTGTAGTATTCTCTAATGGCTTGCTACACTCGGAAAAAGTGCGCAGTTTTATTCAAGTCCGTTTTGTCGTAGAAAGAAAAAAATAAAGTTGAAGTGGAAAGAGCAGAAGGAAAGATATATGTAGCAAGCAAGCATAAATATGTCGACAGAAGGGTTTAAGAGAAAATGAAGTCAGCAGGGCCTGCGCCACGCGCCGCTATTATAAAATACAGGACAAATCACCACCACCCTATGTTTTGCAGGTTTCCATTAAGGGAATCTTTGTGTGTGAGTAAATGGCTTGTAAATTCAAGCCTTTTTTGTGGTTTGACTTTAAAAGGTGACTGTTTTATATTATGGGTTTTATGCTAACGTGTTGGTATGTTTTTTAATGGTAAACTAAATCAGAAAAAAAGGTCCAATGGAGAAGAATTGATTATATAATCTATCCCAATTTCATCACTTTCTCTTTGTATATAGGCTATATAGTCTATACTTAGAAACAATTCCGAATTTTTTTTTTCTTTTAATCTCTGAGCCTTCCTGGAGGAGCTATAAAGTCATTTACCTTCTTTTCCATTTTTTCATACTTTAGTTAAAAAATATTCATGATCAAATTGTTGCATCTATCTCAAAGTGAAATATAAATTACTCATGTATAAAATTCATTGAATTTATCTGTCAAAGTTTAAAAAATTTGTAAATTATGAACTATAAGTATAATTAATACAAATATACACTGTATAGGTTTAACTAAAAAACTCACAACTGACGCACATAAATTTCATTAATATAAAATGTACTAATTGTAATTTATAATTAAAAGAAAACATAGAAGTAATAAAAATTTATGTGACATATTCAAAAGCACATTGGTGAACCCAAATGCTAGAATCTTAGATGACCTATAAAGAATAGTGCTGTTCTTGGAAAGGAGATATATTATATGTTTTTCAAGCATTATGTGGTCACTAAATTTCCCAAGTGTGTTTTTAAACTTTAGTGAGGTATCACTGATGAATAAAGGGCTTCCCTGGTGGCTCAGTGGTAAAGAATTTGCCTGCCAATGACGGAGACAGGGATTGGATCCCTGGTCCAGGAAGATCCCCTGGAGAAGGAAATGACAACCCACTTCAGTATTCTTGCCTGGGAAATTGCATGGACAGAGGAGCCTGGTGTGATGTAGTCCATGGGGTCATAAAAGAGTTGGACACGATTTAGTGACTGAAC
Source organism: Cervus canadensis (assembly GCF_019320065.1). NCBI lineage: Eukaryota > Metazoa > Chordata > Mammalia > Artiodactyla > Cervidae > Cervus > Cervus canadensis. The sequence goes on along the minus strand of NC_057408.1, from coordinate 27,668,221 downwards.
AACAACATTGATAAATAAAATTTATAAATATTTAAGTTGCACAGCATAATAATTTGAGATGCTCATACATTGTGAAATGCTTAACACAATTAAGCAAATTAGCACATATATCAACTAGTTATCATACTATGTGTATATGTGTGTGTGTGTGTGTGTGTGTTAGAGGGTGGTAAGAACACTTAAGATATTCTCTCTGTGAATTTCCAGGATACAACACAGTTTTATTAACTACAATCACCATGTTATACATTAGATCCTCAGAACTTATTTTTTTTTGTAACTGAAAGTTTATATTCTTTGACCATCTCCCCACTTCCCCCAGTTCCTAGTCCCTGAAAAATACCATTCTACTGTCTGTTTCTGTGAGTTCAACTGTTTTTAGAATCCACATACAAGGGAGATCATACAGCATTTGTCTTTCTCAGTCTGGTGTATTTCACGTGGCTTAATGTCCTCCAGGCTCAGCCATGTTGTCACATTGGAGGATTTCCTTCTTTCTCGTGACTGAGTAATATTCCACTGCATTTTATACCGTATTTTCTTTATTAATTCATCTGTCTGTAGACATTTGGGTTTTTTCCATATGTTGGCTATTGTGAAAAATGCTGTGATAAACTTGAAATCCTGCTTTCATTTCCTTTGAATTTATACCTAGACATGGAATTGCTGGATCATATGGTATTTCTATTTTTAATTTTTTAGGGGAAACTCTGTACTGTTTACCAAAATGCCTGTTGCAATTTACATTTCCACTAACAGTGTACAGGATTCCCTTTTCTCCATGCCCTCGTCAACACTAATGTCTTGCCCTTTTGGTAACAGCCATCCTACCCTGTTTAAGGTGATACCTCATTAGCTCATTATGATTTCTGTTTTGCCTTTCCTTGATTCTTGATGGTGAGCACCTTTATGTATACCGGTTGCTCAGTTTCATGTCTTCTTTGGAAAAGTATTTATTTATATCCTTTGCTCATTTTTAAATCAAGTCATTTGGTTTTATTTTTTTACTAAGACTCATGAGAGTCCCTTGGACTGCAAGGAGATCCAACCAGTCCATCGTAAAGGAGATCAGTCCTGGGTGTTCATTGGAAGGAATGATGTTGACGCTGAAACTCCAATACTTTGGCCACCTGATGTGAAGAGTTGACTCATTTGAAAAGACCCTGATGCTGGGAAAGATTGAGGGTGGGAGGAGAAGGGGATGACAGAGGATGAGATGGCTGGATGGCATCAGCAACTCAATGGACATGGGTTTGGGTAAACTCCAGGAGTTGGTGATGGACAGGAAGGCCTGGTGTGCTGAGGTTCATGGGGTCACAAAGAGTCAGACACAACTGAGTGACTGGACTGGACTGAGTGACTGAACTGAACTGATTGAGCTGTATAAGTGCATTATATAGTTTGGATAGTATCCCCTTATTGGGTATGTGTTTTGCAGTATTTTCTCCCATTCTATAGGTTTTGTTGATTCATTTCCTTTTCATTTTGTTGAGTGCTTCCTTTGTTGTGCAGAAGGATTTCAGTTTGATACAGTCCCACTTGTTTATTTCTGTTTTTGTTGCCTGAGCTTTTGGCATCATATCCTAAAATCTCTGAACTCTTCCCTGGGGACATGTCACCTCCTATAAACCATGTGTTCTTTCTACCCACAGAGTGCAGAAGGTTTATAGAGAAATCCTGTGCCTCGTGGATTTTTCTTGCAATAAAATGTTACCAGTAGTATATCTTTATTGTTTAACCTAACCTTGGACAGCCTATGTGACGTCTTCTTGCTCCCGTTTTCTCTAGGAACTTCCCGAGGTGCTTCCTATAAAAAGTCTCTGGCTACTCCTTTAATTTTACCTTGCCTGCCACTCTTTGATGTGTAATAGATTTCAGTTGAACTCTCATGGACAAATCTGGACTCTGGACCCTCATCTTCTATGTAAAGAACCATTAGTTTAGTTAGTTAGAGCTCTGCTATCTAATTTTTACCCTTCTAACAGACTTGGAGAGGATTATCTTGCCTTTCAAAGAGTTATTTCAGTTTGGCCAAAATTGCTTAATATGTGACTATTCATAGAATTTTGGTTAAGATTGTGGTGGTCTAACATTTTCCTTCTTGATAACTTAAGATTATAGGACAATATGGAAACAATAAATAAATAGAGAAGAAGAGACATGCTTAAGACAAATGTCAGGAATCCACTAATTCCATTGTTTTGAGTATTATGGGGAAAAGTGATGAGCAAGGGGAAAAGCAGCATGATCTGACTATGGAATGTTTAGCCTGCGTCAGCCTGTTCCTGGAGTGGACTTTTAAGGAGGGGCTGTGCACCGATGCCAGTATTCTTGCCTGGAGAATCCTATGGATATAGGAGCCTGGTGGGCTACAGCCCATGGGGTCATAAACAGTTGGACATAACTGAAGTGACTTAGCACACACATATAGTAACCCAAACTGAGACTGGGTGAAGTTCAGGGACCTGAGAAAAAGAGAGAAGCTGAAACAAAGTTTGCTTAGCAAGCATTTTGTTCCAATTGATCTGTGAAGCCAAAATAGTTCAGCTAATAATTTATGAGGCAAAAAATGGGAATTTGAAGGGTCTGTGTCTGGCTTTGTCACAGAAAAACAAGAGGACATCCATGAGCCTAAGTCACGTGGGGAAGTGTAGTTCTTCATAGTGAGACACTTCCTGGGAAACAAGGGTGTGTGTTTCAGTGGAGGAGACAGTTCTTTAACCATTGTTGTTTCCCAGGATTGGAGGGCTCAGGTATAGTTCATCATTGTCATGCCTCAAATGACCTTTGTGGTACTGACCAAATGATGTACAGTCAAGATAGGAAAAAGAAAAATAAGTGGAGCAAAAAGAGCAGAGAGAAGGATACACACACACACACACACACACAGGTTAGACTCTGGGAAGAGGCTCCCATATGGTGGTGGTAATATATATCCACAGGTTCTTGGATTTTTCTTCCATCAATAGTGTGCTTCTAGACACAAGAACAAAGAAGAAGCCTTGGGGTACAACTTCAAAGACTAGGTCATAAAAATGCTATGGTTTCTGGCTTGTTCTATCTCTCTCTTGGATCAGTCACTGTGGGCAAATACAGCTATCAGAAACCCATATTGGAAAGGGGAAAAAAAGGCTTCCTGACATTAGCTAGTGAGGAGATGAGGTCTCCAGCCAACGGCCATATGGGTGAGCGATCTTAGAACATCTACCATCATCAGGTCTCCAGATGGCCACAGTTTTGGGCGACATTTTAAATGCAATCTTACGAGACCCTGAGTAGGAAGTACCCAATTTAGCTGCAGTTGAATCACTGAACCTCTGAGATAATAAATGTTTAAACTGCTAAATGTGAAGTAATTTATTACTCTGCAAGTAACTAACCCAAGCCCTTTGAAAAAAACACTGTATTTTGATTTTCTGCACTGGATTTGCTAGTCTTATCCCCCAAACTATAACATAATGTCCCTGAAAGCAAGAACATTTATTTCTTTTATATTTTCCAGAGCACCTACAATTCCATTGGTCTTGTATAAAAGTGTTAAAAAAATTCTTTATTGCATGCATATTAGGAGAGCCAGGATCAAAATCAAAATCTAGAGAAGAGCAAAAGCATAAATCAAAAGGAATAGACAGAAACAAGAGAGAAACAGGAAAGCTAAATATGCACATGAAAATGTGGGAAAATGTTCAAAGTCAATAAAATGTGTATCTTTGATTATAATTGGTACCAAACAGTTCACATTACTTTCATTTTACACTGAGGCTTTCTGCATTTTGCTTTGTATCAGTTACTTTTTTCTTACTAGTCTGTACCTTAACAATAAAATTCAAAGATCCAATGATTGCTCTCAGATACAATAAATTAGTAGGTAAAAATATCTATAGTCACTATTGAAAGCTGTGTTGTTTTAACATAAATTAACATATAAATTTTTAACTGTAATTGCCTCTAACTCTTAATGTTGTTGGGTTTTTTTAGTGGAAAAATCATAATTTTATGATCATCATCGATAATAATCAATAAATCAGTGGCATTTTTATAAGAATGAGCTTGGTTGCTCTTGCATTTCTGATTCTTTGCGACCCCATGGACTGTAGCCCACCAGGCTCCTCTGTCCATGGGATTCTTCAGGCAAAAATATTGGAGTGGGTTGCCATTCCCTTCTCCACAGGATCTTCCTGACACAGGGATCAAATCCAGGTCTCCTGCATTGCAGGCAAATTCTTTACCATCTGCGCCACCAGGGAAGCCCCATAAATGGGTGCAAATTGTGTGCGTGCATGCATACGTGCTCACTCATGTCTGACTTTTTGCGATCCCATGGACTGTAGCCCACCAGGCTTTTCTGTCCATGGGATTCTCCTGGCAAAAATACTGGAGTGTGTTGCCATTTGTCTTCTCCAGAGGATCTTACTGATCCAGGAATCAAACTCAAGTCTCTTGTGTTTCCTTCATTAGCAGGTGGGTTCTTTACTAGCTGAGCCACCAGAGAAGCCCTTTATGAAAGTAGAGGAGCAATAACTTTGCAAGTGTTTCCTTAAGAACAAAGGAGGTTTGCCTGCGTTTGCCCTGGAGAGTAGCGTTATGTTTTAGGACTGACTCATTTTTTTTTTTTTTTTTGCTCTTAAAGAATAGTAGAAACAACTCTGGTGCAGGGTTGGGTTGGGGATTGATAGGGTAAGAGTCGGGGTATTGAAGTGACCCAGCTTGTTTGATGTGTGTGGAGCTTCAAATTTCTTTTATTTCCACAAACCTTACAATTAATTCTTTGGTATCTCCCTGTTGTCATTTCTTAATAAGACCTTATGCAAAGAGGTTAATGAGGAAAATTGTGTTTTCTGAAATGATTAGGTGAGCAGCATAGATAGAATAGAAATAATTGCTACCTCTGTTACAAATAGAGCAATCTTAACAAAAATGCTGAAAATGTTAAAGACAGATACTTTGAGCACATTCTGAGGACTCAAACAAGAAAATAAATATAAGTAGAGAAAGGTCATTAGGTAATTTCTAGCCATCTTAACTTGTTTCAACTGTATCTATTTTGAGTGCCTTAATAAAGGAAAACTTTACTGGAAGTAGGACACTGTGGAATGTGTAGTGTGAGGACTACACCAAAATAAACTTGTCCAGTGAGTTATTATATTATTAACAATATTGGGCAGGTAAGTTTCATGTACCTGGTAGCTTTCCTAGAACTAACCTAAATGTTAATTTACCTAACCTAACTAACCTGTTTGTTAATTTACCTAACCTAACTAACCTAAATGTTCGTCTAATTAACACTGTGGATGTGTGCATTGTGGAAGCCGAAGTGGTAAATGCCAAAAAAAAAAAAAGAATATTTTGTGTCTTGGTTTTTTCATTTAGATGAAATGTTCCCATAGAAATGACCACATGTTTGTCTCCTGTTGGACTTCCCTAGTGACTCAGATGGTAAAGAATCTGCCTGCAATGCAGCAGACCCAGTTCAGTCCTTGGGTCATGAAGCTCCCCTGGAAAAAGGAATGACAACCAACTCCAGTATTCTCATCCAGAGAATTCCATGGACAGAGGAGCCTGGCAGGCTACAATCCATGGGGCTGCAAAGAGTCAGACGTGACTGAGTGACTAATAATACTTGGCTCCCATTAGAACTTTGTGCTCTTTCTGCTTCCTGTCTCCAAGGAAAGATCCAGCATTTCATTTGGCCAGAGTTCTAGAGAGTGGATTGAACTGATTCAAGGGAAGAGTAGTCTGAGGTTTGCTTTCTTTGTTTAGTTTGGGTTTGCAAATTCGAGGATCTTTTCCTCCTGAGTTTTGAAGTCAGTCAGTCAGAGAACCAAGCCTAGCTTCAAGAATCTGTGCTAGCTGGAAAGCATGGAGCTTTGTGAAGGGTGCTGGGAACATCCCATGTACACAATCCTTCCATAGTTCACTCTGGAAATTCATTTCCAAGTTCATGTTCTGGACCAGATTTTTCTCACTATCACAGGATAGTTATATTAATATTAAAATAGGCAAGATTTGGTTGTGATCTTAGAGAACAAGAAAGTCTTCAATCAATACTATGCTGATACCGCAACCCTAAGCTTAGCCTAAACGTAAGTTTTCTCAGTCATATTTATTCTCAAATAAAGAAAATGATGCTACCAACTGAAGTTAGCGTTTCAATTTGAAGTTCATTATAGAGCTTCTATGACAGATGAGGAAAAACTAAAACAGTGATTAGACCCCAGAAGGGTTCCCCTAGCGGCTCAGTGGCAAAGACTCTGCCTGCAATTCAGGCGATGCAGGTTCAATCCCTGGATCAGGAAGATCCCCTGGAGAGGGAAACGGCAACCCACTCCAGTATTCTTGCCTGTAAAATCCCATGGGCAGAGGAGCCTGATAGGCTGTGCTCCATGGGGTCAGAAAGAGTCAGATAGCAGTTAGCGACTAAACACACAGACTCTTTCATTCATTAATTTCACACGGTAGTTCAGAGCACATTCTCGCAGAATCTAATGATGCCATTTGAGGACTATTTTCCTTCTCTGCTATAACCGTGAAACTAAATGCACATTTTTCTTACTGACTAGTTTCACTAGCAAGGTCAAAAGGTAACTAAAGCCTATATCTCTATGAGAGAAAATTGTCTCTGATCAATAGTTCCACTCGAATCCTCACTCTTAATGTATATCAGAGCTCAAGCCACAAGAAGCTGAGTAACCTGCTGTCATCCACCGCATGGCCGGGAGCCAGTAAGGCACTTAGTGACGCCCTCTCTCCTCGCTGCCAGGCTTTGAAGGCAATTTATGCATCTGAACATTGGGAGATTTTTTTTTTTTAACTTCCCCTACAGGAAAGAAGTTTCACTCCAATATTGTTACAAAAGGGAGTCATTCAAGAACCCAGCAGTTTTTACTTGTTGATCAATGATATCAAAATGTTTATCAAAATGATTTGTAGTATGAATTATTCTACTCCAAGAAGTACAGTGTAATTAAAAATAAACCTGGAAAGGTAGTATTAGAACCTAATATAATCCAAAATGATTCTATATGATGCTACACTTTATCTCATTCTTAATAGTGTATTACACAAAATCAAAAGTAGTATTTGCTGTTGATTGAATGAAAAAGCAGAAGTTTAAATTATGAGAGATTTCATGCTAGTTAAATCTCCAGACAGCATTTGGAGGAGAAAAGTACAATTTAACTGGCAAAAGAGTATATGTTTTGAATACAAATGAAAATTGTACACCCACTTCCTCTGTCTCACCAATAATATAGCAAATGTTCTTACTGAGTACTACTCAAAACTTGCTTAAATGATCACTTCTAATTCATCAAATTTATTTATTGTAATAATGGAAACAATTTACCCAGTGCCAGAATTTGTTTGTGAAAAATAATCAAATAGTTTTCTGTGGAAATAACTATTTTAATGACTATCTACATCTGTTATATTACCTTTATTTCATACTATCTTCTTTAATAGTTAAGATGTTCATGGAAAAATGTATCTGACTCTGAATAAAAATTACTCACTATCTCTTTCTGGTCCCTAAAATGTGAGAAACTACCCCTGTTTCAGTGGACAGAGGAAAATGCTTCAGTTCTTCCTCAAAGTTATCTTTTTTTTTTTTTTAATTTTTTTATTAGTTGGAGGCTAATTACTTCACAACATTTCAGTGGGTTTTGTCATACATTGATATGAATCAGCCATAGATTTACACTTATTCCCCATCCCGATCCCCCCTCCCACCTCCCTCTCCACCCGATTCCTCTGGGTCTTCCCAGTGTACCAGGCCCGAGCACTTGTCTCATGCATCCCACCTGGGCTGGTGATCTGTTTCACCATAGATAGTATACATGCTGTTCTTTTGAAAACATCCCACCCTCACCTTCTCCCACAGAGTTCAAAAGTCTGTTCTGTATTTCTGTGTCTCTTTTTCTGTTTTGCATATAGGGTTATCATTACCATCTTTCTAAATTCCATATATATATGTGTTAGTATGCTGTAATGTTCTTTATCTTTCTGGCTTACTTCACTCTGTATAATGGGCTCCAGTTTCATCCATCTCATTAGGACTGGTTCAAATGAATTCTTTTGACGGCTGAGTAATATTCCATGGTGTATATGTACCACAGCTTCCTTATCCATTCATCTGCTGATGGGCATCTAGGTTGCTTCCATGTCCTGGCTATTATAAACAGTGCTGCGATGAACATTGGGGTGTACGTGTCTCTTTCAGATCTGGTTTCCTCAGTGTGTATGCCCAGAAGTGGGATTGCTGGGTCATATGGCAGTTCTATTTCCAGTTTTTTAAGGAATCTCCACACTGTTTTCCATAGTGGCTGTACTAGTTTGCATTCCCACCAACAGTGTAAGAGGGTTCCCTTTTCTCCACACCCTCTCCAGCATTTATTGCTTGTAGACTTTTGGATAGCAGCCATCCTGACTGGTGTGTAATGGTACCTCATTGTGGTTTTGATTTGCATTTCTCTAATAATGAGTGATGTTGAGCATCTTTTCATGTGTTTGTTAGCCATCTGTATGTCTTCTTTGGAGAAATGTCTGTTTAGTTCTTTGGCCCATTTTTTGATTGGGTCATTTATTTTTCTGGAATTGAGCTGCAGGAGTTGCTTGTATATTTTTGAGATTAATCCTTTGTCTGTTTCTTCATTTGCTATTATTTTCTCCCAATCTGAGGGCTGTCTTTTCACCTTACTTATAGTTTCCTTTGTAGTGCAAAAGCTTTTAAGTTTCATTAGGTCCCATTTGTTTAGTTTTGCTTTTATTTCCAATATTCTGGGAGGTGGGTCATAGAGGATCTTGCTGTGATTTATGTCGGAGAGTGTTTTGCCTATGTTCTCCTCTAGGAGTTTTATAGTTTCTGGTCTTACATTTAGATCTTTAATCCATTTTGAGTTTATTTTTGTGTATGGTGTTAGAAAGTGTTCTAGTTTCATTCTTTTACAAGTGGTTGACCAGTTTTTCCAGCACCACTTGTTAAAGAGGTTGTCTTTTTCCATTGTATATCCTATCTACCTAAAGAAACAAAAGACCTATACATAGAAAACTATAAAACACTGATGAAAGAAATCAAAGAGGACACAAACAGATGGAGAAACATACCGTGTTCATGGATTGGAAGAATCAATATTGTCAAAATGGCTATTCTACCCAAAGCAATCTATAGATTCAATGCAATCCCTATCAAGCTACCAACGGTATTTTTCACAGAACTAGACCAAAGAATTTCACAATTTGTATGGAAATACAAAAAACCTCGAATAGCCAAAGTAATCTTGAGAAAGAAGAATGGAACTGGAGGAATCAACCTGCCTGACTTCAGACTCTACTACAAAGCCACAGTCATCAAGACAGTGTGGTACTGGCACAAAGACAGAAATATAGACCAATGGAACAGAATAGAAAGCCCAGAGATAAATCCACGAACCCAAAGTTATCTTTTGAAATGTCATTCAACTTTAAATGGCAGGTCCCACAACCAACCAAGTTTCTAACTGTTGATTCAAAGAGTGATTCTAATAAATTGTACTTGCTGTACCTGAGTATATATGTAATCATCTCTTATGTTTTAACTTATGATGAATTCAATGGAAGAATAAGATATTTCCTATTTCTGCAAAATGATAGATACAGTTTGGTATTTAAAATAGGTGTGATCACTAAGTAATGTTATAGTGTGATGCAGAGTATTTTTCCACAAATCTCATTAGTAAGTGATATTTCATTGTATGAATAACCCAAAATATGTGGATCCATTCTTCTAAGATGGACATTCAGTAGTTTTTTTCTGTGTGTGTGTATATATGTGTCTATACCCACAAGTGTTTACATGTGTGTACTTATACATACATATGTCTTTAATATGTGTATATATCTATCTATATAAATATAGTTAGATTTATCTGAATATAGATCTAGCTATCATCTATCTATCTATCTATCTATAGGCTTCGCAGGTGGCTCAGATGGTAAAGAATCTGCCTGCAAGAGATTTGGGTTTGATTCCTGGGTCAGGAAGATCCTTTGGAGAAGGGAATGGCTACACTCCAGTATTCTTGCCTGGAGAATCCCATGGACAGAGGAGCCTGGCAGGCCACAGTCCTTGGGGTCACAAAGAGTCAGACATGAGTGAGTGATTAACACTTTCACTTTTTCATATATACACATATTTAACTGTTGGCTTGTAGTATATGTGCATGTTCAACTGTACTAGGTAATGCCTAATTGATTTTTAATGAGTCTATATCATATTACACTCCTGTCAAATGTGGATAGATCCTATGTATACTCAATCTTGAAAACAATGTTATTACCAGATCTTAAGGTTTTGGTCATCAGTTCAGTTCAGTCGCTCAGTCGTGTCTGACTCTGTTACCCCATGGACTGCAGCATGCCAGGCCTCCCTGTCCATCACCAACTCTCGGCATTTACTCAAACTCAATGTCCATCGAGTCCGTGATGCCATCCAACCATCTCATCCTCTGTTGTCCCCTTCTCCTCCCACCTTCAGTCTTTCTCAGCATCAGGGTCTTTTCCAACGAGTCAACTCTTCACATCAGGTGGCCAAAGTATTGGAGTTTCAGCTTCAGCATCAGTCCTTCCAATGAATATTCAGGACTGATCTCCTTTATGATGGACTGGTTGGATCTCCTTGCAGTCCAAGGGACTCTCAAGAGTCTTCTCCAACAACACAGTTCAAAGCATCAATTTTTCAGTGCTCAACTTTATTTATACCCCAACTCTCACATCCATACATGACTACTGGAAAAATCATAGCCTTGACTAGAGGGACCTTTGTTGGTAAAGTAATGTCTCTGCTTTTTAATATGCTGTATAGATTGGTCATAACTTTCCTTCCAAGGAGTAAGTGTCTTTTAATTTCATGGCTGCAATCACCATCTGCAGGATTTTGGAGGCCCAAAAAATAAAGTCAGCCACTGTTTCCACTGTTTCCCCATCTATTTGCCATGAAGTGATGGGGCCGGATGCCATGATCTTAGTTTTCTGAATGTTGAGCTTTAAGCCAACTTTTTCACTCTCCTCTTTCACTTTCATCAGGAGGCTCTTTATTCTTCACTTTCTGCCACAAGGGTGGCATATCTGAGGTTATTCATATTTCTCCTGGCAATCTTGATTCCAGCTTGTGCTTCTTCCAGCCCAGCATTTCTCATGATGTACTCTGCATAGAAGTTAAATAAGCAAGGTGACAATATACAGCCTTGACATACTCCTTTTCCTATTTGGAACCAGTCTGTTGTTCCAAGTCCAGTTCTAACTGTTGCTTCCTGACCTGCACACAGATTTCTCAAGAGGCAGGTCAGGTGGTCGGGTATTCCCATGTTTCAGAATTTTCCACAGTTTATTGTGATCCATACAGTCAAAGGCTTTGGCATAGTCAATAAAGCAGAAATAGATGTTTTTCTGGAACTCTCTTGCTTTTTTGATGATCCAGTGGATGCTGGCAATTTTATCTCTGGTTCCTCTGCCTTTTATCCATATGGTGAATGTAAATTTTATTTTGCATTTCTTGTTTACCTAGTTTACATAGGTGAGGGTGTACTCATGTATGGCGATTACTTATATTTCCAATTCCATGAAATTATAGCTATACATTTACTCAGTTTTCAGCTGGTTTGCTTGCCTTATTTCCTGATTTGTAGAAAGGTATTTTTTAAAAATATATATCCTGGATATAAATATAAATAATTTGGTAATAAAATAAGTTGATTTTATTTTACTTTTTTGTGGATTATGTTTTTTTGTTCTTTTGTGATATTTGTTAATAAGTACAAGTTTTAAATTTAAAATTGTTAAATTTATTATTTCCCCTCTTTAAATTTATCTTCATTAAAGCAACGTTTTAAACCTCATTATAAAGATATTATCTATTTTACTCTAGAAGTATTTCTTTTATCATTTATATTTAAACTTCCCAAATTATTTCAGTTGTTATGTGTATTGAAAATGTCAGTTTATTTAAACTGTGTTAAAATAACTGTTCTGTGTGCTGTGTTAGTCATGCCCCACTTTTTGTGACCCCATGGACTGTAGCCCACCAGGCTCCTCTGTTCATAGAATTCTCCAGGCAAGAATACTGGAGTGGGTTGCCATTCCTGTCTCCAGGAAATCTTTCTGACCCAAGGATAGAACCTAGATCTCCTGCATTGCAAGCTAATTCTTTACCATCTCAGCCACCAGGGAAACCCAAGAGAACCATTATACGTGATTTGATTTCTACTATAATATTTGTTTTCTGTCTTATTTTTCCCCGTATTCCTTTCTTTCCTCATTTTGTGCCGTTTATTTGGATTGTATTTTCATTCAGTTTCATTATTTTTCCTTAATTATCATGAGAGTTATGCATACTATTTTTTTAATATTTTGTAGTTGCCTGTAGAATTTTAATATTAATATTTAACTTAAAACATTTAAGCATAAATAACATCTTTTTATTTTTTCTGGATAATACAAGGACCTGAGAATTAGAACACTCCTAACTCCCTTCTCTCCCTGCCTTGCCACCCCACCCTACAATAACATAGAGCTGTTGCCTTTTAATACCAGATTTTAGTTCTTTCTGCCTTGACTTCTTTAACCACAGAACCTAAATGTTATCTTCATCATTTGCATTCATGCTATGTTTAACATTTACATTATTTCATACACTTAACATTTTCTTCTTGGTTCACTGAGATCCAACTTCTAGAATCCTAGATATTGACAAAAAAACACAGGCAGATGTTGATAAACTTGCTTACTCTTATAAACTTTTATTTGTCATTTCTCACCTCTTTTTTTTTTAAATTTCCAAATGGTTAGCCATGCCTTTTAATCTCCCATTGTTAATATATTATACAGGGTGGAATTTGAATTAACATTTAGCTCCCTTGTGGAATAGATGGTGAAGAATCTTCCTGCAATGCAGGAAACCAGGGTTCTATCCCTGGGTCAGGAAGATTCCCTGGAGAAGGGAATGGCAATCCACTCCATTATTCTTGCCTGGAGAATCCCATGGACAGAGGAGCCTGGTGGGCTATAGTCCATGGGGTCGGAATGTGTCAGACATGACTGAGTGAATAACCACTTCCTTCCTTTACCATTTTGGGGAAAATGGAAATAAACCTGGTACTTTGGAAAAAAAGGAATGACAGAAAGTGTCCAGAAAATAATTTGTTGCATAAGATGCCAATATACATAAATTATTTGAAAATCTCAGAAAATAAAATAACTAGGAAATTTTAGTAAAAGGTGAAATGTAAGTTCCCTAAAATATTTAGATGACCAGTTGAGAGGGGAGTTATGAATGGAATAGGTAGTTTAGGCAATTGTTTGTTGTTCAGTCATTAAGCTACGTCCCACTTTTTACGACCCCATGGACTATAGTCCACCAGGCCCCTCTGTTCATGGGATTTTCAAGGCAAGAATACTGGAGTGGGTGCCATTTCCTTCTCCAAGGGATTTTTCCGACCCCGGGATTGAACCGGAGTTTCGAGCATTGGGAGGTGGATTCTTCACCACTGAGCTACCTGGGAAGCTCTGTATACACAGTTGGAGATCTTCAACACACAGGACAGTGTATGTAACCATGGCATGTCAGGAAAGGTAGAAAGACTTGAGTTTTTGAAAATTAAAAATAACTCTTTATATATTTGGAGGCCTGTCACAATGAAGCAAATTCATCAGTAAACAGAATTTTCCTTGAGTTGATAGGTGTTTTGTTTTACCGGAGTGTCATAACTACTCCTGATTTCTTTACTTGACAGACTATTGTCAAGCTTAAAGGATGTCAAGGTTAAAGGATAGGATTTTTGAAAACCCACCATATATGTTCAGAGGGAAATAGAGTTGAAAGTTAAATGTTGCCTATGGAAAAAAATCAGTCTTTTAATTTTCTGCCCACTAAAGTGTTGCCATCTGATGTCATTTTAATACGCAGTTAACCAGAGGATGGAAATGTTATGATTTATCATGACAGGGTAAATAAAGCAATAAGAGCAAATCTAATTTAGGCATGCATCACTGAGCATGTCTTTTCACTCCTACTTGATAGCTACCCAAAATGATCCAATGAAACATGAAAGGCGAGATGCATTAAAAGTGGGAGACTTTGGAGCACTAAAAGCCTGTTGTGTACTTAGGGGTTCTACAGCCTTCTCCTAAATCACTGACTGCTGGCTGAGATCTGAGAAAGGCTTCTCACGAGCTTCTTAAGCATTTACACTTCCCGCTGCTCTCTGAATCATTTAAGACAGCTGACTCTTCTGTCAGGAACCATAGACGTGAAGTGAAATGTATTTCTGCTGTTGACTAGCAGGGGGTTCCTGGACAAGTTCCTTACCAAGCCTTGCCTTCATTTCTACTTCTATATAATGGAAATACAGATCATGTCAAATAAGAAGCATTTTGGAGTGTTTAATGTGATAATACATGCAAAGCGTTTATAGCATTGTCTAGTAATTATGAAAGCTCTGTAAGTATTAGTCATTTGATTAATACTAGTCCTAACTGTTGTATAAGCTTAAATCTAAAAACTGCCTTAAATAACTGAGGTCACTAAATTTAGCACCTTGTTCTCAAACAGGAAAATGATATGAAAACATGCAGCTCGTCTTCCAGGCTGCCAAGGAGCTAGATTTAAGAGTAAATATTTAAAATTCCACATTAAGCATATGTAATTCTAATGGTCTCACTCATTCAACCTGTCTAGGTTCAGTGTTTATTTTGAAAGATCCAAAAGAGTCACTTGATTTGCGTTCTTCCTCTCAACTCTCATTTACCTAATAGTTTTCTTTTCAAGACTTTCCTGATTGCTTAATTTATGTTCCCAAAGACTAAGAATGAAGCATTATCATGGAGCAACAACAAAAACAGAAAGAAACAAAACACCTTTTCTAAGAATTTGGCTTTTTTTCGGGACCAACATACTCAAACTCCACATAGATTTTAAAAACCCTGGTGACTTCTTCCTCTTACAAAAGGCTGTGCCTGGAAAATGCATAGTGAAAACACTTTTCAAAACAGTCCCAATTGTGTTTGTTACTCTAGTGGTGATGGTTGTTCTTATTGAGCGTCTAGGGCATATCTGTGACTTTTTCACGTAATATCAGTGATTGGAAAATGTGATAAGATGATATTTTCAGGGAACCCTATGGCATTAGTGTTACAGCTTGCAAAGAAAGGTAGGGTGATGGAAGATGAAGGACAACTGACATGTCATGCTCCCTGGGTGCCGGGTAGTCATTTGTATACCTGCTTACGAGAAGTATTACTGACTGCATTTTTCACAGAAGAAATGGAGGTTATAGAAGTTGTTCAAGGTCACACAGCTAGAACTTGAACCTGAGTTTGGACTCACATTAACTACTGCCAATTCTAATTATGTTAATAATATTTCTGTTGAGGAGTCTGCTCTGCTACTGAACAGAAAACCACAAAAACCTGCGTAACCAACTTAAATGAGTTTTCTATCTTGTGAAAGTATTATTCCACAAGATCTCAATTTGTCTCCTGCAGTTGTGGTTGAGCTAATGTTTTAGTTCCAAATAGATAACTTACTTTACTTCCAATGTCTTAATAACATAAATGCCATAAACATTCTTGATTCACTGAATTTGTTACCAGTTATTAAAACTTGATGCTTAATGTCAGGGGAATGGGTTTCAAAATAAAATTTGAGAAATAGTTCAATTTATCAAGAAAAATTTGAAAATAAAAAGTAGCTGAAATCATGTGCGCATCAGACACATATTAAAGCTCAGGAAATTTTTCAAAATGAACAACTCAGAAAAGGAATTGACAGCCAATGCCATCCACCATGGCTTCCCCTGTGGCTCAGGAGTAGAGAATCCACCTGCAATGCGGGAGATGCAGGAGACACAGGTTTGATCCCTGGGTCAAGAAGATCCTCTGGAGGGCATCCCAAGGAGGGCATCACAACCCACTCCAGGATTCTTGCCTGGAGAATCCCATGGACAGAGGAGCCTGGTGGGCTACAGTCCTTAGAGTCACAAAGAGTCAGACACGGTGAAGTGACTGAGCACTCACGCACACAGCCCACTATAGTGTGTTGCTAGTGGGTCACATTCTCAAATATAGGATGTCCTTAGGTGTTAGAGAGATGCATTTTACTGTTATATTTATATATCATATTGCAATGACATCTACACCCTGGTGGCCCGGCAGACTGGGTTGTCCATTCTTGCACATGACTTGGCACAGGATGAATGACTCATGTTTCCTAAAGAAGTGAATGGGTAACTCACAAATGAATGATGAATTTCTGGAATATAAGACTATGAGCACATTATTTTGCTTTACTTTTCTATGCCTCTCATATGTTTTACCACCAAGCTTCTGTTACTTTATATAGTGATAATAATATTTATTTTAAAGAGTCAATTTGCTTTGAGAACTGAGAGATTAGGGTGAATGTCACTGAAGAGATTATGCACATATACCCAAAATTTCAAACCCATGAAAGCTGTGATGCTTGTAGCTCAGTTTCCACCCCAAATCACCTCATTAGCATTCCACACCAGCAATGTCGTGTGAAGGCGGTCTTCCATTTCGTAACAGAAACATGAAAAAGAAGGGAGATGAAAAGAACAGTGAGAAGGAAAACACTTCATTAGGAAAATAAATCCTTGGTTACAGTTCTTGTTCCTTCCAAGAATAATTTAGGCATGATTATGAAAACATCGAAAATGTATTTTAAGACTGTTTTCACTCTGCAGGCCATTTGATGATGACTGTGAGGTTTATCCTGAAAAAGTTACTCAATCAAAAACACAAGGTCAAGCATAATGAAACATTTTTTGTATTTGTAAACTTCTAGGGGTATTTTGTAACATCAGTTTTCCTATCTTCCCCAGATTTACTGTCCCTTGCCTCATTATTGAAGAATATCAAGGTCAAATATTTTGCCATGTCTTTGGTGAAGCTCTTATACTCCAGGAATTCAACAGATTTCTCTGTGGGTGCATATAGACTATTGTCTCTCTGTGTGTGCTTCTTAAAGTGAAAAACAAAAGCATTCTTGTTTATTACCTTATTTATTTAATTTGGCATTTTTACCACTAGTGTTGACAATTAAATACTGAAATCTTTGTGATGAGTGAATGAGAGAAAATTCTGCCTCCTTTGATAAGAGGACCTTGAATTTAGATTCTGGAAAATTGTATGGTCTTCAAACATATTTCTGAATTTAAATGCCCTCAGTGCTTCTGTAAAATGGAAGATTGAATTGTTTAAAGTCACACAACTAGGAAGTGCCAGAGCTCTGTTCCCAGCTGAGGCCATAGGGTTAATTGTGTTTTGTGCTGTGTTTCAGCTTGATCTAGTAACATGACTCTCCCCTCCCAAAATATAGTATTGCACAGTTTGAAGTAGTTGAGGGACAATTAATCCTTTTATTGCCATCACCAAATCTCTGAGAGACTATGTGTATAAATCCTGCTAGTTTTCATCAAAGCAAACTACTGGTTTCTGTGATTTTTAGGAGACTATGGATTATTTTTGACAAGCAGAATGATATAGAATGCAAGAGCCTGTTGAATGTAAGATTTAATATAAGTTCTCTGATGTGGAAAGAACATTGACTCACTGTAATCCCTGGGTTCCTGTTTTTCTCTCTTTCTATTTTTCTCTCTTATCTCTCATGACTTCTTGCGTAACATGATATCTGTGTTTGCTCAGATAGTAGGATCTTCATGTCTGACTTTCAAGAAGTGTACTCACTAACCTACCATAGGTGTTCTTATAAAGCGTGATAGGTCCTGAATGATAGGATCATGAAAATTGCTCATAGATTTAGAGAACCTAAGGCCTAAACTGCTAAGTCAAACTTAGGTTTATGCATGATCTACTATGAGAATCAGTGAAACCTAGAATTGGTGTTTACTTTCCTCACTAAAATGCAAGAATATTTCCTGGAGTGTGCTGGTCAGTTGTCACCTGTAGGTCCCTGATGTTTTTAGCCAATGGAGTATGCCAATTAAATAAGATATGGCCTGAGCTTCAAAATTCGTTCCCTTTCTCTCTGAACACCTTCTTTATTTGGTGTTACATATTTCCTCAGAGTTCTTATAAGTTCTATATCCTTGATGGACACACACACACACACTAAAATGTATTTAAAAATTTGATAAGCCTACTATACAATAGATTTGAATCTAGTTATAAATCAATATTAACTAGATAAAAATATATAAAATTGGACAACATTTATAGATCAATGCACTGAAATAATCCTATAACCCAGGGGTCCCCAACCTCTGGGATCTATTGCCTGATAATCTGAGGTGGAGGTGATATAATAATGATAGAAATAAAGTGCACAATAAATGAAATGAATCATCCCCAAACACCCCCCTCCTCAGTTCATGGAAAAATTGTCTTCCTCAAAATGGGTGCCAAAAAGATTGGGCACCACTGCTGTAACCCGAAGATTTAGATTCTACCCAATATTGCCATTAGGGATAAACTGTTTTATGCTTCTGAATTTCATTCTGCTTTTCAGTGTGATGTGAAAAGCAAGATAATATATTCATTTCTATAGGTTGTTGTTAAGAGTCATACTAGTTTATGTAAACAAATGTCCTAAAAATGTTATAAATGTTTATAACCTTTTCCTTATTAGTATTATTCTTGTTTATACTTTGGCTCTTCTATAAAAGTTTGAAGTGGCTTATGAAAATATACTAATAACACATGGAAATGCAAATAATATTTAGACATTCAAAACAAAGAATAATAAAAATCAGGAGTTTGAGGCCAAGATGAATGCATTATTACTATTAATAAAAGCATAGAAAGAAATAAATGAGGGGTAATTTGAGTTCTTCCATTTTAAAAGCATTTTACTTGCCTTACTTTGTTGTGGCTCTATTTTCTTCACCCCTAGGATTGCACAACCTGTAACAAAGAAAGATTGATTAATGCATCAAATAACAGCTTTATATTTTTTCAATTCTTCCCTTGTATTGATGAAGAATAGTTATTCTTTTATTTTTATAGTAGAGGAAAAATCAAGATCATGCTAATTTCTAATAGTTTAGGATTTAATATCATGAAAAGTACTCAAATAAAACTACCAACAATTCATTGATCAAACCACATACTATTTTATTAATACGTGGTGTCAGTTGAATGATGCTCACTTCCAGAAATGTAACAATTGCAAGGGATATAGATGAGAGTTGTTTTTTTTTTTTTTTAAAAAACAACCCATAACAGATGTTTGCAAGATTTTTTCATCCTACTTAGAACATTATAAACATATGGAATGGTCTATCAGGCACAATTGCTGAGGCAAAACACAAGGATCATTCAAGAAACAATTAGATTCTGTTCTCAAGAAATGGAATACTTTAAAGGATGAGTCCTGATGGGCCTATTGTCCTGATGAGCAAATAGCTTTAGCTAAACCCTTTAAGATCCTATCTCCATTTGAATGTAAATATCACCACAATGTACTCATATCTAGATTTGGGAGATTTTTCTTCTCTGCAAGAAAGGAGAGTATGTTCACATATTCCATGTCTAGGCTGTAAAACACCTACATGTAGTAATTTTGTTTTCATTCTCTTCATTGTTAAAAGAAAGGAAGAAAATTCTCATCATTTTAATATCTTCATTTTTGGGGTAATGTTTAATGGGACTAAATGGTGATTTTTTTAAAAAGAGTAAAATTTTTGGAGTACTTTAAGGCACATACTCTGAACTGTATTAGGACATGAATTAGGGAAATATATTAGGGGATAAAAAAGTTATAAACATACAAGAAAGAATTCAACATAATAGCATATGCAGAATATAAGAGAATAAATCTTTGGAATTCCAAGCCATCTTTAAAGCACTTTGTCCTCAGCCAACTGGTATAGCATGACTGAACTCGGCCCTGAGAACACTGTATTTTATTTTATTTATTACTTTTGAAGTACCAGTCTGTCCTTATTAGGAAAGACAGTCTCCTGCCTGTAACCTTTTGACTCTCTGGGTGCCTGCATAAGAATGGTCTTCGAGCCTGGAACACTTCCTTACCTAGAAATAAAGAGTCCTGTAGTCTGAACTGGGCTTATTGCCTGGTGTAGAAATAGCTTTCTCTGCTCTAGACCCATGTTCTCATATTTGTCCTCAGTGCGTGCTTCTTTTGGTATCCGGCCAGTCCCACTAACATATCAGTTCCCAGCATGGCAGGAACTAGGTCCTTTGCCTGCTATGTAAGAGCAGTCAGGGCAGAACATCACCCTAAAGGCTGCCGGGGGAGACCCACTGGCCCGGGGGCCTGCCGCTAACTACCGAAGGCAATCCTGCCCTGTCTCTTCTCTCTGTGACTAAAGCATCGTTTCATCCATTGTGCAAGTCTTGCCTTCCTTGGCCAACCCAAATCATCAAGTGGCTTGACACCCTGGCTTCTGGTGGCAGGCGTTGTTATGTTCTTTACTGTCCTCCATGAGGTGGGACTCCTCCCTTGGAGGTGGAAACAGGTATTACTGGCTTGAGCTCCACAATGCTAATATTAAACACACTTTTCTTTCTTTCTTTGTCCCAATATACTTAAAAAAATTTTTTTAGTAACCTATAATTTTTTGACACCATACAGCTGAGCTACTGAGCACAGAAAACAGAAGATCTTTGTTCTGTATCTACCAGGCATGACAACTTGGTTGAAGTATTTTTGTGCAGTGCAGTGTGTGTTATAAAAATGAATAATTTTGTGTTTTCCAAAAACAAACATAATATTTGAATGTATTTTTCACACTACATGTAGCACTAGCTTCCTAAGAGTCAGCTATGCTCTCCAGGAGTTGTTAATTATTCCTTCTCTTTTCCTGTTGAGGATTAATTTATCTAACTCTTAAGATCAATATACATGATTGATGTGTTATTTCAGACAGTCATGATAGATATATCTTGAGAAAACTATTCAGTAATCAGACAAAAGATATTTGCTGTTCAATAAATCATGAAGACAAATCAAAGTTATTTTAATAACTATCATTTTTACGTATCATTCACATGATAAATGGTGACCCCCAAAATGGTAATAATTTGTAATATATTCTGAGTTCTTCATGTTGTTGCTTAGTGAAGTTGCCAAAGAGACCAACATAGGCACACTGGAAAAGGATGAATTATATTTCCCAGGTAATCTTAAGTTGACCAACTTAGTACTTGTGCTTAAGTATTTAAGAATAGAGAAGAGAAATTTTAGTTTTATCTTATCAATAAAAATTGCTAGTGAATGTGTGTCTCCTTATTAGAAGTTACCCTCTTGAGAGAAGAGTCTATGACCTAGTCAACTCTATATCTCTGACAGATAACTGATTATCAAAAAGGTTTATGGACTAAATGTTAATTGTTAACACAAATTTGCTTTATTGATGTATTCTGCTGAAGTATGCACTTTTATTAAGCTTCTACAAATTAGATGCTAATTGTAGAATGGCAAAATTTAAGACTATCCTTGAACATTTGATACTCATAGTATAAATCTACTTTGACTTAATGAAATATGGTCCTGGCCCTTCTAGTTTCAACACACACAAATTCATCCACTGGGTGCTCTTTAACTACTAATTGTTGTATGTCATTCACGTTCACTTCTGTGAATTTTTAGCTAACTGTTGACAATGAAAACTCGCACACACAAACATGGAGAAAAGCATGGAGTGTATTTTTCCAAGATTAAATCTTCAAAGCCTCATAGGAAATACATCTATAGCATATGGATTGGCATATATATCCTGACTGCTCTCAAACATAATTTCTATTTTAAAAATGACAATTTTATGTAATATGATTGCTTGTTTAGCTAGATTTAATAAATACATATTGTGTACATAATAGTCATGTAGTAATTGTGTTATTAGGTTAAGTTTTTTTCTATCAATAAATTCAGGACTTTATTTTTTTATAGGTATAAATCCTTCCTGAATTATAATATTATAAGAAAAGCTTTGCTATGTAATTATTTTT
The DNA here is from genome assembly GCF_019320065.1 of Cervus canadensis. Taxonomy (NCBI): domain Eukaryota; kingdom Metazoa; phylum Chordata; class Mammalia; order Artiodactyla; family Cervidae; genus Cervus; species Cervus canadensis. The sequence continues at coordinate 27,646,243 of NC_057408.1, read as the reverse complement.
TGTAATCTAATGATGAATTTATTAACTGTTTTGACATTCACCATTCACACAACTAAGATTGTTCTACATTAGTTTTCTTAATATACTGAAATATGGTATTTAGTTCCAAATATGAGATATTGCCATGAAAATTAGCCAGATTAAACTAAGCAGGTCATATGAATGCATTTTAAAATATGATTCCCCATTGAAAAGTTTAAAGCAAATTTTGTTTTTAATAAAGTATGTGTGTGTGTGTGTGTGTGTCTTATCACTCAGTCATGTCCGACTCTTAGTGACCCCACGGACTGTAGCCCACCAGGCTCCTCTTATTTTAAATTAAAATCTTAAATTAATATATTTACAAGCATAGAATTGTGATGAAGTCTCTATGCTTATTGGGCTTCCCTGGTGGCCCAGATTGTAGTCTGCTTGCAATGCAGGAGACATGGGTTCAGTCCCAGGTCAGGAAGATCCCCTGGAGGAGGAAATGGCAACCCACTCCAGTATTCCTGCCTGGAAAATCCCATGGGTGGAAGAGCCTTGCGGGCTACAGTCCATGGGGTCGCAAAGAGTCAGACATGACTGAGCAACTAACACACACTCTATGCTTATAGTGTTTTTGCAACTTTAAAACAATCCATAGGTATGCTGAGTATAAGCAAAATAAAAATACAAAACCAATCAAAGTTTGCAACATTAATGTGGTCTTAAAGATTTATTTTTGGTGTCAGAGTAAGGCTACAATACAGTTACCATGCTCATGGCGATGCTGCCAGCAATGACCAAGGAGATAATGATTCATCTCAATCTGGACATCCATACTATCTGTATGTATGTTAATATGTGTCCCAAAAAGCTACAAAACTCATAAGTGTATTTCTATTAATCTTTTTACAGTGAGCACATTCATGTACCCAGCATTCTGATCAAAGTGCAAAAAATACCAAGTGCCCAGGAACCCTCTCCCCTAGCACACTAACAAAAGATGCCTTTTACTATTATGAAGGGTAAAGACTATTCATTCGTTTCATTCATTCACTTCTGACAGCATAAGTTAGTTTTGCCTGCTTTCATACTTGGTATAAATGAATCACACAGTATTCATGCTGTGTCTGGTTCCTTTCACTCTAAACTGTGCCTGTGAAACTAATTTATTTTCTTGGTGTTCAGTTTATTTTGTTGGTGTTCAGTTTATGTCTGTTTTCTGAATATTTATTTTTTTATTTGTTTATTGCTTTATCACATTAGGATGTCTAAGTCACGATATTTTCCTTGTTATTAGTAATTTATGTTTTCTTCTTTAAGTGATCAGTCTTGCTAGGGGATTATCAGTTTTATTAATAGTTTCAAACAACAAAGTTTAGCCTGGATCAATGCTCTCTGCTGTTTGTGTTTTCCATTTCACTGATATCTGCTCTTGTTTTTACTTATTCCTCTTTTCTAATTTCTGTTAATTTGATATGCTTTTCAAAAATCCAGCTTCATGAGGTAAATGTTCAATCATTTATCATTATAAAAGCCTCAAAATTCATGAGGTATTTTCAGATCTTCATATGTACAGATATGTGTTTATATATATTATATGCTTTATATTTCTTTCTAAACAATTTACAATTTCATGAGCTTTGATGTGTCATATCCACACTAAAATTCTAATTTCTGTAGTGATTTCTTTTACCCAAGAGTTAATCAGTAATATGAAGTGTACTTCCCAAATAATTGAGAATTTCCAAGTTATCTTTTATTATGCCAAGTCACTTCAGTCGTGTCTGACTCTGTGCGACCCCATAGATGGCAGCCCACCAGGCTCCTCTGTCCACAGGATTCTCTAGGCAAGAATACTGGAGTGGGTTGCCATTTCCTTCTCCCATCTTTTAATAGATCTAGAAAAAGTACTAAGAATTATATCAATGTTTTGACATTTATTGAGACTTCCTTTACAGCTTAGCAAGTAAGTGTTTCGTTTTTTTAATGTTACAGGTGCACCTAAAAGCAAATGTTCTATATATGTCAATTAGTCCAAGTGTATTGTCATTTATTACTTCTTTGTTCTTGTGTATGCTTATATGTGTGTGTCTGCGATTTCACCCAGCTCTTTCAAGAGTCTTGTTAAAATCCCACTGTTTATGGATTTGTCTTTCATTCAGTTCTCAAGTTTGCCTTATATATTTTTAAGATAAATTATGAGGAAACAGTAGCATTTCTTCTCCTAGCATCTAAGTTGACTGATAAAAATACAGCAATAACAGCTTTCTTTTGGTTAGAGTTTTCATGATAGAATTTATTTCATGCTTTTTGTTTTTAACTTCTACGCCTGTGAGCTATATATAGATTTGTTTTTGTTGTTATTTTTTTTGTTGTTCTTTGATTCAGTTTGACAATGCTAGTCTTATGATTATTATTTTTAGTCTTTTTTAATGTAATTCCTTATATATTCATGTTTATATTACTATTATTCATTTTATCTTTGAATCTCTATTTCATGTTTACTTCTATTCCTTTCATGTTAGATATTTTATAGTCAATATTTTCTATTATTAGTTGCACATTATTTTATGAGTTCTTAGTGTTTATCATGCAGATTAACATATAAATACTTTATGAATACTTGATTAACTGCCCTTGAATAATAATATCACTTTTATTAATTCCCCAGTAAAGTAAGAACTGTAGAACATGTAACTCCATTTACTCCCTTTTCTTCATTCAAGCTGTTTTAGGCACTTCTGCTTTACGTGTATTTGGGTCTTCATAAAAAGCATTATTGTTGCTTTAACTATACAGTATTAATTTTCTTGTAATGCAGGTATGCTGGCTGGAAATTCTCTTTGAATTTCTCTGTAAACTTTTCATGTTACTTTTATCTTTGAAAGATATATTGGTTGGCTACAGTTGACCCTTGAATAACATGAGTTTGAAAGCTATGGGTTCACTCATACCTAGATTTTTTTTCAAGAAATATGTGCTACAGTACTCCATACACTAGTCAGTTGAATCCACGGACATGGAACCACAGGTATGGAGGACTGACTGTGAAATTATATGTGGACTTTTCAATGTGTAGGGATTGGCACCCCTAAAGTCAGCTGTATATAAAAGCACAGTTCTGGCCTATATTTACTTAAGAAGGGCACCGGAAGGCATGAATACAGGAATATGTCTTTCCTTGGGAGCCCAACTGGAGACCTCTTCTATGATATATTTCTTATTTGGGGGAATTTCTCTACTACTAACTCTTTAAATATCATTTCCTCCCCTTTCTCTTGCAAATTTCCATCTGGAATGGAAATTGCAGGCATACTATACATTTTCTCTGTGTCCAAAATTTCTCTTTTCTGTAATTCCCACCCTCCTTACTTTCCTTTCTTCAGCATGCTTCTCTTCTGCTGACATGTATTCCAGACCACTAAACTTGTGTTCTGCTGTGTCTAACCTGTTGCTAAATCCTGAGTTATCAGTTTTAAAACTTTTTATTTTTTAAATTCTAGACTTTCATTATATCCCTTTTGTGTGTTTCAATTTTCTGGTATAATTTATCATCCCTTTACCTTCTCAATCTTTTCATTTATTTTCTTGTAACAGTTTGATCATAGTTCCTTTCATCTTATGTTTGTTAACTGAATACCTGTAGGATTATCTCTGGCTTTGTTTCAATCATCCCCTTTCTTCCCTTGGTCTTGGATTTTATGAACTGCTGGCTTGCAGTTTGGAAAATGTGTAGTTCTAGCTCTGGCTTAGCCTCCCATGGGAAACAGTGCTCTCTGTGTCTTCAGATGAGCACTTAGTGTTGTCTTCAAGATGGTATCTTGAACATTAAACAAAGTCAGTCATGATCGCCTCAACAAGGTTAGACTTGTTATATTCTACTCTACAGAGGCTTTCTGTTGAGCCTTTTTAGCCTCCTCATCCTCCTTACAGCTTTACAGAAGAAATCTACATATTTGAAGGCATCATGTTTCCATTTTCTCTTCCCAGTTCCCTGAGACCACCAAAAGCTATGCTAATTTTTCTCCTCTCAGCAACAGATCACTCTGAGAGCAGAGCTAACATTTTCAGCCTCCCACATAACGGCTTAATCAGCAAATCCTCTCGGGGAATACACTTCTGTGAAAGTCAGCTCAATTTTCAGAAGGTCCCTTCTCTCTGGAAAACTGGCATCTCTAATTATCCTGGTTTCAGCACTTTTCTGATGTCTTAGACATGATCTTTATATTTTATGCAAATTCTCTAGTTGTTTATAGTGGAAGCATTGGTCCGCCATATTTAACTCTTCTTTATCAAAACATCTAGGTGTCACACACTCTTGACTGCCTGCTTGCCCCATTCCTCAAGGATTTCTGTAATTCCATCTACTCTTGGACGAGCTTGTTACACACAATAAGAGTGTTTGATAGGCTCAATCTCCCACTAGACTGTATGCTTTTAGAAATATTGTATTATTCAACTGTGTATTCTTGGTATCTAGCACTTGGTGTCTGAGAAATGAATGAGAGTATTTTCTTTTTCAATATATTTCTGAGTCGAATGGGTTTTTGTTAACACATTTGAAGTTATAACCTTAATATCTTAGGAAGCCAAATTTCCTATAATTATATGTGACATCCCCATGTTGGTCATCCTGGGATATATTCATCCTAGAGCAATCAGATATTAATAATAATACAATTGTCATGCTGATCACAGTTACTTCAGTCATGTTTTAACAGAAACTTTTAACCATAACTTCCTCAAAATTGAGGAAGCAAATTTTTTTCTCTGGATTCCACAATAACCCAGGCATTATCACTTGACATCATGTCACTGATAGCTCTTAACAAAAACATGGTACCCTGAGTAGGGAAGTATCCTAAAGAACAAGGTAGCCTAGCCTATCCTTTCTCCAGCGGATCTTCCTGACCCAGGAATTGAACTGGGGTCTCTTGAGTTGCAGGCAGATTCTTTACCAACTGAACTACAAGGGAAGTCCCAAAGCACAAGGTACTCTATGCATTTTTTTGATTCATTTTACATGTATGGCTTACTGATTTACCAGAGGAATAAGTAATATATTTTTGTTTAAATAAAATGTTGTTGTTGAAGACATATATATTATTTGTATTTTTACTATTTTTTTCCATCCCACAACATAGAAACTTTACAATGGAAAAGAAATGTAATAGTTATAGAACTAGAACCACATGAACATGAAAAAGTTAAAAAACTATATGAGTTACTAACACTGACCCTCCCTTGTAGAAACTTAATAGTTTTAAAATATTTTTTGAAGGTGACTATGAATGAATATGATGAATAGATAATGCCTACTATCCAGTATATGTTTAGAATGATCTTTTTGAGGCTCTTCAAAAACAGAAATACTATGTGTTTTCAGTTGTTCAAATAAATATATGCATTCATAGTTGAAAACAACCAGAAAAATTAGATGAATATCAAAGACTTTTTCTATTCTTGGGATCATGGTAACATTTTTCTAAATTTTAACTTAGAATTCAAAATTATAGTTGGATTTTGCTGCTTACAGAAGGTAGGATTCGCTTAGCTATGGCCATGTTTTGTGAGGGTCCTCTGTGTGGTTAATTTACAGTTATGAGTGTAATATTACACTCATTGTAATGTATATTGTGGTTTTATGGATTATTGTTTTCATTGTAAGGACACTTTGAAATATTGATTAAATTTTTTATTATGGTGGCTTTTATCTATATTCTTTGTTGACTATCTTATTTTGAATAACACTCCAGGGCTAATATTAGATACATATTTCATGTAGCATCCCAGACTTTTAATGTTAAAACACTATAGAAAGAAAAAACTCACATCGCGTTTTCATCTTTCCTTTCTTCTTGTGTAATTTCAAAGTGATTAATATGCAAACATATATGGAATTTACCTCATGCATTTTGGTTCATCTATTCATAAATGTTGTGACAATACATTCAAAAGAAACCGTCTGATGGAGAATGTATTTGAGGAATAATAACTCAAGAAAATAAAACAAAAGGTATTTGTGACAAATATGACAGCTCTAACTACCAAAGGGAAATGAAAGTGGGGACTTGTCCTTGAAAACTGGCATCATGACCTTTTATTTTATAACCATTTTCTTCATGTTTAATGAGATTATGGCATATTTTCTCTCAGGTTAAGGGAAAATAATAGCTTTAGACATTATCTTTGACCCTCAAACTATAGAGGGGCTATGAATAATAATGAAGCAAGGGATAGACAGCATTTTAAAATAGCCTGCTATGTCTCAAATAGGGGCTTTAACTATTACTGCCAAGAATCACTTCTTGTAACTGAAATATTTAGCATAAGTCACTTCAAAATGGATATTTTCTTAAACTTTATACAAAATCATAGGGTTAAAAGGGGTGGTACAACTTGTTAGTCCAAGTACTGATTTTGCAGAAAAGAAACTGAGGGCTGGAGAATTTCCAAGAAAACAAAAAGTTCTGATTCATCTTCAGTTCAGTTTAATCACTTAGTCATGTCTGACTCTTTGCAATCCCATGACTGCAGCATGCCTGTCCATCACTAACTCTTGGAGCTTGCGCAAACACATGTCCATCAAGTCTGTAATGCCATCCAACCATCTCATCCTCTGTCATCCTCTTCTCCTCATGCCTTCAATCTTTCCCAGCATCAGGGTCTTTTCCAATGAGTCGGTTCTTTCCATTAGGTGGCCAAGGTATTGGAGTTTCAGCTTCAGCATCAGTCCTTCCAGTGAATATTCAGGACTCATTTCCTTTAGGATTGACTAGTTTGATCTCCTTGCAGCCCAAGGGACTCTCAAGAGTCTTCTCCAACACCACAGTTCAAAAGCATCAATTCTTCAGTGCTCAGCTTTCTTTCCAGTCCAACTCTCACATCCACACATGACTATTGGGAAAACCATAGCTTTGACTTGATGGACCTTTGTTGACAAAGTAATGTCTCTGCTTTTTAATATGCTATCTAGGTTGGTCATAACTTTTCTTCCAAGAAGCAAGCGTCTTTTAATTTCATGGCTGCAGTCACCATCTGCAGTTATTTTGGAGCCAAATAAATAAATAAAGTCTGTCACTGTTTCCATTGTTTCTCCGTCTATTTTCCATGAAGTGATGGGACCAGATGCTGTGATCTTCACAGCACAACTTCATTTTTTTTTGAATGTTGAGTTTTAAGCCAGCTTTTTCACTCTCCTCTTTCACTTAAATCAAAAAACTCTTTAGTTCCTCTTGGTTTTCTGCCATAAGGGTGGTGTCATCTGCATATCTGAGGGTATTGATATTTCTCCTGGAAATTTAATTCCAGCTTCTCCTTCATCCACCCTTGCATTTCACATGATTTATTCTGTATATAATTTAAATAAACAAGGTGACAGTATGCAGTCTCGATGCACTCCTTTCCCAATTTGGAACCAGTCCGTTGTTCCATGTCTGGTTCTAACTGTTGAATCTTGAAGGCATACAGATTGTTCAGGAGGCAGGTCAGATGATCTGGTACTCCCATCTCTTGAAGAATTGTCCACAGTTTCTTGTGATCCACACAGCCAAAGGCTTTTGCATTGTCAATAAAGAAAAAGTAGATGTTTTTCTGGAAGTCTCTTGCTTTTTGATGACCCAATGGATGTTGACAATTAGATCTCTGTTCCCTCTGCTTTTTTTAAATCCAGCTTGAACATCTGAAAGTTCTTGGTTCACGTACTGTTGAACCCTCACATGGAGAATTTTGAGCATTACTTTGCTAGTGCATAAGATGAGTGCAATTGTGCAGTAATCAGAACATTCTTTGCTGTTGCCTTTCTTTGGGATTGGAATGAAAACTGACCTTTTCCAGTTCTGTGGCCATTGCTGAGTTTTCCAAATTTGCTGGCATACTGAGTGCAGCACTTTCACAGTATCATCTTTTAAGATATGAAATAGCTCAACTGATTTATCTTACTGATAATAATGACTGATAAATGCTAATAGACCATAATGTTTATAGGAAAAGTGAGTCCTCCAACATATTAATTAAAAAATGCAGATGACAAATCTATTGAGTCTTTGATAATACTAGTTACTTAAACAAAACAAATTTATGTAATTTTATCTCAACTACACGTTATTTTCTGAAAGAGACAGGAATACCAGACCACCTGACCTATCTCTTAAGAAACCTGTATGCAGGTCAGGAAGCAACAGTTAGAACTGGACAAGGAACAACAGACTGGTTCCAAATAGGAAAAGGAGTAGGTCAAGTCTGTATGTTGTCATCCTGCTTATTTAACTTATATGCACAGTACATCATGAGAAATGCTAGGCTGGAGGAAACACAAGCTAGAATCAAGATTGCTGGGAGAAATATCAATAATCTCAGATATGCAGATGACACCACCCTTATGGTAGAAAGTGAAGAACTAAAGAGCTTCTTGATGAAAATGAAAGATGAGAGTGAAAAAGTTGGCTTAAAGCTCAACATTCAGAAAACTAAGATCATGGCATCCGGCCCCATCACTTCATGGCAAATAGATCAGGAAACAATGGAAATAGTGGCTGACTTTAGTGTTTTGTGCTCTAAAATCAATGCAGATGGTGATTTCAGCCATGAAATTAAAGGATGCTTACTCCTTGGAAGGAAAGTTATGACCAACCTAGACAGCATATTTAAAAGCAGAAACATTACTTTGCCAACAAAAGTCCATCTAATCAAGGCTATGGCTTTTCCAGTAGTCATGTATGGATGTGAGAGTTGTACTATAAAGAAAGCTGAGCACCGAAGAATTGATGCTTTTGAACTGTGGTGTTGGAGAAGACTCTTGAGAGTCCCTTGGACTGCAAGGAGATCCAACCAGTCCATCCTAAAGGAGATCAGTCCTGAGTGTTCATTGGAAGGACTGATGTTGAAGCTGAAACCTCAATACTTTGGCCACCTGATGTGAAGAGCTGACTCATTGGAAAAGACCCTGATGCTTGGAAAGATTGAGGGCAGGAGGAGAAGGGGACGACAGAGGATAAGATGATTGGATGGCATCACTGACTCAATGGACATGGATTTGGGTGGACTCTGGGAGCTGGTGATGGACAGGGAGGCCTGGCGTGCTGCAGTTCATGGGGTCGCAAAGAGTCAGACACAACTGAGCAACTGAACTGAACTGACACATAATTTTAGGCAACAAAAGACAGCCTTACACTACTAATAAAGTTAGCAATGAAAATAATGACACACACACACACACAAAGAAGATAATGACACATATTATGATACATTAAACTCACATGCAAGTTATGGAGAAGAAATGGTGGTCACAATCAGTGGACTCAGAGAATCACTTAATGCAAAGTGTTAGTTGCTCAATTGTGTCCAACTCTTTACGACCCCATGGACTTTAGCCCACCAGGCTACTCTTTCCATGGAATTCTCTAGGCAAGAACACTAGAATGGATAGTGAATCCCTTCTCCAGGATATCTTCCCAGCCCAGGGATCAAATCTGGTTCCCCTGCATTGTAGGCAGATTCTTTACAAACTGAACCACCAGGGAAACTCGAACCATATAATACATCTCTCCAAAAGAAATGGCTTTTCTTATGATAAATCTTACTTATCCCTCTTCTTAAATGACTTTAAAAGGAAATTTTATATTGGGAAAGCATCCAAAGCCACTATATAGACCTCATTTGGTCAGAGAAAAGGCATAGAAATACATAGACATGTTTCTAATTCTCTAGATTATGTTTATTAAATTGTTAGCTCTGAACATCTTGCTTATATGTATATAGGTATACAGACAAAAGCATAAATAGAAAAAAGGATATTTTTAATTTTTATTTTGCCTTACTTAAGAATTTTCAAATTCCCAACAGTGTCATCTTCTAGGGCTATGTAATATTATTTCTTCAAAATGATCTTGATATGTAACTTTAATAAATTAATAAGTATTTTTGTTAAATAAAAATGTATCAACTATAGCATTTGAAACTATCATCTAAATTATCTAATTAAATTTAAAGAAAATAAATTATTTTAGAAAATGTAATACTTTGCTTTGTAAATTTAAATATCCAATTCTATACAAGGTTGGCTGATTGACCCACAATTTGCCAATTATAGATATGATTGTATGCAAATGCTGTCTCTTTCATTCACACATAATCACAGATTCCAAGTATGTATACACTGAGGAATTAACCATTTGTAAAAATAAAGCCGTTAATTTATGTCTTTTCAGAGCATGTGTATATATGAGATTCTAATTGCAAGTCCAAAATGTTTTACATCCATTGAAGAGCAATTAATCACCTGGAAGAATACTTTCTATAGCACAGAATACCTGGAAGAACCCCTGGAAGAATACATCCCATACCATAGAATAAGGTACAGTTGGTATCAAAATTTGTATCTTTCTATACAGCTTGCTTTATGAAGACTAATTTAACTGAAGAATGATTCTCACTTTAATAAACAGCCAATTTATTTTTCTGTTGTTATTTTGTTTCTTTTTTAAGTTATCATTTCATACTGGAGTATAGACTATTAACAATGTTGTGATAGTTTCAGGGAGACAGCAAGGGGCTCAGCCATACCTATACATATATCCATTCTCTCCCAAACTCCCCTCCCATCCAGGCTTCCACAAAGTAGTGAGTAGAATTCCCTGTGCTACACAGTAGGTGCTTGTGCTACACAGTAGGTCCTATACAGTGATCCATTTTAAATACAGTAGTGTGTACGTGTCCATCCCAAACGCCTCAATTATCCGTTCTCCATAACACTTCCCTTGGCAACTGTAAATTTGTTCTCTAAGTCTTTGAATCTTTTCCGGTTTTGTAAATCAGTTCAGTTCAGTTCACTTGCCCAGTATGTCTGACTTTTTGTGATCCCAAGGACCACAGCACGTGTCCAGGCCTCCTGGAAGCCAGGGAGGACAGTCAGGCCTCCCTGTCCATCACCAAGTCCCAGAGAATACCCAAACTCATGTCCATTGAGTCGGTGATGCCATCCAACCATCTCATCTGCTGCTGTCCCATTCTCCTCCTGCCTTCAATCTTTCCCAGCATCAGGGTCTTTTCAAATGTCAGCACTTCACATCAGGTGGCCAAAGTATTGGGGTGTCAGCTTCAGCATCAGTCCTTCCAATGAACACTCAGGACTGATCTCCTTTAGGATGGACTGGTTGGATCTCCTTGCAGTCCAAGGGACTCTCAAGAGTCTTCTCCAACACCACAGTTCAAAAGCATCAATTCTTTGGCACTCAGCTTTCTTCACTGTCCAACTCTCACATCCATACGTGACTACTGGAAAAACCATAGCCTTGGCTAGACGGACTTTTGTTGGTAAAGTAATGTCTCTGCTTTTTAATATGCTGTCTAGGCTGATCAGAACTTTCCTTCCAAGGAGTAAGCATCTTTTAATTTCATGGCTGCAATCACCATCTTCAGTGATTTTGGAGCCCAAAAAACTAAAGTCAGCCACTATTTCCATTGTTTCCTGATCTATTTGCCATGAAGTGATGGGGCTGGAGGTCATGATCTCAGTTTTCTGAATGTTGAGCTTTAAGCCAACTTTTTCACTCTTCTCTTTCACTTTCATCAAGAGGCTCTTTATTCTTCACTTTCTACCATAAGGGTGGTGTCATCTGCATATCTGAGGTTATTCATATTTCTCCCAGCAATCTTGATTCCAGGTTGTGCTTCTTCCAGCCCAGCGTTTCTCATGATACACTCTGAAAAGTTAAATAAGCAGGGTGACAGTATACAGCTTTGAAGTACTCCTTTTCCTATTTGGAACCAGTCTGTTGTTCCTTGTCCAGTTCTAGCTGTTGCTTTCTGAACCTCATACAGATTTCTCAAGAGCCAGGTCAGGTGATCTGTTATTCCTGTCTCTTTCAGAATTTTCCACAATTTATTGTGATCCACACAGTCAAAGGCTTTGGTGTAGTCAATAAAGCAGAAATATATGTTTTTCTGGAACTCTCTTGCTTTTTCAATGATCC